>NW_020950417.1:2178453-2273514 GCF_900497805.2 Vombatus ursinus | reverse complement strand
ATGAGTAGCTATGTAATCACAGATCCACTGAAGTATTGAATTATCTTCTATGATAGATTGCAACACCCTTGAGGGCCAAGATCATGTTTTATACATCTTTGCACAATATCTATCCTTCCCTCATCAAATGTCTAGTACAATGTCTTACACATAGCTAGCTCTCAATAGACATTTGTTAAATGAATGAATGGTTGTTCAAGGGACCTAGGAAATAGCTCTTATACCAACCTTCCTTAGCCTTTTTTGAGTCACAGACCCCTTGGGAAATCTGGTGAAGCTTATGGACCCCTTCTCAGAATAATGTTTTTAAATGCATAAATTAAAATACACAGGTTGGCAAAGGAAACCAATTATAATAAAATAAAGATTCAGGTTTTTTTCCACATCCAAGTTTATGGAGCTCCATTCATTCATTGTTTGTCCTTCATTCTCAAAGATGTATCTACACATACCATGTTTATATCCACATGTGAATTCCAGCATCTAAAACCACATAATATATAAAAAATAAACAATCAGTTCCATTGGATATATCAAAAATAGCCTCTGTCTCCCTGTTTAAGGCTTACTATTCTCGTGGAGAATATGATCTTTTCACACATACACTGCTTTGCCCTTCAGACAAATATGGGACCACACACAGAAGGAGGGTCCATATGTCTAGGGGATCCAGAGGCTGTGGGGCTTTCCTTTCTGTAGGAGGGGAAATGGGCAAATCCTGAGAGTACAAGGAGGAGGGAAGTGTGAGCAGTGCTCCCTCACGAGAGCTAGCATCTGACTGTTCCCACTGGAGAAAATAGGAGACTTTATAAGCAGCCCCTGCAGTGGCTTGCTAGGAGAGCAGAGCCCTTTATTTCAACTAGCAGCTTGTTCTGTGAATTTTCTTGGGGCAAAGGAGGATATCCTTTTTCCTCATTTGTATTGTTTCATGATAAAATAACAGCCTTGTCAAAACACCTAAATACTGCAGTGATACACACTTCAGAAAACAGAGAGGCAGATATGCAAGAATTTCTAAAGAATTATCCTGGATATAAATCTGGCTGCTAGAGTTAGTAACAAAAATAATACTGTTCCTACTGTAAGAAAACTGAGGGTTGCTTACTTTAGGTGGGAAATACAAATAACCCCCTACACAGGGCAAGGACCAAAATAACCCAGCTTACCATTGAAAGGTTTGGTCATCGTTATACTGGTGTCTGCTGGGCTTGTCACTATGCAAGTCCATATCTTAGGACCGCTTTAGTTTGGCGTAATAGGCTTGTTGTGATATTCACCAGTCATTTAGGACTTCCACATTAGGTTTTCCCATAAATCATGCTTGTTTGTTGATGAGTTGTTTAGAGCTCTGAGTGTGTGTGTGTGTGTGTGTGTGTGTGTGTGTGTGTGTGTGTTGAGGGTGGGGGAGAGTGACAGCGGCTGTTGTTGATGGGGAGGGGAGGCAAAAAATAAACTCAAAGAAATAGCTTCTCCTCATCTGTTGTTTTTCTTTCTCTACAGCATCTAAGTTCTTTGATTCTATCCCTCCTGTTCCAAAAGAGCTATATTCACGATATGCTGGAGATATTTGAGAAAACATAAGTGACCAGTTCCCAGATCTAAAAAGAAGTTTCTTTGCATGTTTTTATTTTCAAAATAAATTTTTGTTAAATCTTCTGTTTTTTACACTATCATAATTTTTCTCTAGTTATCCCTCCCACTCCCAGAGAGCCATCCTATATAACAAATAGTATTTCATCCTATGTTTTGACAGGATTTATTTCTAGACTTCCTATAATAGCCATCCTGAGTTCGTTTGCATCTGAGTTTTTTTTAAATGTCTTTTTTTCATATTTGTTTCTCTGCTGCTGTAAACTATGAATCTCTAATATGAAAATGGCTTACAAGAAATAACCAGCCCCTAACACAGTTATTTGAAGTTTCCCTTTAAGCCCATTCAGCAAAGTTTTCCATCTTTTCCCCTGAATGATACAAATTTTCAGTTGTCTAAGCTAAATGACATTATCATTATATTTCACTGAGGTCTGAAAATTTGAGGGAAGATCATGAATATCATCTAAATAACAGTTAATATGATATAAATTCTTAACTAAGAATGCATAATAACTGTTTTAAATTTTTTTTAACGTAGCTATAAGAAGACCAAAGAAAGCATGGTGGGTGAAACAATACACTTGAAAGCTAACACAGGATCCAGATGAAAGAAGAAGTCTTGGGACCCATCTGGATTTTTTTCTTTCTTTTTTGTCTAAGCAACTGCCAATTAGATGGATTTTAAATTCAACCTGGGTATTTTTGCTTGAAACAAGACTATTTTAGCAATTGGAAGAGAACGGGATTTTTAAACAGAAATTCTCCCCTGCTGTGCATTGATCAGCTATTGATTAGGGAAAGGGGGGGTGTTAAACTAAATCATCAATGCCAAATAATAGACCTTCAGGGTGAAGGAACTGAACTGAGCACATTTGTTATATGGAAAGTAAAGCCAATCTTTTGTGGTGAAACCAAAAAGCCCTGGTCACCCTTGAGGAAAAGAAATGTTAATTGAAAAATTCCTTAAATAGGTAAAGACTCTGAAGTCTGCTTTACATAAAAGGTATGAAATCACAATCAGAGGATAGGAAAAAAGGACCCTGCAGTTCAAGTGGGAGTTTTCTCTCTAATGGTGCTGATTAATTTCCCATTCACGGATGACATGGATTGATGGAAACGAGTCTTTTCAGAGAAAGGACAAATGACAACTGGACCTGTGTGCACAGGGGAAGTTTGAATTAATTGGCTCCTTGACACAGAAAGTTAAGACAAAGGAACTTCCTATTGGATGCAAAGATTTATCTCAAATCTAACAAAGTAAACCTGAAGTTTTTACTTACAAACAAAAAGTGTGACCACTTTCCATCTTATTAATCATAAACTTTAGAAATTATTTCACTTCACAGGTCACTATGATGATAATAATTAAGAATCAAAGCTAAATTAGGTCTAACCAAATAGCTTTTATCAGAACATCTCAAAATAGTTCAGACACATTCAGTCTCACAATGACCCTAAGGAGTAGGTCATTGAAAATGTTATGTCCACTATTTTATGGATGGAAAATGAAGGTAGAAAGTTTTGTCTTTCCTAGGTCACACGATAAGGTAGGCAATAGTAGAACTAGGAAGAAAAGCCAGATTTTGTTTCTCACTATGTCTACCCAGTCTGGTGTCTGAGTGGAGAAAATAAATGTAGGGGAAGGAGTAACAAGGAGGGGGGTGAATGAGGAGGTTACTGAAGCCACTACTAGGCATTTACCCCAAGGAGGTCAAATACAGAAGAATAGGTCCTATACCAAGAAAAAAAATACAATCTTTACAGCAGCACTTTTTGAGGTAGCAAAGAACTAGAAAGAGAGCGCTTATTGATCAAGAAATTGCTGAACAAACTATGATATATAAATGTATTATAATTTTATTCCACCAGAAGAAATGACAAATATTAAAATTCAGAGAAACTTGGGAAGACATGAATTAATGAAAAGCAGAACCAGGAGGCAAATTTACATAGTAACTAGTTTCTCCTCTTAGCTCTACCCAAATTCAGCTTCCACTATATAGGCACAGCCACTAAGTCCAGCATTCTATCCACAGTCTTCAAAATACTGAGTCAGATTTCCCTAAAGATGACAGAGAATCCAGACCAGTAACAAAAGACAGAAGGATATGTTCTGCCAAATTTCTAAGTCCCATTGGAGCCAGTGATCATCCCACATGCTTAAGAGCTTCAAGAAAAAAAGCCTAAATACATGGCTATGTATTTCATAGTTATTGATCTTCACTAAACATGTGTATGTAATCAACTCCCATTTACTTTAATACTGTACATAGTAAATATTTTAACAAATCAAAGAATAAGATATAAAACAGGTCATAGCACGACCTCTCAAGTATCAATTGATTATCAGAAACATATTTATTAATCATTATCAGCTAAGTGAATAGGCATCTACAATATAGATGTAGTACCCCCAAGAAATCTCCTTCTACCTTCCAAATAGTAGACATTTGCTTAATATATAACATCTGTCCCATTAAATCCAAATAAAATGCACATTTGGGAATCTTAATTTAAAGCCATAACATCTCATTCCATAAGAAGGAAGAATGATATCTAAACTGAAGTCTATTCTTCTCAGGCATCCTAACCTTCAATCATTTAGTAAGTAGAATTGATGAGGTAAATGATTGTCCATTTTGGATAACAAATGAACATCTAGTCCAATGGGACCTGACAGAAGTAAGTCATAAATAATGCCTCAGCCTAATCAACTATGGGAGAAATAATAGTCACTTACACAGTCAGACTAGCAGGGGGGAAAAAATCATAGGAAGAATAATCCCAATGGTGTAGTCAAACAATGGCCCTTCCATTTTAATTTCCTATTCTGAACAATGCCAATGCCCTGGTTGTGAAATGCTATATAGTAGGGAAAATTTCCTCCTAACTCCATCAACTAATTAAAATCAGTGATGAAACCTCAGAATCCTAACACTCCTAAATAACTGCAATCTAAACAGCCTAATAACTCACATTGCCCTAGTTCTTCTTACTTGGGCATACTCAATCATAAGCTTATTGGAAAGCTACTAACCTAGATGCCCTTAGTACCTAGTAGGTTAGAATATGAAAGTGACATTCAATGAGAAATGTAGCAGTTGTTCTCTGAGTCTCTTGAAAATAGGTTGATTGCGGGAAATGGACTTATAATTCAACTGTGGAGATCTAAGTTAGAAATTAGTCTCCAATATCTCATTGAGCAATGTAGATGACCAGGGGTCTTTGAAGACTATGCCAGCAGCAAACAGTCTTATAATTTCTTCCAGGCTGTAAAATCTTTAAGTATTAGCTTGGAGGCAGATTACATGTCTATTTTCCCAAGACAATCCTATCTAACTTCAGAGAGCTTCCTGACCACAAAGTTGGTCACCAAGTGATGAATATTTTTTTACCAAAGCAACTCATGAAAGCAAAATGTCAAAAAAAAAAAGGACAGAGGTCCTAAAAATTATAAAATTTTTAGATTTTTTATAAACATTTATTTTGAGTCTTTGTTCTATAACCAATGACCAAATACACTCAAGGAAGAACCAAATCTAAACTAGCATGCTAATTATAAATGAAACCAGAGGACATATGTTACTGACTGTTTGTATGACTGGAAAAGGAGATAAACTACTCTTGGTAGCAAGAATGAAAGAAAATAAATGAACAATCCTAGTAGTACATTGGTACCACCAAGATTCTAAGAAGGAATAAGAAAAAATACCTCTATTGCACTGTCTAGCTCCTCCAGGAAGAATTTATGGGAAAAAAATAGACAATAATCACACAAGATTAGAAATTATAAAGGCATGAAGGAAGAGTTACAATCTGCGTAAGTGGATAAAGGGTCATTCCAATGGAATCTGAGATCTACCCAAATGCTTAAGAACAATGCATTCACCAACTCAGTAGGTTATTCTGAAGTACATCATAGCTCATTTGCTGGGGAGTCTAACATAGTAGAATGAAATCTCAGCTTAAGAAGACCTGCTTCAAGTTTTAGCTCTTCCACTTACTAGCCGTGTAACTATCAGAACGTCATCTAGTTTTCCCGAACCTTTATCATCTCATCTGAAAGATGGAGATGATAATTTTCACAACCTATCTCACAGGGTTGAGTAAGGATCAAATGAGGTAATGTTTGTAACAGTATTTTGAAACCATAAAGTCCTTTGTAAACATAAGTTATTATTACTATTAATTATTATTATTAAGTTATGGTGACTATTTAACTAAGAGCTACAGCAGTCTCACAAAATAAATACAAGGTGTATTTACTTTGGGTAATAGACTATGAACATTTGAGTGTGATCATTTGTGAACTAATACTTCCAGATTTTCAGAAATAGCACTGTCACTTCATACGGAAATGGTGAGAAATCGGAAAAAGAAAACTTAATAGAATTTAGGCAGAGAGAATGGGAAGGGGAAAGAAGAGCAAAAGGTGAAAAGGAGAGGTAAGGGACAAACTAAATAGGAAGAATAACCTTTGTAACAGCCTCTAAACTCATGGTGATTTACTTTGGAAATGTGTCTGGATCATATAGGGTGCCAATGACACACCTGGTCTTTTTCTTATTGTTCACTCATTTGGTCTTGTCTGACTCTTCATACTCCATGGACCACAGCACACCAGGCCTATTTATCTTCTACTATCTCTCAAAGTCTCTCCATGTTCATGTTCATTGTTCTAAGATGGTTTAAATTTTCATGGAGAATTAGACAATTCTATTACTTATTTCTATTTCTATTACCTATTTCTACCTAATTCTATTACTATTTGATGCTTTACTCCAGGATGGAGAATCTTGGAACTCTTCCAGGCTGTTCTAGGAAGACAGCCCAACCTCTCATTATAAAAAGAATGGATCCTTCCATTTACCTTCAAGTTAAGAAGAGGTTACAGGTTATCACGTGAATTCCTAGAACATTATTTCTCCAAGTTTATGTGTCCCTCCAAAATAAAGGACAAACTGGAACACTACAATTAAGCAATGATAAGGAAACCATCGGTGTTTAGAGAAAGGGCTATTATGAAAGATATTCAAGTCTTTGGAGTGGGAGAGGGGCAACCAATAAGTAACCAAAGAGTGCAAAAGGGAAGAGTAACTGGCATAGGCAGGTAACACATAGGTATCATGCATAATCTATTCTCTAAATAAAATCCAAAGGGCCACAAGTTCTTGCAAATTTCCTTCTTTCTCAAAGAAGCGGACCTTTTACCTTCTAATCTACATTCACACATACCTGGATCCACTGACTTTCTAAACAGCATTATTTTTTTAGGGTGTCAGCCAGAGGAAGAAACTGCCTTCCCATATCTGGGCTGGCTACTCTAAGCACCAAGAACCCCTGAGGCACATCAGGGCTCTAACCGCAGACCCCCAAAGTTACCCCCATTTTACCTATATGGTAAACTAAAGAAACCACTGCTGTTCTTTTTTGCACACTGACAAAATGTTGTTATGAAAGTTGAAGAATAAAAATTAATAAGAAATGCTATTATTTTTAATTGGCTATAGTGATATCATAACCATTAGGGATAATGACTTTAGTCCCAATTCAGAAAACATTTTAGGAAGGAGCTCATATTTATATAGTGTTTAAATGTTTGCAACCACCATGACTCATTTTTCATGCTAGGGTATTGACTAAGAGACATTTATTGTCAACACACATACACATATATTACCTTCAAGTCCACACATGTGAAGTAAAAATGTATTCAGATGAACACATGCTCTAAGACATGCAGGCACATATACCCAAGCATACATTCATCAAAAATGGATGGGGTTTTTTTTTCCTAATTGGTTATTTTTAGTCTCTTGCGTAATGAGAGAGAAATATAAACCCAAGCTGATGCTGCTTCTCTTCCATCCTGTCCTTCTCTTCTTCTTCTTTGTCCTCCAAAAAAGAGAGAAATCCATAAAAATAGAATTTCCCCAAGGTCATGCAAAATTTTGCCCCCTTCCTTTGTCTGTTGACCTTTCTATAAGGAATCCCTATCATTTACACGTATTTCCTTTCCGGGAAGTGACAACGATATAAATATGGAAAGTAAGAGCTAAAGATCCTTGGCAGAAACTGGAAGATGAAAGGTGACAAAATCCTTCCTTGAGTCCATAATAATAAAAAAGAACGAACATTTGTCTAGTAAGTGAAAACAACCAACTTGGCACAATAGGGTGATAGATAATGTAACAAACCAAACATATGAGGCTTTTAAATTTTTCACATTTGGAATCCGCCAACTCCAATTATTTAAACACAAATTGAATTAACAAAATATTCAACATATGTTCTCCTTAAACTCTGCTAAATCTGATGGGACATCTAAAAGCTGATCTATGGGGTCAGGCTGCTGAAACAGAGGGGCAGGCAGGGGTGACAGGACTTGTGAAGGGATGGGAGTTGTGGGGGCTGGGGGAGAAGGGTGACTAAGTAAGTAAAACATAACCGGGAGGTGGTCGGTTTAATGCTGTGTTAGAGGCCTGAACTTTCAATTCCCCGAAGGAAAGGATGATTAATGCTACTACCAAATGTATGCCTATACCTGACCCTGATCTCATCAAATCCTGCTGCCACCATCTGCTGTTTTTAATTCCTCTGCAATATTTGTATTTGCTACCTCCCTCCAACAAAGGGTGGGGGTTGGGGGGGCAATGTTCCCTACTTCTGAATGGTGTGATCTGGTTGGATTGACTGAACACTGGCCAGGAGGCATCTGTTGCTTATAGTCCTGACAGCATCTGCTACTATTTCTCACTTTTCCCAGCATGCTGTGAGATACGATTTCTCCCAAAGGTGGCCTTTACATGCACCATTGTCAATTCCATCATTGTCTGTCCCAGCCTGTTCCCACGGTGCTGTAGTAGCTGTTACCATGCTGCAGAACCTTTGCTTACTGGCTGTCTGTAATCTAAGATATTGTGTGATTGAGTTATGCCATTAACCCTTTCCCTATGCATCAGGACATTCAATTCAACACAACAGGATGGACGAACTGAGAAGGGAAGTCTGACTTATAAGGAGGGTCAGGCAATTGATGAGAAGGCAGTGAAATTTTTTAAAGCAATAATAATAAAAACAATCACTTGTCATTAATAATGCAAACTCTGAAAGAAGTATAAATGTTTCAACAGGGGCAATTTTCATTCTTCCTCTTTTTTTATTTAAATGCTATAAAGGATGCATTGTTTTTTCTCCTGATTCTTGATACGGCTATTAAGCATTGTAACAAAATGTGTGTGAATGCTATTATTTATGTGTCTGATCTTTAAATACCCTCTGCTAGTGGGATACAGACTGGGCTTCTGATGGACATAGGCGTCCCAAGCTGTCATCCCTCCTTGTCCTTCTGTCAAAGAGTGAGTGTGTCAAGAGCTTCTCCTGGGAACTTGTAGAGTAAGAGTCTGTAAGCTCAGAAAAGGCCTGCTCTCCAGAGAGCTACTTTTAACTTGTGATAATAACCCTACTATCAGCATAGAATAGTCCTCCATAGGACAGGTGGGAAGGAAAAGGAGCGAGGAAACAACATAGCAGATGTTAATACTGAAACCGTGTTTACAGATCCATGAAGTCACAGTTCCCAAACACCTCCTGATCCAATCCTACGTGATAGTAATAATCCTGCTGAGATCCCAGGAATATTAAAGAGTAAAAATATCATGCACATGAAGAAAATTATCTATTAAAATAGTCCCTGCATCTTTGATGTTTTACTCCTATATCCCTCTTCCTCTGCTTTCCGTTGCTTTCTGATGAGTACACTCCCATCTAAACTCTGAGGTCTATTCTCTCCATAGGATACTGCGCAAAATCAGATACATGTCACAATCTCAGATGTTATCCTCAGCCCCTGTGTCTGTGAGGTTACTTTATCTTTAAACTATACAGGGGTTACGAGACAGTTTTTGCAGCAGCTCCATCACTTTGTACAAGACATCAGGGAGCAGGCTATTTTACTAACAATGGTAAATGAGTATTATATCTTGAAGTATAAGTATATTGTAGGAGGGGAAAAATATGTTTAGCTCATTCTTAATTTTATTTTTCAAGAATTTTTTGGAATTTTCAGTTCTCAAGAATTATGGAGAACATTTTATTAATAAGGAGCTCAATAAATTAGAGCATTTAAAATAAATGATTACCAACTCTTTAATTAAGTAGTTTGTTTGTTATTGTTGCTCCGTCATTCGGTCATGCCAATACTGCCCACAGGGATTTCGTCTCAAGGATACTGGACTGGTTTGCCATTTCCCTCTCCAGTGGATTAAGGCAAATAGAAGGTAAGTGACTTGCCCAGGGTTATACAGTTAGTAAGTATCTGAGGCCAAATTTGAACTCAGATCTTCCTGCCTCCGGGTCCAGCACTCTAGTTGTCTTGTTATTGTTATTAGTGGGATACAAGTTCACGAAATGGGAGGGAAAAAAGCCACTCCGGGTAACACTGAGCCAAAGGGCAATTTGGCACTTACTCTCTAAAATTATCTGAGAGTTTTTACATATTTTCAGTGGAGTTGGGTAGAGTGCAAATGGCAGCCAAACCCTGGAAATGCTTCTTAATGGCCTAAGAAATTTTCCCAGCTTGCTTTGTGTCTGAGCTTCCTACACATGGAAATAATAAAACTGCACACCGAAAACAGTATCCTACAGTTAAGAAAGAGGAATTGGTCACTGTGAGATAGAGATACAAGCAAAGAGTATACTAGTTCCACAATTTTCAGGATGCATGCTCTATAGACTTGTAAGTACATACAGTATTCTTCCTAACATATCTAAAAGACGTGCCCTGGTACAGACCTTTTGTTCTACTGATGTCCATTGGCGCACAGCCAAGCACCTACTATCAGCAACCAGTTAAGTCATGCGGTGAATAGAGGGATGGACCTAGAATCTGGAAGACCTGAGTTCAAATGTGACCTCAGACATTTACTAGCTGTATGACCCTGAGCAAATGAACTACCTTCATTTCTTCATTCATAAAAGCACCCATTTTCCAAGGTTGCTGTGAGTATAAAAGGAATTAATATTTCTAAAGCGTTTAGCAAGCCTTAAAGTGCTATAGCAAAGCTAGTTTCTTATTACTTAAACATCTCTTGAAAGTATTACTCTACTTGTGTTATTATTTATTTCCCTTACCCAGGTGAAAGCCGTGGGAAAACAAACTTCATAAGTTGTGTTGCTTGTCTCACAAACTAGTTTATGTGATCATCCACTATCACGTTATTAATTATGACATGTGTAATCACAATTAGAATTTCATTGCCACATAAAATGCAGGATCAGTGCCTTATATTCTGACTATAACTATTGCTGCTCCCAAATTTTTTTGATCCCTGGGAAGGAGAGGTTATCTACTGCCTCTTCATTTTCAACCTTTGAGATGTCTTTTCAGAAGTTGGGGCCAGAGCAGTAGTCACCCTCTGACCTAACCATAAGCAGATGAAACCAAATTTAACAATTCAATTCAATTCAAAGACCATTCATTAGGCTCCTGCCATGTACTAGGCTGGGCAATGTGTTCAGTTAGGGAAAATATAAAGACAGATCAAACAAGGCAAGACAATTTAATGGAAGTTACCACGAAGAAGGAGGCACAAGACAGACACACAAAATTATAATTCAGGGATAAAACAAACCTCTGAGGTCCAGGGCATTCTCTTCAGAAAAGAATATGAAAGAAGGGAGTTTGAGGGTAGCCCTAAAGACTACAGAAGAACAAATAGTTCTGTTCCTATGGAGGGGTACGTTTTAGTCTCTCCAGCATCTTAGAGTTCTCATTACCACCACCATCAAGTGCTATAAGAATTGAACTGCAGTGTTCTATTTCTGGTTCCCATTACTATCTTCATCCTTTTCCATTGTCCATGTCCCCTCTTAACTCCACGGTTATACACTGTGAATAGAAAATATCACAATTGGTTTTTTCTTGGTTAATATACAGTTGTACTTCAGAAATCCTACTCCTACTCATCAGCGGGGCGAATGATAACCTTAAATTTACACAGTAACTTTCCCCTAAAGAGCTTACCTAATATATGATTTGGCTTGAGGCAGGAAGGCATAGGCATTTTCCTTAGATGAGGTAATGTGACCTAGTATGTTGGAGTTTGGTCTAGAAGAAAGAAAGCTAGGTTTAGAGTCAGAGAATTAGAGTTTACATCTTAGCTCTGATGCTTATTTAGTATGTGACCCTAGGCAAATCATTGAATCTCTCTGGGCCTACCTGCCTGACGAAGTTGTTGTGAGCGAAGTACTTTGTTAACCTTAAAGAATAATATAAATGTGATCTATTATTAACATTCCAATAGAACAAATTTGAAAATGCATTTACAATTAGCTCTATCGGTAGCCAGGTCAACAATGATTTCAACAGTAGTTCTGAGAAATATCCCAAAATGAAATACATATGGTAGCCAATAGTGGATGTATATATAGAACTTTAAATCTCATCTAGTCAAAGTCTCCATTTTTCACCTAACTCTCATTCCATTATCTTTCTACTATAAGCTACTAGATGCCCAATACATACTTCCTGATAGATTGATTGATTGATAGATTGACTGAAGTGTTAACCATTTGGTAACCCATTTCAAAGAGGAACAGTGATGTTGTATAGAATAGAGATTCTAGGTACCTCTCTGTGTAAGATATCCTTGTCAACATTTATAAATTATACTATTCTTGAAAATCCTCTCCTAGTACATTTCTATGTAGGCTGTATCTCATGTATGCTGACAGAGAATAGATAGAACATCATAATGATGGGTTCCTATCAGAATTCAAATAAGCTTAAAATTTTTCAGGTGAAATCCCACTCATAGCAAAACTGACATAAGTCTTGGTCAATAAAACAAGTATTTGTCCTACACCCGTCATTTCTTTGTACTATTAAGTTGGGTTCTGTTGTTTAGGCCAACACCTGTAACTCTTTACCCAATAGTCCCCAGGGAAAACAAGCAGCCTGATCATTAGGCATCAATATCCCACTAAATACAAAAACACTAGTGATTTTCTCCCATCTACTTGCTGCCCCACAAATTATTATTTACATATTCTTTTCTATTTATTTATCTCTTTGGTGTTTATTATTCAAGGCCCTTCCTCGTTTGTTTTCTCAGAGGGGGTTAACTTATGGTCCTGGAAGAGTTGACTACATTAATTCACTCCTTAGATAGGAAGCCCTTACGAGGCAGAAACCATATCTGTCTCAATCACTCTTTATGTGGTACCTAGGACAACACAGTTGACAAATAGACTCTTCAAAATAAATGTATCTTGATAATTATGATTATCCTTCCCAAGTCACATGGTAGCAGGACTGAACCTTTTCCACAAGACTGGGATAAAAAGAAAATACTGTCTATGGCTTCCATTTCAGGTGCCTGAGTAGGCTGGCAGAAATATTCAAGTAAGACACATAGTGTGAATTATGGACCTTTCCTTCAGAGATGTTCATGCCAATAATAACTCATAGGGTTTTTGGTACTTCTTTCAGAGCACCTCCCAAGAGCTCTCTACCATTACTACAGGCACAAACGTTACCCAACATGTTGGCAGAGAGAAAGTACATATCAATTGTTTAAGAGAAATTATTCTCATTATTTATCACTTGAAAAATTACACTAACCAAATTAAAGTGAAATGTGAAGCAAGAATGGTAACACCTTCAAGGGGGACATTTATTTACCTTCCCCCCAAAGAGCCACTCAACCAGCCTGGTGGATGGTAAAGGCTAGATTCTTACTCAGGTCAATTTGGGAAACAATTAGCAAAGGGGGAGGGGAGGAGAAAAATATACTACAAGACTTAAACAACTGAATTAAGCAGCTTGGTCTTTCTTTTATCTAGGGAGAAATGTGACCATTAGGAGAGAGGTCTGGCTTCTCTCTCTTTTCCACACCCTTTTCCTCTCCCTCACATTCCCTTTCTTCTCTGTGAACCTACTTTAAGGGGATCGTATGCCACGACTGGCTTCTCAAACAAGGATTTTTTTTTTTTTAAACCAGGCAACTCTGGGTGTCAAGTATTGTTAGCTGCCTAGGATTGGCACATTGGATAGACTCAGGCTTTCCGGGGCATATTAGGGGTTTTACTTGTTGTTGTTTCTATTCTTTGGCAGCTTTCTTAACTCCCAGAGAACTTCACCCCCCAACCCCTCCCCACCTCCTCCCTTCTTCTGTTTCCTCCTTAGGATGCCGTATGTGCTCCTCATCAAACCTGGCCTCAGGTCCTTCCCATTACGGTGCCTCCCCCCATTCCCCCCATACCACCACCACCACTACCACCACCACCTCCTCTCCCTTTTGTCATTCCTTTGCATTTTTAATTGCACTGATTTTCTCGTTCCCTCCCCATCCCTTCTTCTCAGTGGGGGTGGGGTGGGGAGGGGAATAAAGGAGGGAGGGTGGGATGGTGGGGAAGGGAGAGGGAGGTCTCTCTAGATTGTTGTTTTTCCCAGGGCTACCCCGGCAACAACTCCAACGGGCGGCCTCAGCCAATCAGAAAGGTCCCCAAAGGTCAGGTTGAAGCAGGAAAGGAGGGGGTGGGGCCCAGGCATTGTGCTCTATGGCAGGTGACCACTATGTGAGAACAAAGAGTGGGTCAGGGCTGGAGCCAGCTCCCTTTTCTCAGGCCCATGTTCTCCACTCCTCACAATCTGTCTAAATTTAACTTGCCATTGAGGGCTTCGGCTGCAGAAAACAGCTTTATGCCGACTAATCCAGGCAGAAGTAAGGGTAGACACAGAGACAGGTTTCAAGGCGGGGGCATGGCTATTCTGCCTTTTTTTTTTTTTAACTCTCTCTCTCTCTCTTCCCCCTCTGCCAGTGAAAAGTTTTCTGAACAAAAAAAAAAATTGGTGACAAGATTAATCAGCCCATGGAGCTGAAACACATGCTTGACTTAAACAACCTCTTTGCTGTTATTAACAACTGCTCCAGCTTTTCTCTTGTTATGCTAATGGTACAGATTAGAGCAAAATCTATTCCTTCTTTACTGAACAGGCCAATTGATTGAGGCCGATCTCTTTTTTTTTTTTTTTTTATTCTTTTCCACGTTGAGTACTCAGTTGCTAGACCAAAAGATGGTGGAAAGGAAGAAGAAGAAAAAAGTGCAAAAGATTTGCCCCCAGAAAAGTGTTTAGCTGTCAGGTCTACTAAAGTGCTTATGAATTCTTCCCCACCTCAGAAATATATACTGCTATCCCTAAAGAATACTTGGGCCAGGGTTATCTAGACCACAGGCTTAGAAAATGCAAAATAAAAGTTTACTCTTTAAGTCATGCTTTGCTCCTCACTATCCCTGACCCCACTACAACCTGCAACCTAGGATTGAAAGGAGAAGATGGGAGTGGATTGGTCTGATAATGTATGTTTATGCAAGAAATGTCATTTTAATAGGTGAGCAAAGATCAGAATTTGAGGCATAAAGAAGTTATTCTACTGCATACAGTGGAAATCTGGACTCTAACTCACAACAACATAGTAATAGTTCATATTTCTATCGCTTTAAGGTTTACAAAGCACTGTGTTCTCACCAACCCTGTGAGGCAGGTACTCATGAGTATTATTATCCCCAATTTGTTTAAAAAAATGACTTGGAGAGATTAAGGATCAGGGTCAGGATTAAAACTCAAATGTCTCCTACCTTTCGGTCCAATGGACCTTCTCCTGATAGTGCCATGGAAACAACAAATATGAGCTTTGACAAATTTCAGAAGATAGTGGAGGATAGATAGCCAGTGTGCTATGGTCCATGGGGTCACCAAGAGTCAAACACAACTGAACAACAAACTACTCAAACCTTTCTCTCTAAATGAGTAATCATATGGTCTGGTTATGAGTTATAAAAATTTCAAAAAGAAAATTACTTGTTGAGTCACTTGATGATACGTTAATTCTCATGGTCACGTTGTAAATCATACAAGTATCATTAATCAATGTAGGTGACATGTTAACATTTCCTCTTTTTTCTGTTTTACCTTTGGTGTAAATATGTAATATTTAAACACAAAGGCAGGTTATTTGGGGTCTGTCATTGTTAGTGGTGGTGTTGTTGGTATGAGGGAGGGACAATTTGGCAGAACAGAATTAATTTGAAGAATGACCTTTGAAAACATCCCAACATCCACTCTCTCTCTCCACATCTAATCTATCATCCACACAGCTACCAAACTAATGTTCCTAAAGAAAAGTGCTGACCTTACCACTGCCAGGACCATGTCATTTCCCTGTCCAGAAATCCCCAGTTGTGTACCCTGTTGCCTTTGAGATAAAATACAGAGTTCTCTGTTGGACATTCAAAGCCCTTCACAGTCTGGCTTTAGTTTACCTTTCCTGACTGATTACACATTACTCTGTATTACACATTCTACAGTCTAGCTAGGGTGGCTTACATGCCATTCTCCTCACACAACATTACATCTCCCTTCTCCATGCCTTTGCATGGGTAGTTCCCCATGCCTGGAAGGCTATCCTTCCTCACCTTTGCCACTTAGAGGCCTGACTATTTTTGAGGAAGTTAAACTCTAATTCCCTTTGAGTCTCATTTCAAATGCTACTTCCTTCAAGAAAAGTTTTCCTGATTCCCCCAGTGGTCCTTCCTCTCTCCAAATTACTTTGTATTAATTTTTAAATAATTCTTAAATTTTGTAATTCTGTATTTGACAAATACCAATTAACACAAGTATTTCTACATGCAAAAAATTTAAGCAGGTTTGTACTGAAATCATGAATTTCCATTGTAAACAACTTACCCACTCTTTTTAATGTATTTTCATATTTCCTGTGTTTACTTACCTTTGAACATACTGTGTCCCTCTCATAGAATGTAAGTTCCTTGAAGGCAGGGACTGTTTCACTTTTGTATATGTATCTCTGGTGTCTAGAACGTAACCTAATTCAGGTGCTTTATAAATGCTTATTGATTGGTCGATTGATATACATTTAAAATACTAGCCATAAAATAATCACAATTTTATAATACTTTTATAAAGGGGGATACTGAATCATTGAATCTCAAAGCTCTAAAGATTATCAAGAATTCAAATGAATATAATAAATATTATATAAATAATTATATAAATAAATATAATAAATATTATATAATAAATTTATAATACATATATACATATAAACACATAAGAAATATACATATATACATATATATACATTATGCACACATGCATATAAAGTAACTACAAGATTCAAAGCTGCCTGAATGTTATATGTACTTTCCATGATACCTATGTAAAATTAAAGGTCCTAAAGGAAGGTCTCTGTAAAGAACTTTTTTTTAAAAAGGTAAGAGTAGCACCAAAGAAGAAGACTCACTATTAACATAAGAACATAACAAAGAAGAATGAGTTGTGATCTATACTAATGGTTGGAGAAATGACATTAATTTGATCACAGATCCCCACTGCATTATTGAACTGTGTAAAACATTGGTGAAATACAAAGATTAGATAATATATAGAGTACCCGCCCTCATGAAGCACCTAGTCTACTAGGGAGCTACCTGTACACAAAGGATAACACCATACGTGATGAATACACCAGAAAGATATTGGCAAAACTCTATGTGAGGTCCACGGGAAGAAAAGAGATTCCCAATCAACAGGTATTGATCAAGCCCTACTGTATGCTAAGCACTGTGCTAGGCACTAAGAATACAGAGAATGAAACAACTGAGGAATCAGACAAGATTTCCTGAAGGAAGTAGCATTTGAGTTGGGCTTTTAAAAATATGTAGAATTTCAAGTAACATAGGAGTGGCTTACTCCAGGAATAGGGAATAGTTGAGCAAAGGGAACATATGGGGAACAAGAAGTAATCTAGTTTGGCTGTAGCAAAGAGTATGAACAGAGGGGTGTAGTATCAGTCAACAAGTATTTATTAAGTGCTTACTATGTGTCAAGCATTACTATGTGTCAGGCATCATTCTAAGTGCTAGGGAATAAAAAAAAGAAAGTTAGCCAGTATAGAGACACTGAGGTACAAAACAATATATCATGTGTGAGGTTCCACAAGTTGGTCAGTCAGATGAATCACAGAGAAAGAATTTACAAGATTTGCCAATGGATTGGATGGAGTGGGGGGGGGGGGCCAGGATTAATGAGAAAGTGAGGTGCTAAGGATGAAGTTGCCCTAGAGAATAATAAGGAATTTTGGAAAAGGTGAAGGTTTCAAGAGGAAAGATGATGAATTCTGTTTCGGACATGTTGAACTTGAGATGACTATAGGACATCCAGTTCAAGATGTCCCAAAGGCAGTTGGTGATTTGGGACTGTACTCAGGAGAGCAACTCAGGCTGGATAAATAGATCTAGGAGTGATATGCATGGAGATAATCATTGATCCCACAAAATCTGATTAGATCATCAAGTGAAAATATTGAGAAAAAAAGAGAATAGACATGAAATAAACTGGGAAAGGTGGGGAGGTGCCAGATTGTGAAGGACTTATGTACCAAAGGACTTAGAAAGGAAGGAAACAGGGAGCCATGGGAGAGAATTTTAACGGAGGAGTGATATGACTGGATCTATGCTTAATAAAGATGAGCTATGTTGTCCTTTCTTCTGTATATAAGTTATATACCCTTTTAAAAAATCTTCAGAAAATATGCCACAGCACTCATTAATTGGCAAGGTGTTCCAGGGTTCTCAGAAGGTAGTTTCTTTCCTCTTAGGTATCTACTCATTTTTAGTACTGCTACCAAAAATCAAGAATAATGTCAGAAATAGGATAAAGTTGTGATTTCAAATTCTAATTTCATTTGTTTAGAATATACCACAAATATTTCTTTTTTATTCCCAAACTTAATTTTATCTCATGTCAATGAAAAAATAAATATATACCACAATGCACTATTAGGTAAGTGGGTAAAATCGACAAAAAATGATAAGATGCAAAAATTCCAAAGAATTTAAGAATGACTGTGATAAATGTTAAGGATTCAATTCTTGATCATTTAGGGGGTCTATAAAGCTCCATCATGGGGGCCATTAGTTCATTCCCTACAGAAATGTCAAAGCTGAACTATTAGATGCTGAATTCTGACCTACCAAAGACTTCTCCAAGTAAGGTCCATATAATTTGCAGGTATGAGCTCATTAATCTTCACAACACCCTCCCCCATCCCTGCCCTGGGACAGGGAGCTTTATTAATACTAATTTTAGCTGGAAAAACTGAGACAGGTAGGTCGTATATTTCCCAAAAGGAGGTTAGTGAAACAGGCACAGAGGAGAAGTAAGAATACCGTTTTGATTTCTTGATTCCATGAGTTCGTGATCAATGTGTTCATGAGGTCCTGGTGGCTTCATTTCTGTACACACATTTTTAAAAAATTAAGAACCGCAAAGTTTCCCCCATTGTGACAATGGAGCCATTGATCTGACATTCCATTACGTGAAAGGACATGTCTTTCCAAACAAAGAAATGTCCAGATGTTCATTCTGTCGACTGAGCACAGAGTTGAAAAGTTTTAGGTGCTCCCTGGCAAATTTCACCGGCTTAGGAGCTCAGACATTCATCTCAAAGTAGGCATTTGAAAGAAAAAAAAAATGCGAAAAGAGACATTCCAATTAACCCTGCAGTTTTAAGTAGCAGTTTAAAAATTCTGCTCTAATTTAATCTAGAGTTCTTTGGAGAACTCTAGATTAAAGATCCCATAGTCTGGAACCAGAGAATTTCTTTGGATTTAGAAGGGATTTAGTGAGATCATTCTATTAATAATTTTGTTGTTAAAAAAAAAAAAGTATCGCAAAACAGCATGTTCACCAAAAGTAATTGATTTGAAGGAAGAAAAGAAGTAAAGAAGGAAAGAAGGAAGGAAGGAAGGAGAGAGAGAGAGGGAGAGAGAGAAGCATATGTCATCATGGTCTATATATTATTATGCTACATTTTTCAATGGAAGGAAAGGTGACCTCAGAGTTAGTACCAGGGCCCAAGTATCCATTCCCAACAATCTTATTCATAGCTTTTTTTTTCTTTCAATTTACTATGACTTGAATTAAGTCCCTTCCTTTCATTTAAAAAGGACCTTTCTCATCTGTCAAACGGGGATAATGTCATGATAAGATTTTCATATGAAACCTGATTTGGGCTGGTTCATGATAAAAATAGTGTATCCAATCCACCAACCTCTCCAAATCCATAACACAGTGGCCTTCCCAAGTAGAGTATGGACCTAAGAGCAGAATTTCCATCTTACAAGGGACAGAGCCTTACATGTTTCACCAGGCATTGTCCTGGACCACAGGCCTTAATGGACTCCCATTAGCTTTCACACAAGCTATAACATGCTCTACCTGCAGCCCAGGAGCATTCCAAGGGGCAGATACTCTTTTCTACTTTGGCAAATGTCCATGAAAATCCAAGGAAACCCTTTGGCTCTGATCCACACAGACACAAGCTAATGCCAAGTAATTATTCTGAGTGTAGGGGAAAACATGTATGAGCAGTGGCATCTGCTTAAGGGTTGATCCTAAAAGCTATAGGTGGTTTCTGCCAGAAGCAAGAATCAATAAAACACAATCCAAGGGTGCAGACTTCCTAAATAAAAGTGTTAGAAGGCTTTGTGAGTTGATATGTGCAAAGGGAGACGGCATGGCATGCCCAAGGAGACTGAGCTTGTATACTCTGTGGGACTTGAGTTCAATTCCTGGTTTGACTTGAGCAAGTCACTTAACTTCCATGGGCCTCAGTTCTCTCAACTGTAAAATGAGGGATTTGGAATAAATGGACTCAAGTCTTTTCCATCTATGGGTCTGTGAAGTACAAAATATTTGAACTGATAGCCAACAATACATAGTTAAATAGCAAAATTAGGGGCAGCTAGGTGGCATAGTGGATAGAGCACTGACCCAGAAGTCAGGGGGGACCCGAGTTCAAACCTGGCTTCAGACCAGACACTTGTCACTTACTAGCTATGTGACCCTGGGAAAGTCCCAATTGCCTAAAAAATAAATAAGCAAATAGCAAAATTGCTTTATTAAGCTGCTGCTACCTGTATTCCTGGTGTGAGCAATGCTTATCCTCTCTCCAATGGAATGGGGAGTAGTGGGCTAATATATAACTGCTCTTGGTATGGTTTTTTTACATATATACATATTATATATATATATGTATACATGTATGTCTGCATACTTGACTATTGCATAGATGGTCTGTGTCAATATGTAGTGTACATGTAGATATTTGTATATGCGTGTGTGTGTGTGTGTGTGTGTGTGTACACACACATATTTGTTTCAGTCATGTTCAACTCTTTGTGACTTCATTTGGGGTGTTATCTTGGCAAGGGTACTAGAGTGGTTTGCCATTTTCTTTTCCAACTCATTCTATAGATGAGGAAACTGAGACAAATAGGGTTAAGTGATTTTCCCAGGGTCACACAGCTAATAAGTGTCTGAAGCCAGATTTGAATTCAGAAAGATGACTCTTCCTGATTCCAAGTCCACCTAGCTGCCCCCAAGAAAAATAATATGTGCATGTGTGTATATGTGTGTAATTTAAGTGTATATGTATATGCACATGTGTTTTAGACTAGATTTGTGAATGCATTGCTATAGAGAACCAATGAAGAAATTCCCTCTATTAATACAGATCACAGAGAACTGCTAAAGGTACTAAGAGGTTAAATGTCTCGCGTAAGGTCACTGAACCAGTATGTGTCAGAGGCAGACCTTGAACCCAGGTCTTCTCGAGTTGAAGGCCAGCTCTTCTCACGTATTCTAAGCAACGAATCAAGACAGAATGGTAAGTTTGATCTCAAGCTTTGAGGAAGGAAGAACTAGGGTTTCAAAATAAGTCCCTGAGGATGTGCATTAACCCTTTCAGAGTGCTGGGCAAGCACATAAGTGTGCTCAGTAAGAATTAGATAAGTGGTACCTTGATCCTCTTAAGGCACCACCCCTCCCCCTTGTCTGAAACATCTGACACCCACAATTTAATAATAAAACTGCTTTTTTCTCTCTTAACAGCCATTGTTCTTTGGAATTCCAACATTTGATACTTTGATAGAGCAGTGAACTCATCAATGTGGATACTCACAGAATAGCTGAACCTCATACTTGGAAGCTATTAGAGAAGCCATCTAGTCCAACCCCTAGCTGAACAAAGTCTGTACTGCGACATAGCAGATAAGTAGTTGTTCAGCCTTTCCTTGGAGAACTTAAAGTGACGGCAAACCAGCTACCTCCTGAGATAACCCATTCCACAGCACTAATAGTTGAGTTTCCCCTTGTGTATTACATCAAGCCTAAATGGCCCTCTCTTCAGTAGCTGCTCAAGTTCTATCTGGCTTCATTAGGCTCCTAATTCTCCCTTCTGGGGATATGCAGAACAAATCTAACCCCTCTTTTGTATAATAGCCCTACAAAGGACTTTCAAGGTACATAGACCCACAAGCACCTTTCCTGATCCTACTAGTTGTTCTTGCTCTTTCCCTTCTGAAATAATTGAGTATGTACTCATCTATTTATGTATTCCATCCCTGCAATAGCATGTGAGGTACCTAGGTGGCTCAGTGGATAGAGCTCTGGGCCTGGAGACAGAAAGACTCGCATTCAAATCTGGCCTCAGACACTTACTAGTTGTGTAACCCTGGGCCAGTCATTTAATCAAACAACAACACAGAACACGTGAGCTCCCTAAGGTCAGAGCCCCCAGCAAAACACTCAACAAATATTTATTGAACATCTACTATGTGCTAGGCATTGTGGTAGGTACTGGCACCAAGTGCATATTGCCATCCAACTGCACCTTCTCATCTTTCAATCCAATCCAACCCAGCAAATGCTTTTTAAGCATCTTGCAATGTGCAAGTCACCAGTGCTAGGCACCAGGGACAGAAATGCAGAAGGAAAAACACTCCTTGCCTTCGAGAAGTTTACATTTTACTGGTGAGGTGGACATAACATTAACTGATATGTAGATATAGATATATAGATACAGATATAGATATAGATATACACATATGATAATCTGAGGAGGGAGAGAATACTAACAGCTTGGTGAATCTGGAGAGGCTCTCCATAGGAGGTGATATATGAGCTAAGCCTTGAAGGAAGCTCAAGACTTTAAAAGGAAGATTTGAAAAGGGAAAATGCATTTCGAGCATAAGGGATACCCCATGCAACAATATAGGGGAAGGAAATGGCATTCCAAGCTCAAGAAACAAACAAGGAGGTCGGTTTGGCCTTTCCTCTAGGTTTTTTAATATTTTGCAATTATTAGTACAATACTTGAACTATGCATTGAATTGAAAGATGAGAAGACAGACTGCAATATGCACTTGGTGTCTCATTCTTACTTTATCTTCAGCCCGCCTCTTTCTTGATCATTTATGACCTTAGTATCTTCATCCTACTCCCACTTAAATAAGCCCAGATACATTTATCAAGTGATAACATAATCTCAGTTGTTCACTAGGTGTAAACTTGGCCTAGACACCTCAATGGCTGAGACCAGAAATCTGTTTGAATTAGCTCAAGGACTTGGTCATGCCCTCTGGAGCCTACATAAATCCATCTAGCTAATTCGAGCCAGAGATTTGAGTGCCTGGTGGTAGAGAAGAGAGAGACCTGCCCATGAGAACTAATCACTTGGGAGAGAGAGAGGAATGTCTCAGGCTCAGACTAGGTCTCTTCCCTCCCAATCTTGGTTTAGAGGAAAACTTCATCTGGTTTTGAAGGGTCTGAGGGGATTTGTATTTCCTGTCTTCCTAGGAGCACCCTAGCAGCATCCCCAGAATTCCTGATGACAGGGCCCATATAAAGAACAAAAAAGAGACTGGATAGAGGTTTGAGTTTCTACAAAGAGCCCAGGGGGAAAACAAAAAGGAAAAAAAAAACACCATACTTAAGGGGAATTTCTCGAGGACTCCAGCAAAAGGATTTCTAGGAGGTATGACTTACTGTTTTGCAACACATACTTTCTAAGCTTTAACCCACTTTCCCTGAATGTACCCTATGTACTGGTATGAACTCTGCACATACTAGTGGGAAAGTCTGTTGCATATTTTTCAGAAGAATATTTATACCAACTATTCTTACCATGCCACCTCAGTAAATTATCCTCTTTCTAAAGGTTGAGTCTGGCTGACTAATTTAAACTGATCATAGTGGGAAGCAAAGGAAAGGGACTTGGGAACTATAAGATTATAAAGACACTACCAACCCCTACGGGCAACCCCAGAGCCTCAGGGGACCTAGTAGCTGTGGTCTAGGGACTTGACTCATCCATATGAGTGGGAGTTGGGACAGTAGCTCCAGAGTCTATATTGCTACATAGTATTGTGTTATCCCATAAACATAAGAAGCATGTCTTCAGATCCAGACCACGAAGCCCAAACAAAATCAAATGTCTCCTTGCTTAAGTTACATTGCATTCACTCAATGAAAGTCAGTCAACTAGATTTCATTAAGCACTTACTGAGTGCCAAGAACTGGGCTACCTGTTGAGGATAAAAAGAAAGGCGAAAAACAAAAACCAAAAAAAAAAAAAAACCAGTCTCTGCTCTCAGGAAGAGCACAGTCTTGTGGAAGGCAAAACCATTACAGGAAAGAAAAAGAGTAGTGCAGTCTTGAAGGTAACTTAAACCTGACACTTACTTGTGCCATAGCGGTTTGCATTCAAGAGTAGAAAGTAGTGCCAATCTGTAGCCTGGGACAGGACTAGATCCATGGCATAGTGCACAGGGTACAAGACTTCAAATCAGGAAAACTTTGAATCTCACCTCAGACACCAACTAGCTGCTGCTAATGCTGCTGCTGCTGCTGCTGCTGCTGGTGATAATGACAGTGATGTTGGTCCTTCCTTCTTGAAAAGGACCCTGCATGACCCATAAGCAAGTCTCTTAACCTCTCTCAGTCTCATTTTCCTCATTTGTAAGATGAGGGAGTAAAGCTAGCCCTAAATCTATGATCCTGATCAGCCTTGGGATGATTTCCCAAGCTAGCTCTGCTAGCTTGTCCAGCTTTGCATGGCTGGTAATGGGTTCAAACTTCAACAAAGAAAGTTCTGGTTAATCATGACAAGGAGGGCAAATGATATAGAGTAACTTTGATAGTGTGGTCAATAAAATACTGGAATATTTTATCCAAGAACTGTGGAATCTCTTTTCTGATAGATAGATAAATAGATAGATAAACAGACAATAGAGACAGTGCTATTATACATATATACACACATTGTATATGTATATGAGTATATATGTATGTATATGTGTGTTATATATATACATATATGTGTGTATGTATATGTATACATATATATTCGGGGGGGGGGGGAGGTTTTCAGAATAACAGTCGCTCCTTCCTGCACCATGAAGTGGGCTAGATGACCCTGAGGTCTCTCCCAGTCCTATTTCTCTGTGATTCTGTGACTACCAGAGGACTCCATCCATTGAAGGCATATTTAATGAATGTCCAAATTCTCTTGGTATTAAGGTCTTAGGTCAAGGCTGGAACCTTATTACAAGTCAAAAGGAAATTGCCTTTCCAATAACACTCAGCAAACCCTTCAAATTCTAATGGCCTGGGTAGACTTGCAGTCAACCTTTGCTCAGAATCCCCCAGATGTTGTTACATCTAACTAAAATTCAATATTCACAAATATTACTCTGCCTTCTCTAGGTAGGTATCAGGTGCTAATGCATTTCAAAGAGCAATGAAATGTAAGTGTGTGTATATAATTAAATGTAATTTCTTTCACTGACCAGAAGGCACTGGCATTTACTACCAACCCACCTAAGAGAAAATCGCTGAAATAGTGAAATCTAAAATAGCCATGTATTTAGTGAAAACTCACAAGCACAAAAACTGAAATAAATTTGTCTAAACCTAAAAGCCAAAATTAAACATGTTGGTAAAAATTAACATGCCCACACAAATCCACAACACTAAGGCATTTTCTCTGATTGCTATGAGTATGAAAATATTTTGTTGTTCAATAGACATGTTTAATCTCTCTGCAAGGGTAGAAATGAGACCTGGACATCAGAAGATGACCCCCATTCCCAGTTCTTCTTTACACAACCATAGGAAATGTTTATAGGCTACTATTTGCATCTATTTTCTATAAAATGAAGATTTTATATATATATATATATATTTACATATATATATATATATACACCCTATGTGAAGGAATTGCATATCTCAAATTCTAAATAATAAATATAACCAAATATTAACTGTCCTTTTCTGTTATTAGAATCCAAGATGGAAACCTCATAAAAATATGCATTATATTAACTGGGAACTTTATATCTTCCTACTTGGTCCCCTTAATCTAAAGTGAAAACCTTCCTTTACCAGACTAAGTGACAAACCTTAGTATCACAGAACTAGAATGTGAAGGGCTCTCAGAGACCTTCTAGTCCCACCTCTTGATTTACAAATGAGGAAAACAAGGCCCTGGGAAATTTTGACTTACATATGGTCACAAAACTAGTATCAATCAATCATCAACCATTTAGTAAGCACCTATTATGTACCAGTTACTATTCTAGGTGCTAAGAATAAAAATAAAATAAATTAAACAATGCTAACTAATAAGGAACTCAGAACTAACAGTGGAAATGACAAGGATAGCCTTAAGTATATATAGATTAAATGAAAAGAGAATAAAAAGAGGGCAGCTAGGTGGCACAGTGGGAGGATTTGAGTTCAAATCCAGCCTCAGACACTTACTAGCTGTGTGACCCTGATCAAGTCACTTAGCCCCGATTGCCCCAAAAGAGGGATGGGGGGGGGAGAGAGAGAGAGAGAGAGAGAGAGAGAGAGAGAGAGAGAGAGAGAGAGAGAGAGAGAGAATAAATAGAATTACATATAAAGTAGTTAAATAAAAGAAAGGGCACTAGCAGTTGAGGGGATCAGCAAGGGTTTTCCATGGAAGGTAGTGTTTGAACTGCATCTTAAAAAGAGATTCTATAAGGCAGAGGTAAGGAGGGAGCGCATTCCAGGCACATGAGACAACCAATGCAAATACAGGGAGACAGCAGAGGAACAGAGAAAGGGCCAGTTTGTCTGGACTACAGAGTGTGGAAAGAGGAATATTACACAATGAGCCTGGTTAGACAGATTGAGGCCAGGTCAGGAATGGGCTTTAAAAGCTAAAAGAGAAACTAATGTTTTATTCTAGGCAGAGGTAATAGGGAGATTCTGGAGTTAATTGAATAGGAAATCATATGATCAGACGTGCGCATGAGTAAAATTACCTTAGCAGCAGCGTAGAGGACAGACTGAAGTGGAGAAAGACTTGAGGCAGGGAGATCAACTAGGAGGGTACTGCAGTAATCAAGGCAAGAAATAATAAGACTCTGAGCTAAGGTTGTAACTTTGTAAATATAGAGAAGTTACGTAACAGATCTTGTGGAGCTAGAAGCAAGATTTGGCAACTGACTGGATATATGGAGTGAGAGAGATTGAAGGTTCAAGGATAACAAGCTTACCAACCTGGGAGACTGGAAAAATTGTGGTGCCTTTGACAGAAGCAGGGGAGTCTGGAAGACAGATGGATTTGGCAGGGTGGGGGAAATTAATTCTGTTGCCAACGACACAGAACACACTGTTTGGGAAAAAATATTACAGGCATTGAAAAGTGGATGGGATTATTCTAGACATTGAGAAGTGGGTAAAGTTAACTTTTCAATATCACAACCCCCAGAATGGTAGGATATTTAACTGAAAGAGGAAAGAGTGCTTTGAACCACAACTGTCATTGTCTCTCAGTGTTGCTTCTTGATGTCAACTTTATTTATTGTGTTGTGATCATTGTACATATTGTTCTTCTGGCTTTGCCTCAATCTTCATCACTTTGTATGAGCCTTTCCATGTGTCTAGGAATTCTTCAAATGTGTCATTCCTTATGCTATAGCAATATTCTATTGCATAAGTGTACCTTGTACATAAGCTCAGCCATTCCCCAATTATTGGGCATGTACTTTGCTTCCAGCTTTGTGCTATCACAAACAGTCATCCAACAAGCATTTTTTAAGCAGCTACTATGGACCAGAAACTGTGAGAATCTCTATACAATGTTGTTATGAACATTGTTATATATATGAATCCTTTCTTACTGTCAATAAATCTTCTTGAAACATTTTAAAAGGAAAGAAAAACAATGAGTTATGTTTTGAACATGCCAAATTTAAGATAACTCTAGGACATCCAGTTTGAAATATCCATTAAATAATTGATGGTGTGGGTGGGACTAAAGTTCAAGCGAGAAGCAGGGGCTGGATACATAGATCTATGACTTAGCTACATGAAGATGGTAATTCAACACATAGGAGCTAATAAGGTCACCGAAGAGAGAATATGTAAAGAGAGAAGACTAAGGGGTTGAGATCAGAATCTTTGAAAACATACGCAGTTAGGGGGTTTGATCTGGATGATGAAACATCAAAGGAAACTGAGGAGTAATCAGACAGGTAGGAGGGAGAGGGAGGGGGAGAGAGAGAGAGTGTGTGTGTGTGTGTGTCACAAAAGCCTAGAGAAGAGAGAATATCCAGGAGATGGTAGTCAACAGTGTTGTATGCAGCAAATAGAGTGAGAAAGAGAATTGAAAAAAGGAGTATCAGATCTGAGAATTGAGAGGTCATGGTTAAATTTTAAGAGAGCCGTTTCCAGATTGCAAAGGGTTAATGAGTAAGAATAGAGAAACTGGAAGCAGTGAACATAGATAACGTTTTCTAGAAGTCTGACTGAAAATGGAAGGAGAGATATAAGATGACAGTTGAGAGGAAGGTGAGGTCTAATAAGAGTTGTGGGGTTTTTTTAAGATAGCATTTGACTATAGTAGTGAATGAACCCTTAGATAGGGAAAGGTTGAAGGTGTATGTGTGTGTGTGTGTGTGTGTGTGTGTGTGTGTGTGTGTGTGTGAGAGAGAGAGAGACAGAGAGACAGAGAGACAGACTGACAGAGAGACAGACAGACAGACAGAGACAGAGAAAGACACGGACACAGACAGAAAGACAGAGACAGAGACAGAGAGACAGACAGAAACAGAGAAAGAGAATGATAAAGTTACAACATGCTTGAGAAAGTGGAAAGGAATGGGATTAAGTGCACATGTAGAAGGCTTGAGCATGACAAGGAGAAGATGGGGGAAAGGAAGAGAAAATGAAAGGTGATATCAAGGGATTTTGAGGTGAAAAGGAAACTCACATTGAATGGTCCCAATTTTCTCCAAGGTCCTCAGATAAGGGGGTAAAGGTAGTAGAGTTAGAGGAGGTTTAAGGAAAGAAGAAAACGTTTAGGAAAGCTTCTGTAGGGAGATATTTAGGGAATCAATTGTGGAAAGTAAAAGGATTGTGTATCTGTAGTAATGGCCCAATTGGAGTGATACATACATACATGCATGCATACATACATACACACATGTATGTGTGTGTGTATATGTATGTGTGTATATATACATATGTCTGTATGTATGTGTATATGTATGTGTGTATATATATGTGATTTACAGATGCATCAATGTGGATGATGAAGTACCCTAATATAAAAACAGGAGTTGGGAGAGGAGAGGAAAATGAAGATAAGGTGCTGAATTCCTTGAGAAAGGAGGGAAAATGACAGGACCAATTCTGTGAGGAGTCAAGCCAATTAGCTTCTTAAATGAAGAGGTCAAGATAATATAATAATTCACATCAAGGGAATATAGGTGTATGATATCAATAAAAAGTTTATCAGATACCTATGAAGGTAGGGAAATGTATAAAGAGAATAATGTACATATTTTGCAAATGTAGTTATCTGAATATTGTATTTAGTGTAAGACATGTACTTTGTTGAACCTGATCCGCTTCAGTGCTATCCTAAAATGTCTTCAATCAAAACTCCACTAATTCAGGATTTGTAATCATTCAGTCTGAATAGGCTGAACTTTATCTTCAATCAATAAATGAGCAAGCATTTATTTGGCACCTACTAAGGGCTAGGCACTGGAATAGGTACTTATGATACAAAGACGAAAATGAAATAGTCCCTGCCCTCCAAGAGCTTACATTCCATTTGGGGAGATACATATTTGAATACATACAGAATAAATACATATAATGTGTGGGCCTAGGGCATCTCTCTAAGGTAGGTGTGTATTTTTAAATGATTTTGCATTATTTTTGAAGAAAGCAAATTAGAAGTGTTGACAAGATTATACTGACAAGTTTAATCTGCTTTTTAAAACCATATTTACCAAACTTTAAAGACACTAACTTGCACATTGTTGACATGGTGAATGCAAATTATTGTTGTGTTGTTTGACAATTTAGGCTCTCAAGAAATGTCCAGGTATAACATCTTTAGCCTAGTTTGAGAAACAATAGATACTTGAAAACATAAAACAATTATTTCCTTAAAAATATTTTGTATTACAAACTTTTCACTAATTCAGACCAACTTTCCCCACTTTTAGTCTAAATTTCTGAGGCTTTCTATATTTGAATTTTAAGGGGAGCCTTTCCTACACAGTGGTAAAGAAACTCTACACACAGCCTTGCCGTCCCCTTCATCTCAGACCTTAGAAACCCATTCTGGGCATATATTCCACAGCAAGAAGAGACTGCCACCATTCTTCCATTCCCCCAGATTCACAACTTAATATTATCTTAAACTTCTCATTCTCCTCACCCCATATATCTAGTCTTGCCACTTTTACTACCACGATTTTTGCATTTGACCCTTATTCTTTGCTCATGTAGCCATCACCTATATCACCTCTCACCCGGTCTATTGCAATGGCTTCCTATTTGGTTTTCTCTCTTCAAGTCTTTCTCCACTCCAATCCACCCTCCACACAACTGCTGAAGGGTTTTTCCTCAATTACAAATGTGATCTAGAATACTATTGTGCTATAAGAAATGAAGAACAGGATGCTCTCAGAAAAACCTGGAAACACTTACAGGATCTGATCCAAAGTGAAATGAGCAGAACCAGGGGACCATCATATATGGTAACAGCAATATTGTGTGATAATCAACTGTGACTGACTTAGCCTTTCTCAGCAATCCAATGATCCAAGACAATTCTGAAGGACTTATGATGAAAAATTCTATCCATGTAAAGAGAACTGATGGAGTCTGAATGCAGATTGAAACATACTTTTTCTTTGCTTTCTTTTTCTTTTTTTGGTCAATGTTTTCTTTTACAACATGACTAACATGGAAATATATTTTGCATGACTGCACATGTATAACCTTTATCAAATTGCTTGCCTTTGCAATGAAGGGGACGAAAAAAGAGACAACAGGAGAGAATTTGAAATTCAAAATTATTTAAATGGATGTTTAAAATTGTCTATACATGTAATTGAGGGGAAATAAAATATTAATTTTTTTTAAATTACAGATCTGATCATGTCACTCTCCTAGTCAATAATTTTCAGTGGCTCCTATTATTTCTAAAATTACATATAAACTCCTCCATCTTTTAAAGCCCTCCTCTTTACAACATGGCCCCAATCTATTCTGCTAGCCTTATTATACATTTCTCCCCTTCCCATACTCTTTCATCCATTCAATTTGTCCTTTGTTCCCCACATAGATTTCCCTCGTCTGTCCCTAGGCTTTTCCATTAACCATCCTCCATGCTTAAAATGCTCTTTTACCTCACTTCTGCTTCGTAGAAAACCTCTCCCTCAAAGATGTAGCTCAAGAGGAAAGGCATAAAGCCTTTCCTGATTCCCCCTAACTGATAGTGCCCTTCTTCCAACATAATATTGTATTTAACTATCTTGCATTTATTTCATATTTATCATATACATATATATACTTAGATGAGATTATTTCATTCATTGTATTTATAAAACATAGAACCTAGCATAGTGCCTGGTATATAGTAGATGCTTAATGATGTTGGTTGATTGGTGGGTTGATGTTGAATTCTGTCAAAGAATATTAGTACTTTGAAAGCAGGTATTGTTTCATTTGTGGCTTTTCATCTCCAGAACCTAACACAGTGCCTGGTACATAGTAGATACTTGGTAAATGCTTGCTGACTGATTGATTAAAGAAGTGGGACTAGGGAATATTCACCTCCAGCATATAAGTTGAGTATGAGCACACAGTAGAAAATAGAGACTATGGACCCCAAAAGCTATCAGACAATCCTAGGTAGCCAGGTTTGCCCCTTACTTCTTATTTCATAGAATGAAGAATTAAGGGAGAGGGAAGTTTTTTTTCTTCTCTACACTTGAATAATCCCATTACTAACTTCCTTATAGATGGAACATGCAAAGCAGCATGTGCAATTAGAATAAGAATAGAAATAATAGAGTAATAATAAATGTGTATTGGTTAATAATAAAAAAAACCTCAATATATCCTGCAGAACTCAACCAATAAAATATATTGGAACTGGATCATTCTTACAGACTAATCCATTACCCACAATAACACAAATACCATTGATTGGTAAATATTTTACACTAATGTTTTGAACAGACATCACTATATATCATAATACATCATCTCCAAGCAACCTGGAATGAAAAATCTTGTAAATTATGGGGACCTAGTTGGAAGAGATGTGGGAAAATTGAGACAGCAATGCACTGTTCATGGAGTTGTCAACTGATTCAACAATTCTGGACAGCAATTTGGAACTATACCCAAAGGGCTATGAAACCATGCATACCCTTTGACCCAGCAATAGCACTACTAGGTCTGTATCCCAAAGAGATCAAAAACAAAAAGGAAAAGGACCTACGTGTATAAAAATATGTATAGCAGCTCTTTTAGTGGTGGCAAAGAATTGGAAATTGAGGAGAAACTGATGGGATTCCCCATCAATTTGGGAATGATTGGACAAGTTGTGGTACATGATTGTAATAGAATACTATTATACTATAAGAAATGGAATATTGTAATGGAATATTATTATACTATAGAAAATGATGAGCAGGAAGCTCTTAGAAAAGACCTGGAAAGACCTACATGAATTGATGCAAAGTAAAAAGAACAGAACCAGGAGAACATTGTACAGAGTAACAGTAACATTGCATGATGATCAGCTGTGAATGACTTAGTTTTTCTCAACAATACAATAATTCAAGACAATTCTGAAGGACCTATGATGACAAATGCTATCCATCTCCTAGGAAAGAACCTAAGGAGTCTGAATACAGATTGAAGCACACTTTTTTTACTTTCTTTATTTTTCTTGGGTGTTTTTTTTGTCTTTGTTTTCTTTCACAACGTGACTAATATGGAAATATGTTTTGCATGAATGCACATATATAATCTGTATCAAATTACTTACCTTCTCAATGATGTGGGAGGGAGAGAGAGAATTTAGAACTCAAAGTTTAAAAAAAACAAATGTTAAAAATTGTTTTTACACTTTTTGGGGGGAAAAATAAAATATTTTAAAAATATATGGAGACCTAGCAGAGGTGACTGATCTCACATGAAAATAGGATAAGGTACAAGTTATCCCTGGTAAAAGCTGTCCTTTTTGCTACTAGACCTGTATCAATAAATCTAAAGGGAATGTATTTACAACCTAACACTTTTACTCAATTACAAAAGAGGAGTTGATTTACACATCTATATAATAATCCACAGAACATTAAACATAAAAGAATAATAGTGAGACAGTGAATTGTCCAATGACCCTTTTTATCTGAACCCCATCAAAGTAAGAAGAGTGAATGATAAAAGTGATGATAATAATTCACCTTGATATAGTGCCTCAAGTTCTACAAAACATGTTCCATACATTTTCTCGCTGCAGTCTCAAAGCTAGATTTGAGTCAGAGGACCTGTTTTAAATCACAGACATAATTACCTAGGTAATTCAAACTATAGACAACCATTTCTACCCATATTACCTAAAAATGATTGAGGAAAAGCAGAGAATTTTGCCTGAATGATCAGAAATTCTTGCCCTACCCTCTGATTCACTTTAGTCTATGTAGAGCTAGTGAATTTCTTTAATGGTCTTTCACTTGCAAAGTGACCACCCTGTGACAGTTCCTGGTTTTTATCACCTATAAAAGAGAAATAACAATAATTGCCCCCTCTCAAACTCACAAATTCTTTAGCTCCTTAGAGAGATGTATTGGTTACAGAAATGGTATTACTGTTGTAATACTGATGCTGAGCTTTGTTGCAATGCACTAGGTACCAGTTTAAACTGGACCTTCATGGATCATTGCAAGGAAAGAGATTAGTAGTTACAAATTTTAGAGAGAACTTGCATGTGGGGATAGGTTATTCTGACAGAGTGGGTAATGTGGTATGAGAAAATGATCACTGGCTTTGGACACAGAGGACTTGGGTTCTAGTCTTACTTTTGATGCTTACTACCTGTTTGACTTTAAAGTCACAATCTCCCAGGGCATCTTTTCCTCGGCTCTAAAATGAGGAGGCTGGAATAGATGGCCTAGGAAGTCTCTTCTAGATATGTGACCCTGCTATTTGGGGATGATGAGAACACTTCCCTATGTATCTATTTATATACTTGCTGCTTGCTTTTTCCTAATTTAAGTGACCAGATGGTTATTAAGCAATATGGATAATATGGATTAATATGGATGAAATACCAATAAAACCACTATTCCTGATTAGTAGACAATGAGCCTGGAATCTTAGAATAGTTAAAGGACCTCAATCTAGAGTGCCCAGAGGGATGAATCCTAGGATCCATATGGAATTGAAGTAGTCATCTTTTTCTGTCAGCTGGTAACGCAGTAGATACAGTGCTAGGCCTGCAGTCAAGAAGAGCTGAGTTCAAATCTGGCTTCAGATACTTATTAGGTGTGTGATCCTAGGCAAGTCACTTAACATGTTTGCCTCAGTTTCCTCAACTGTAAAATGGGAGTTAATTGTGAGGATCAAAAGAAGTAGTATCTATTTGTTTGGGTTTTTTAAGTGCTTTGCACAGTGCCTGGCACATGGTAGATACTATATAAATGTTTATTCCCTTTTCTCCCCTTTGGGGTGAAAAGGTATCTTATTAACCAGATTCAGGGAGAATTATGATACAAAAAGCTGTACCTGGGGGACTATAAAATATCTTATGAAGTTCAATGCCATTTTGTCTGTGATTAGGTGGTTTTTATTTATGTATACTTCTAATTACTGGGGGGTATTATTTCTAAATACATGTGTTTACTTTTCTTTTATAAATAAATTATAGAAAATATGTTTTTGTGGTCTGGAATATATGGAGAAAGAGTGTAGAAGGGGAAAAGGAGGCATGGGTATGAGTATGGGTCAAGGAACCATGGCAGGAAAAGAAGGGGAACAAGTTCAAAGGTGACAGATCTCTAAGCACCCAAGTAGCCTAGTCAGGTCAGGAACACGGGAAGACCCAAGATGCCTTGACCTGGGGATTAATAATCAGAGAAACTTAGAAAGATAAAATCACTATGGCTATACACTAAAATCTCTGGACCACTAACTGGAAGAAGAATTGGTGGCTTGGGTGACTGAACCCTGATCAGTTGATGCCAAAGGCCCAGGGTGATATCCTTCCTAGATATGACTATTTTTGCCCTTGGGAACTGATACTGTAAGGAGCCTATGTCTGGGGAGAGTAATGAATAAATCAATAAACATTTAAGCGACTACTACATGTGTGAGGCAAAAGACAGTCCCAACCCTCAAGGAGCTTACAATCCAACGAGGGAGACAACATGCAAACAAATATACACAAAGCAAACCATATACAGAATAAATAGGAAATAACTGGAGGAAAGCATTAGAATTAACTGGGGTTGGGAAAGGAGTTGGAATTGATTGGTTGGTTGGTTGGTTGGTTGGTTGGTTGGTTGGTTGGTTGTGAAGGAGTAAGGCAAAGCCAGTCCAAGAAGAAGATCATCTGGTAATTCAGTTGTTTTTGCCTTCTGGAGAAGTACAAGTACTGTCAGTGCCCACTAAATTTTGGTGCCCTAGGACAAGACCCTACTTATTCCACCCTAAGTATGACTTTGAAGGATAAGAATAAGAAAAAGAGTCAGAATAAAGGTCAGAATAATGTCATAAGCAAAATCCTATTTAGCAGTACATTGAATAGACCAAAATGGATGAAATGAAGGCTGAAATGGAGTATTCACTTAAGGAAATAGGAGATCAGGTTTAACAAGGCATGAAGGCTATACTGTATCTTTAAGGCTAAGCTGGGTAAACCACGTTGATGCCATAGTTCTGAAGACACCTGAGAGACTGTAGGTCAGAGGAGGGCAACCATACATAAGCAAGGATGCCACTTACAAGATGATTAATTGTTCTACCTCCAGAAAGAGCACTTAGCATCACTGTTAGAGTTTCTGGGAGCAGCCATACAGGCCAATCATAGCTAGCATTTGTCCTCGAGGGACTACAATCAAGAACCAGAAAAGAGATAGATGGACAGTTCCTATGATTTCCATTCATTGGAAATCCCCAGCCTTCAAACAGAAAACAAAAAATCAAGAATAGATGCAGGTCTAGCCTTTGTCTCTTAATTGTTTTTCACTTTGGAACCTTTGGATGTTATTTCCATTTTTCCAGCATTGTTCTTTGTTTTTCATAATTGTAAGTCCATTGACAGGAAAATTTCTAGATGGAGGCCAAGGGAAATGAGAGTTGCTACTACTACAAAGAACAGTTCTTATAGAGCTGCCTGTTATAGAATAAGGCAAAACTTGTAGCTGTGAAGGATTCAGGAATCTCAGAAAGACAAAGGAATATTTTTAAAGAGATTTCTGAAAATTCAGAAAAGAACTTATGAGGACATTTGGGAGTTCTAAGAGAAATGTTCTCTATTACCTCAAAGAAGAAAGGAGAGCAGTTCTAATAATGAGGGAGGGGAGAGAAGGAGGGACAATATAAGATGTACATTGGGAGGTTAATAAAGGCAGGTCCCCTAGAGAGGATGGCTTTAATTATGAATTTGATCAAGATTTCCAGGCACAGCTGATACCTCCTCCTTTAGAGTTCTAAAGTATTTGCTAAAGTTAGTCTACCATAGACAGCCTACCTACATCACACCCTTAAAAACAAATTAATAAACATCCTCCACCACCCTTTATGAGGAGTTTTGCATACTATAAACAAATGAACTGCTTCAAGGGAAAAAGCTTCTTAAACTCAATCCCAAGCCAAATCAAGGATAAACACACACACAAAACACACCACAACATACCGCACACTACTCCCTATGTTCATTATTTTAAAATAATGACTCTTTCCCCCTCCACATAAACCTGCTCACTAACTCTTTGAAGTTAGGATATACGCTATCATGGTTTCATGCCACAAACAAAAAAATTTTGTGACATATTTAAATCAAGTAATACTCACCAAAAGTAACTTCATTCTAACAATTTGGGGGGAAACCTTCCAAAATAACTGGCAACACCCTGGACATAAACCTGAAGCCATGGTTGAAAACCCACCTTTCTCTATGCTTCCAACCTTCAGCAAATAATGTAGTAGAAATCAAGATAGAAACACCTTGGACAACTCTTTAGTAAGATGGCAACCCCACCACCACTCCAGTCCCAACACAGTTACATGAGCAAAGAAATAACAACAGAAATCCCTGAGAGAATATAAGATAATTGGCCCTGCACTGTATCCAGAGCCTTAACTAGTAATATTTCATTTGGGGCCAAAACCTAGAAGAAGAAAGGAAGAGGCAAAGCAGCAGCACGGAAGACATGTCACCCATCCTCACGCGTAGTCACACGGGGATGGGGTAGTTCTGACCCTTGAAGGCACAGGAAGCTGTGGAGATACCTGCCTCAATATAAATTAATTAAATCTGATTTAAATCAATTAATGAGTGTTTGAGGTATCTTATAGGCTGGAGTGTAGAACAGTGGATAGAGAGCTGAAGCCAGAAAGACCTGCGTTCAAGTCCAACCTGTAATATACAGTTATCCCTTCCACATCTTGGGGATTAAGAACACAGTTCTCCACCCCACCCCACCCCCAATCTAGTAAATCTGTGTAAAATATTTGGCCTTCCCTTCATACCAAAGAAGAAGTCTGAACTATGGTATTAAAAGATAAAAATATGTTGATATTATACAATACTATACATATATTTTATGCATTTCTGAGTTTCTCAACTTTTCCTGCGTCATCTGCTGGCTTTTGCATGTCATCTGTGCCTTCTGCAAAACTCCCAAAAAAGTCCCATTTAATTTCTTGTGCTGACCCATGATATATCAAAACTTTGATGGGGAGAGTCACAGTGTGGAAGGCATAACTATACATTGGCTGTGTAACCCTGGATGAGTCACCTAACCTCTCAACACTCTAGGCCACTTTCTAAGATTATGAATTGCAGAGAAGATAGAAGGTCTTCATCAAGAGTTCACTAAACTAATGAAATCAAAGGTCCAGTCCCTAACCCTAGCCTTGATAGGTTAGAAATGACAGATTTGCCAAATGGCAGCGAAGGTCCTGATTTGACTGACTTTCTAAGCAAAAGACATTTTGCCTAGGAATGCCTTACATGAGGTAACTCTCTTAGGTTGTGGGGTTCCAACTCCTTGCCTTCTACCTCTTCACACACCCGAGGCAAACGTGGTCCTACATCCATATTTAGAGCTATCTAAGTGTTTAGTAGGGCTTTTCACTTTAAAATCATTTTCCTCTCTGGAGCTCAGCAGGAGCCTGGCTGCAGGGAGGTTTTGTGTGGCTGCCTGTCAGCTACCATCTCAAACACAGTGAAATTCAACTAATTGTAAAGGAGTATTGTCCTGGCCACACAATACACACTGCTACTCGAGCTGAGCACGCTTCTGACTGACTGTGTGACCCCAGCCATGTAGTGCAAAGTACAATATCTGGTTTGGGTCATTCACACTGCCATGGAAAAGGCAAGGGGGGCAGGGGAACGATGCTCAGTTTTTTCCTGCCAGTTCTCTAGGGGCTCCAATGCATGAGATAACTGTTTATCTTTAACATTTACAATTATTTTTGTGATATTTGCTTCTGCAGGGTCTAGTAGGTACTTTAGCTATGCGTTCTCATTGCTATTATCTCAAGCACTGTGAGAAAGTCCCTTAAATCACTCTGGGTCTCACTCCACCCCCATAATCATTAAAATCATTTACTAATAAATTTGGTTGTAAGACCCTTTTTAGAACATAATGTGCCAAAGGAATGAAAAAGTAGGCAATGCCAATGGAGAGAAGAGCCCATTTCCTGCTGAACTTCACTGGGGACAAAGACTGGTGCCATATTCACTGGTGGCCTTTATTCCAAAAGTCTGAGAGCCTTGCAAATCTAAAATTTCTCCTACGGGTTTGCCCTCTATGGCACATTCATAGTAGTTGGCAAATGTGTTCATTGCCCATGGGAGACATAGAACTCTATGAGGTAAGATAATTAATTAAGGTCACATATTGAAAGCAGAAATAGTATCCTAATCTTGTAATAAAAACTACTTAACCTTCTGTTTTATTAAGTTATCACTCTAGGAAGCAAATTTACTCCAAGTTTACCTTCATCACTTGTATGACATTGGCAAGTCACTTAGAACCTCTCTGGACCTCCATTTCTTCATATGTAAAATGAAAGTGTTGGAAAAGAAGGCCTGTGAGGTCCCTTCCAGATCTTAGTTGACCATCCCATAACTAGAAGCTTCCTTCATCCAAGCAGCATCTGAAATAACACTGCTTCCAAGAAGCCTTCTTTGCACCACTGTTTTGAGCAAAACTCACCCTGACTAAATATGATACTTCCTGTCCAATCTATGAACTCACTTAGCCTAGGTTTGGGTACATTGGGCAACCAGTGCCAAATGAGGACCCAGGGCTTCTTTTTCACTTTCAAGTTAGTCAAACTATACAAACCCAGCTTTATATGCTGCGCTAACAATAACTTAGAGATGGATAGAAAGAATGAATAGGGACAGCCTACACAATTTAGCTCCTAGAATTTTGAAGGAAAAGAAAGTAGCTCCAAAGCCTTGTGTTGTGTGATATTAAATATGATTCCACAGTGCCTTGAATCAGGAAAACTCAGATTTGAGTGACTTATCACTAGTTATCTTTCAAATGTATATATTTAAGATATATGTACATATTTAATATATACTATGTTATAGAATATATATGATGTATCTAATGCACAATATTATGATGTCATGTATATTGTGTACATTTCATATATATAAGGTATGTGTATGCATAATATATTATTATATAGTATATATCTGATATATACTATATGTTTATTTATCACATATAATTTATGCATATATTCAAAAGAAACCAGTGATAAGTAAGTAAATAATGCATGGCAAATGAATTGTGTTGACCATAGATACCATCAACCTTATGAAGGAAATATGATTTCATCTGGGCCTTGAAAGATGGCAAGATTTAGCAAGTCATAGAAGAGGGAGTAGGGAGAGAATGGTATGAACAATGGCACCTATCCCTGCTGCCTACTATTATGGGTGATACTACAGAGCTAAAGAGAATAGCAGAAAAAGAACAATAATCACCAATAACGTGTTACAGGGCTTTGTTCCATTTTCTCTACCTCACTTTTCCATGTCTCATTTGAATTGTCATTCAATATTTGGTGAGCTCCTCCTGTATGCAGAGAGCACCCTTGAGGATGTTATGAAGGAATGCAATTGAAACAAGAGAGCCTGGGGCAGTTAGGTGGTGCAGTGGATAGAGCACCGGCCCTGAAGTCAAGAGGACTTGAGTTCAATTCCGGCCTCACACCAAACACTTGACGCTTACTAGCTGTGTGACCCTAAGCAAGTCACTTAACCCCAATTGACCCTAAGCAAGTCACTTAACCCCAATTGCCTAAAAAGAAAGAAAGAAACAGGAGAGCCTGACAGCTTCAAAGTGCTTACCATAAAGCTCAGGAGAGAGAATATATACAAATATAGAATTCTTTTCCTGAGCAAAATATTGTTCTTTTATAATAGAAGCTCTTTTAGAACAGAGACTTTTGAATTTTGTGTTTGTATCCCCAGTATCTTGCATATAATGAGCACTTAATAAATGCTTATTGTGTGGAATTAGATTAAATAAGCTAATGAGTGAGAATTGAGGCTATACAACATTGTAGAGTATGACACAAAACTGAGGTATTCTCAATGCCACATTACAAATCAACCTGTCTGACCTCCAGGCTCTTATACAAGACACAAGACACAAGACACAAGACACTACATTTCCCTACTCTTCACATTTTTACTGGCTGTCCTCCATGCCTGGAACATTCTCTTTCCTCGTCTTTACCTCTCACTTCCCTTGTTCCATTCAAGTGTTATCCTTCTTCAAGGCTTCTTCTACCTTCATCAAGAAGCTTTTCCAAGTCCTCCTTAATCTTAGAGCCTTCCCTCCAAGATTATTCCAATTTATACTTTATATATCTTGTATGGACAATTATTTGCATGTTGTCTCCTCCATTAGAAAGTGAACTTAAAAACAGGGACTGTTTTTTGTCTTTCTTTGTATCCTCAGTGCTTAGCTTAGTGCCTGGCATATGACACATGGTTAATAAATGCCTGTTGACCTGATTTGTTGGCCCATTCTACCATGCTAGACAGTTATCATTTGATCCTGGAAGCAGACCTGGTCTGCAGGTCCAAAGACTAGCTTAGAATGGAGAGTCTCATCATTAGCAGGTTGGCAACTAAGTGATGAATTACTTTGGCACAATGAATTACAATGGCACAGGTTGGTAGCAACTTGTGAAACAAAAATAGTCTTCAGTCCTGTCCAGATCCCTTCTGCTTGAGCAGGGACAATGGACATGGCACTTAGAAAAATGAAATCACAAAGAACAGCTGTATCAAATCAAGTGCATCTTGAGGAAATCCATGCTGAAGGCAATACAATTTGAAATCATTAAAGAATGAATTAAAAAGTTATTCCTAGAAAGGGATAACTTTATAAACTTTCTCAAGGGAACATTCTATTTCCTTGTATTTGTATCACCCAGCACCAAGCACAATGTTTACCACATAGTAGACACATAATTAATGCTTATTGATTGATTGGTTGACTGACTGACATCAGAAAAATGGACAAATAATGAATGTCCAAAAAAGATGATAAAGAGAACATCAATGATTAGAGACCAATATGCCTACTTAAAAAGAGGAAATCTCCAGTGGGATTGGGGACTCGTGTGTGTGTGTGTGTGTGTGTGTGTGTGTGTGTGTGTGTGAGTGTGTGTGTGTGCGCTCACGCACACGCGCGCTCTCTCTCTCTCCCACTGTGGTGATAGGAGTTTTCTAACATCAAACAGGGATAGGTCAAAGAAACGTAACAAAGGAAATACTTGGAAAAACTTATACCTACACTCTCCACCTCTTACTGCTATTGGTTTTTCTTTATTAAATGTCTTTCCAGGTTCAAATGAGCAGTGAGTTTAGGGTATGCTCTGGAATATTACTAAAACTGAAGAAATACCCTCTATAATTGATTCACTTCCAGCCCACTATGGAATGGGAAAAATCTCTTGTCCCTTCAGGTTAATTTTCCTTTTCTTAATCTCAAACCACACACTTAAAGGCTTATACAGAATATCATTATTAATGGTCATTTAATTGATTAGAAGTATTATAGAAACTACAGAGAAACAGTAAAACAAGGTGTATCAGACTATAGTATGAAATGCAGCACAGCTTGAATTTTTTTTCGTTCCTTCTCATCCTATGTCTCTGTTCCCCACCAATGAAAGATAGGAATGGGCAGTGATATGATCAGGCAGATAAATAAAGTTCTCTTTGCACAGCACTCTAGAGAAGTAGAGTATCATAGAAGGAAGCCAAGGGCTAGATTTTGTCCATCTTACCAACCATCTTCTGCTCCCCCACCCCACCCCACCCAAGTCTGAGCACCTTCATATATACTCCTTCATTCACTATTTCTCTCTTACTCTCATTTCTCCTCTTCTTCTGGTTCCTTCACTTGAATTTCGTCTCTTGCGTTTTTGCTCAATGCATTGCTATTCCCCACCTTCGGGGGGCAGAGGAGTCATATGCCCTCCCCAGGGTTTTCTGGTGGGTTTAACAAGAGAAGCATGTACCGAGGTAAAGCCACAATTCTCCAAACCTCCACAAGGCCTAACCTGGAAGGAAGCTTCCACAAGGTTAAAAACCCCCAGAAATTTGAAATACTCTGGGGAAATGTGTGCTTGGGATTGTGCAAACATTCCCATCAACCCACCAATTCTCTACAACAGCATCTGAGTGTGGGGAGAGGTAGCAGTTACATCTATTTTCTCGTTAGAAAATACTTAGCAAAATTATCTATTATGGCATATCAAGAGATCATCAATGAAAGTATAAAAAGGGGACAGACAAACATTCACAAATTATTCTGTACAAAAGGGCTGTCAAACTTGTGGCAGGCCTATGGGCACATGCAGTAGCAAACTCCAGAGTATGACCCAAACCAGATTAAAATGTAATTGGGAAATGTTTAATAAACTAAATAAAATACAATACAACATAGATAATGTTAATTTATAGTTTTCTAAGTGAACATGACCCGCAGAGATGTTTCTATTTGATACCTGTGTTCTGCAGCAGACCAAATTTTTATCCCCACACAATTGACTGAAAGATACAAAGAACACAAGATCATGAATGATTGCTGATTACCAAAAAGCATTTGATTTGGTAAAGCAAAATGTCACGTTAAAGATACTCTTCCAACAAAGAGTCTCTCATGTAAATATTAAGGTCATACAATATTCTTTGATAAATACAAGCATAGAAATAACTGTTCATTGAACATCTATTTTCATTGCCAAGTGAGATATGGAGCAGGGAGATGTACATTTGTGAAAAATGTTCATCACTCTCATGAAAGGTGTCTTGGGCAAAGTCCAAAGGGAAGTGAGATTCCCTATGAATCAATTAATCAATCAGACATTCATTAGGTACTTCCTATGTGCCAGGCACTGTTTGGTGCTAGGGATACATATACAACAAATCAAACAATGCCTTTCCCAAGAAGCTTACATTCTAATATAATGAGGTGCTCTATGTACTCCTGTTTACAGGTGATTTTGTGCCAACTTCATCCAGACCCAAAATGTTACAATGCCTCTTCAATGAGATCTAAGATTATTCCAAAGAAATTGGTGTGATAATATTGGAAGTCAAGACTTGTGATTTCACTAGAGTAGGAAACTTCTGTTGAGGAAACCCCTCTCTATCAGTGAAAACTGGTAACTACTCGGCATCTTATAGTCTTAGCATATTGTCTGGGCCACTGATGGTTTAAGTGTCTTGCCCTGGGTCACAAAGCCTATATGTCAGAGACAGGACTTAATCCCAGGTCCTTCTGACTCCAAGATCTACTGTCTATTCATTATGCTATCCTACTTCAACAATCCATCTGAGAACAATTAACTGGATGAAAAATTGTCTATTGTTCAGACTCTGACATACAGTCCGTTGAGTTAGCATATCAGAGCATATATTTGGGCAAGTCCTTGAAGAAAGACAATGAATTGGGCCCAACATTGAGTAAAAGGATGAGAGGGGGAATAGTTCACTTTTCAGTAATTATACAGTGCTTTTAATCATCCCAAGTTGCTCCCTGGAACCAAGACCCATCTTTTTAATACAAATGTTCTCCCAGTGGTGCTGTGTAGTGATGACTTAGATCAAAATCTTTGAGGAATCACAGTTGCAGGTGATTCAAAAGATAATAGAGGGATGCATGCTGAAGACAAGTAGGCTGCTGCATATTTGCAGTGATAACCTACACTCAAGCAGAGACATTAGAAACATCATAAATGAAATCAATGTGTGATTGGAAAAGGGTGTAGGCAGGGCAGGCAATGAAAGGGAGGGCCAACAGATGGAACAACAGGAATGCTCCATTAATACCCAGGTAATGTAAAATGACCTCCAGCACACTGGATAGATCCACTGAAGAGCATCTGTGGAAGAACTCATTTAAGGAGCACACAGAATAAGAAGGCATGGATAGGCTGCAATCTGGACCAAGGAATGAAAGAACTGTGTCAATGACAGCACAAACTCATTAAGGTACAGAAGCATGTATTCCAACTTACATAGTAGAATGTAGGCTCCTCAAAGGCAAGAGATGGTTTTTTCTTTGTATCCTTATTACTTGGCATAGTATCCAAAAATAGAAAAAACTTAATAAACGCTTGTCAGTTGGCTCATTACCTTTTGTCTTATACCTTTGCCTCATATGCCAAAATTCCTAGCCACAATTCTGAATATCATCTCTGAAACTTACTAGCTATGTGGTCATGAACGAGCAAGATATCTAAATTCTCCGAGGCTCATTTTCCTCGTCTGTAAAATGAGAATCATAAAACTTGCACAACATACTTCACGGAGTGGTTGCAAGGAAAAAGCTAAACAAATAGAAATTATTAGTGTTATAGTTTGTAAACTTCACTCTATTTTTCTTTTTTTCTTTTCCTTTGCCTTTCTCCCATCTTTTATTTCTCCACTGCTCTTGCTCAATAAGCAGTTCTACATTTTCCCACTTCTCTGCTTTTGCTCATATGCATATTTTTTAATTAATTTATGTATTTTTAGTTTACAACATTCACTTCCACAAGATTTTGCGTTCCAGATTTTCTCCCCATCTCTCCCCTCCCCCCACCCCAAGACATGTATTCTGAATACCCCTTCCCCTAATCAGCCCTTCCTTCTATCACCCCCCCTTATCCCTTTCCCCTTCTATTTTCCTGTAGGGCAGGATAGATTTCTATGCCCCATTGCCTGTGTATCTTATTTCCCAGTTACATGTAAAAACAATTTTTAACATTTGTTTTTTAAAACTTTGGGTTCCAAATTGTCTCCCTTCCTCCCTGCCCACCCACCCTCATTGAGAAGGCAAGCAACTGGATGCAAGTTATACATGTGTAGTCACATATGCATATTTTTTATGCTTAAAAGATCCTCTCTCATCTTCTTCACCTGCTGACTTTTTAACCATCCTTTAAATCCCATCTCAAATGCCAGTTCCTCCATGAAGCTTTCCTCTATTCTCCTAATGGTAATATACAGCCCTCTTGGGCCTCGTACAGAACTTTGCTATAATGGTTCATAATATATTTATCTGCATTTCTAGTTTTATCCCCTAGGAGACTAGAAACTAGACAATGGCAGGGACTGCATCTCATCTGAACTGTCTTTCCACTACTACATATCACAGTTGCTCTGCACCGAGTTGACTTTTTAAAGTTTGTCGAATTACATTGATATAAGCACTATTATAAAATCTGCTCAATGAGTAAGAGTATGTGTGCGTTTGTCTTTGCTTATGTTTGTTTGTGTCTGTGTATGTAAGTGTTTGTGTCTACATGTTTTGCGAGAAGAAAGGAGAATGGACAGAAGAGTCCAGGCTTAAATTTCAAAGATTCCTTGGGAAAAGACAGGATTAGCTCTACCCTACTCTTTATTTTTCAAAGTAACCTTGTTCCTTCCTCTCTGCTTTCTCTTTGACTCCACTCATAAAAAGTTTTCTTTCCTCAAATTATATTTTTGTTTGTTTTTAAATAGCCCAACTCCTGAAAAGCAAAAAATAATGTTACTTTAAAAAAAAGTTGTGGGGATTTTTCTGAATGATTTTTACCCAGTATTTTTTCCACAGGAAACACCTTTCACTTTTCAGAGCTCAATCAGTAAGAAGCTTTTCAGGAGGCTATGTAATATCAAAATGAGTAAGCTGATTTACACTTATTCAGCAATAAAGACAGAAGCATAGAGCACTTCCCAGAGAGTCATGCCTGCTTGGGTGGGGCTGATGGCCTGGTAGCTGATGTGAAGGGTCATTCACCCTAAGCCCTTTTGAGATAGGCAGTAATGTCAGAAAATTAACTGAAACTTAGCTACCTTTTTTTTCTTATTTCTCCTCTTCCTCCTCCTCCTCTTCTTTTATTTTTCATTTAAATTTTCTAGTGATATTTATTACTTTTATATCACCTTCATTTACAAATGTAACCTCCCTCCCCTATCCATCCAGCAATCCCTTGAAACAAAAAAAAGAAAAGAAAAGAAAAAAGAAAGCAATTAAACAAAACTAACAGATCCATCAACTGGGTAAAAGTATATTCAGTGTCTCCCACCCATAGACCTCCACCTTTTCAGTGAAGAAAAGAAGATACATTTTCCCATCTCTTCTTTTTAACAAGAAACTAAGTCACCATTTATTCCTGCTTTTTCTTTCTTGGATGTTATAATTGCAATGACTGCTCAGTCGATTGCCACCCAGGGCCACTCTGTCTAGACTACAAGAGCCAGCCAGTGAAAAATGGAGGGTATTTCTTAAACTGCCCCTTTTCCTCCCTACAATCAAGACTCAGTGACTTTGTAACTTCATTTGTGCAGAGATTTTTGTTTCTCTGAATACTGTTTATTTAAGTAATTGTCGGCTCTTTTCCTGTCCTTTACTGACCCCAGGAAACAACTTTTTTTTCATGTGTTTCCATTCTGGGACTTCTATTATTTACTGAATCAGGCTCTGCGAGCTTCCGTGGAAAGACCCAAAAGAAAGAAGGCCTAAGACGGACAGAGAGAGAGAGAGAAAGAGGGATGAGAGACAACTTTGAAATTATTATCAACCCATCTTCTACAGCTGTGAGACAGAAAAGAATTAACCTGTCTGGGAAAGGTGCTTAAAACTCCCTTAAAAATAATAACCCCAGTTATTAGTGCTTTTACAGGGAGCTAGCGGGGGTCGGGGTGGAGGAGTGTTCTTTTTGGAAGAAAGAATTCATTAGTGGCATTTACTTGACATGATTTGCCTTTTTTTTTTCAAATCCCTCCAAAGGATACAGAGAGGGGAGGCAGAGGAAGAGGGTGAAACAGAGCAGAAGGGGAAAATCTTTATGATTAGATGGTGAGCTGTAAAACACTGCCACGCAGGATGAAGGAACAAAAGAAGGGCTTTGGCCCTGTCTCCTGATATTTTCCAACTCAGCAAAAAAAGCCATTGTGTAGCTTAGAGGGGGGAAAAGTTAAAGTTGAAAGCTTAGCGTGTGAAAGCAACTGCTCAACCATTGTTTAATGTGGGCTAATGTAATGTTACCATTTCCAATTATGTGGGTTGCAATTTTGGTTACAGTTGCTTCGGTCAATATGATCACTCTCACTTTTTTCAAAGGGGTCAGAGGTGGGAGAGTAAAGGAACAGACGGGGTTGGAGGGTAAAGGGTATAGGGATTCAGAGATGCTGTTTCTTGGAAAATACCCCCTCCTGGAAAAAAAAATGCTTCTGTTAAAAAATATCAGTGCTGACCAGATGTCACTGATTTTTTTTTTTGCATGTGTCCCTTAACAGCTGGCAAGAATATCAGCTCAAATTATTCACCACAAGCACACACTTTCTGTTTGTCTCCAGATAAAGGGATTTAAAATCCTGGTTGTCAGAAAGGGATGCTGAAAACTGTGGAATGGATTTCTACTGACCAAAGGAAAGGTAAATCCCTCTTTTTTTCCTACCGAATATAACATGGTCAATTAATAACCTAAGTGGGAACAAAGATTATGGAGTTAGAAAGATTTGGCTTAAGGTTTGTTTGGTTTTTTTTTAAGCTCTATTGGAGAAAATAAGAGAATCAAAGATGGGATAGGACCTCTGCAGATGAGATGATGATAATAGATGACTGAAGAAGGCAGAACTACTCAGTTCTTTGCTTCTGTTCTCTCTACCTAGAACAACGATCTCTTTACTGGGAGGGAATGAATAAACTTAACTAATAGGAATTTGAGTAGGGAGCTGGTAAGAGAACCCTTGGCTGCCTCTAATGAGTTTAAAGGAATTCACTAGGCCCAAAGGAACTACTTCCCATGGTACTGAAAGAAGAAAGGGAAAAGAAAAAAAACAGAAAATATGATTGCTGGCCCCACTGCCAATGATCTTTGAAAGATTCTAGAAAACTTCAGAACTAGAAAAAGGCAAATGTGGACCAACTTTAAACAAAAAATTGGCAAGATTGGTGGCTGCGAATTATGTTCCAGTAAGCTTAATTTTGATTCCTGGAAGTATCATTTAAGATGATTGATAACCATCTAAAAAAGGAAGCAGTTATGACAAAAGGAAGCATGGTTTCATGAAAACAGGTCATGGTGCCAATCTTAATTCCAAAGAAGGGATCACAAAGTATGTTTCCCTTCCTATAGAGGGGCAATGGTCTATAGTGCAGATGGTTGCTTACAAAGTTGAGGAAGGCTGATTGTCTGGTTCTGATTAACTATTTTTCTTTGATATAAGGGAAGTTTCAATGGAGGTTGTGGTGGTGGTGGTGGCAGTGGCAGGGAAGTATTGGGATGGGATTATGTTGTAAAAGAGAATAGGCAAGGCATGAATAAAACTTTTCCTTAAAGTAGGTCATATCAAACTAACTTCATTCCCTTTATTGATAGAGTTACTTGGATTAGTAGTGAAAATTCTGTAGATGCAGTTTCAATGAATTTTAGCTAATTTGACAAAATATCTCACAATATCTTAAAGGACAAGATGAAGAGATATAAACTAAATTATAAAAGGTTTAGCCTATCAAAAGCTATTTTGGTCTTTATTCTATTATCCAACTTCTAGCAATCCTTTCTAACTTTGTGTCATCATCAAATTTGATAAACATGCTGCGTATACACTTATCCAAGACACTGATAAGTATGTTAAAACAGGGCCAAAGATCCCCAAGGCACTAGAGACCTTTTTCAAGGTGACCTCCTTCAAGTTGACTCTAATAAGATCAAATTTAATAAACAGAAAGCCTTACATCTTGCTCCAAAATATTAAGTACACAAATAAATATGGAAGATGAGTGGCTAGAGGTTTCAGATAAGTGTAAGGTCAACATTAGTTGACATTGTAAGATAGGAACTAATAAAATCTAATGCAATTTGAAGCTGTGTTAAGAGAGCTGTAGTGCCTAGGACCAGGGAGGTCATAATCCCAATGTACTCTTTCCTAGTCAGTTCACATCTAAGGTATTGTGTTCAGTACTGGCTGCCACATTTTAAGGACATTGATAATGTAGAGAGTGTCCAGAAGAAGGCCACTAGGAGAGTGAAGGTCCTGTCATATAAAGATAGGTTGAAGGAAATGGGAATATTTGATTGGAAGAAGACCTCTGGGGAAATAGCTGTCTTCTGGCATTTGAACATATTCTAGTATTTGTCTTGTAGCTTTTGGGGAAATTAGACTTGTTCTGCTAAGCCCCAGTGAGCACAACTTGTAGTGAATGGTGGAATTTGCAGAGAGGCAGATTTAGGATCAATAAGATAAAAAATTCTGTAACAATTAGCGATATCTAAAAGTGAAACAGGCTACCTCCAGTGGCAAGGGGTTTTCAATCATTGAAGGTCTTCAAGGAAAGGTTATTGAGCATGTCTTTGAGGAATTCTCTGATTGAGAGAGCCGCTAAGGTCCCTTGGAATGCAGAGATACTGGAAACTAAGATTCAAGGCTACCTCTGATCCTTGGATGATACTTTTTGTTCCTCAATTCCCTCTATCTATTGGATGGAGATGACACTTCCTTTTTAATATGGTCTTGGTGAAATCTCATAGCCTTCCCTGATCTCCCATGTATCCATTTATCTATGCTACACTATCATACATTTGCTTTTATGTTATTTTGGAACTGTTTCCTAATTATTCCATGAATAATCATTTACACTTGTTTTTGCACCTGACTTAAACCACAAGCCCAAAGATAGAAATAAGAGATCATAGATATAAAGCTGGAAGGGAACTCAGAAGACATATAGGTAAGTATCTTCATTTTACAGATGAGGAAACTAAGGCCTGGGAGTGAGGGTGGAAAGTGACAATCAATTTGCTGAATCCAAATCTTCTAATTAAAGAGTAAATGATCTTTCCCCTTTTCCATGATATCTTTTGCTTCTTTTGTGTCCCCATAGTTCTATGAACATAGCAAATTCTCAGTAAATGCTTATTAAAAACAAAAATCATAGTAATGTATTCTGGAGATTTTTTAAAGGATTCCATTGATTAATAGTGCTAAAATTTGATGAAGACGGCCAAGTAAAGGCTCCAGTTATAAGAGAGAATATCCCAGTGTCTCTAAGTTACAAACATTAATTACCAGCATATAAAGACCAGTTAAGCTGAAGCCCATTAAGATTGCCATGTGTAGTCAGATCAAAGTCTCACTTAAAACATCAATATTCTTTGCTCCATGGAATGACATGTCCCCTCTAAATGTCTTCCTCTTAATCTAGATAAGCCTGTCTCCTCATCCCCCACTGGGGTTTTAAGACATTTTCCTAAATTGCCTTGAAAATTTTCCACTGCTGGTGGGACCAAGATGGTGGAGTACAGGCCAGGACCCAGCTGAACTCTCCCAATAGTCCCCTCCAAATAACTTTAAAATAATGCCTCAAATCAAATTTTGGAACAGCAAAGCCAACAAGAAGTCAAAGGGAGACATTTTTCCAGCCTAAAACAAGAAGAAGTCTGTAACACCAGGGTAGGCATAGGCTAGAGGCAGCCACAACAGTAGCAGCAGCAGCTTCAGGAGCTGGCACTGATTGGCAACTGTATTGCCCATAAGCAGTTCTGGGTCACAGGTCCAGGGTGGGGAGAAGTGACGATAGTTGAAGATGCAAGAGCAGTGACCACACCTCTCCCAGAATAATACAACCTGGGAAGCACCAAAAACTTGCAGACCCCCAGAATTAGCTTTGAAAACAGCAGCATGAAAAAGCCTGAAGTTTGGCATAATGCCTCCCCACCCCCAGGTGAGCAGAGTCCAACTTTAACATAAAGTTCAAAGTGCAAAAATCGGCTGAAAAAAATTAGCAAACAACAAAAAAGGAATTTGACCCTAAAAAGTTATCAGGGTGGCAAGGAAGATCAAGACATAAACCCAGAAGAAGAAGACAACGTGAAAATATTACTTAAAAAAAACTCAAAAAATGCTAATTGGACCCAAACCCAACAAGAATTCCTGGAGGAGTTAAAGAAAGAGATAAAAATGGTAGAGGAAATTTTGGAAAAAGAAATTACAATGATGCAAGAAATTATGAAAAGAGAATTAACAGCTTGGTAAAAAGAGGCACAAAAAATACTGAAGAAAATAACAACTTAAAAATAGAATTTGCCTAATAGCAAAAGAGGTACAAAAATTCACTGAAGAAAAGAATTCCTTTAAAAGCAGAATTAGTCAAATGGAAAAGAAATACAAAAGCTCACAAAAAAAATAATTCCTTAAAAATTAGAATTGGGAGAGTAGATCTAGCAGCTTCCCCACTAAATCAGAGACCTTTGAATATGATATTCTAGAATGTAAAGGAGCTAGGATTGCAACCAAGAATAATCTAACCAGCAAAACTGAGTATAATCCTAAGGGGGAGAGAGAAATGAATAGTTAATAAAATAGAGGATTTCCAAGCATTCCTAATGAATAGACCAAAGCTGAGTAGAAAATTTGACATTCAAACAGAAGACTCAAGAAAAGCATAAACAGGTAAACATGAAAGAGTAATCATAAGGCACTCAATAAAGTTAAACTTCTTGCATTCCTCTATGAGAAGATGGTACATGTAACTCCTAAAAACTTTATCATTATTGGGGCAGTTGGGAAAATGTTTACATAGACAGAGACCATGAATGTGAGTTGATTATGTAGGGATGATCTCCAAAAAAAATGTAGAGGTGAGAAGAGGTATGCACAGGGAGAAGGGGGAAGGAAGAGGTAAAATCAGGAAATTTTTCTCACATAAAAGAGTTACACAAGGAAGAGCTTTTATAGTAGAGGGGGAAATGGGGGAAGTGGACAATGCTTGAATCTCATTCTCATGAGAATTGGTTCAAAGAGGGAAGACTATCTGTACACACACACACACACACACACACACACACACTAAGTTGGATATAGAAGTCTATCTTACTCAATAAGGAAATAGGAAGGGGACGGGGTAAGAGATATTGGGAGGGTGGCTGATGAAAGGGAGAGTGGGCTAAGGAGGCAGTGGTGAAAAGCAAAACAGACTCTTGAGGAGGGACAGGGTAAAGAGAGAGAAAGAAGGATAAATAGAAGAAAATAGGGTAGAAGGAAATACACAGTTAATAATCATAACTGTGAATGTAAATGGGATGAGCTAACCCATAAAGCAGAAGTGAATAGTAGAATGGATTAGGAAACAGAATCCAACAATGTGTTGTGTACAAGAGACACACTTGAAACAGAGTTAAAATAAAGGGCTAGAGAAGAATCTGTTATGCTTCAGATAAAGTTTAAAAAAGGCAGGGGTAACAATCATGATTTCAGAAAAAGCAAAAGCAAAAATAGATCCAATTAACAGACATAATCAGGGGAACTATATTTTGCTAAAAGGTGCCATAGAATCTATGACAATGAAGTAATATCAAAAACATTACAGTGATTCTCTGATAAAGGCCTCATTTCTCAAATATATAGGGAACTGAGTTAAATTTATAAAAATAAGAGCCATTCTCCAATTGGTACATGGTCAAAAGATATGAAAAGGCAGTTTTCAGAAGCAATCAAAGCTATCTACAGTGATATTTGTAAAAAAAACTGCTCTAAATCTCTATTGATTAAATAGTTAAATTAAAACAACTCTGAGGTACCATCTCATACCTATCAGAAATGACAAATGTTGGAGAGGATGAGGGGAAATGGGTACATTAATGAATTGTAGGTAGAGTTGTGAACTGGTCTAACCATTCTGGAAAACAATTTGGAACTATGTCCAATGGGTTATAAAACTCTGAATACTCTTTGATCCAGCAATACTACTACTCTGTACCCCAAAGAGGTCAAAGGAAAAAGAAAAGGACCTATATGTACAAAAATATTTGTAGCAGCTCTTTTTGTAGTGGCAAAGAATTGGAAATTGAGGGGATGTTCATCAATTGGGGAATGGCTAAACAAGTTGTAGCATATGATTGCAATGGAATAATATTGTGCTATAAGAAATAATGGCATGGGAGGCCAGGGAGGGGGAGGTTCAGAAAAACATGGCAAGACCTAGATGAACTGATGCAAAGTGAAGTGAGAAGAACCAGGAGATCAATGTGCAGAGTAACAGCAATGTTGTAATGATAATGAGCTGTGAAATATTTTGCTACGCTGATCAATACAATAATCGAAGATAATTCCAAGGACTCACAACAATAAAAAGCTATCCACCTCCAGAGACAGAACAGATGAACTCTAAGTGCAAATTGAAGTTTGATTTTCTCACTTTCTTGCTTTTTTTTTGGTAATATGACTAATATGGAAACATGTTTTGCATGATTTAAACGTATAATTGATATTATATTGTTCACCCCCTCCGTGAGGGGGAGGGATGGGAGGGAGGGAAGGAATCTGGAACTCAAAATTTTAAAAGAAAATAATTAAAAATAAACAATAATTTTTTAAAATATCATCAAAATATATAGTTATTTCAATATGCAAAGAACAGGAACGATGATTATATTTGAACAATGAATTTCCATTATGTATAATTGTTAATGCATTTACACTAAATTTAACAAGGTTTTAAAAAAAGAAAAGAAAATTAAAGAAAATTGTCTATTACACTTTGGCTGTACAAAGAAGTAAAAAAGAAACAAAGCAAGATTTGAAGAGATCTATAGATAATAACAGTTCAAGTTTATATTATTATAATAATAATAGCTTTTGGTTATATTGCACATTCAGTTTTATAAAGTAATTTCCTCACAACACCAGCATGAGAGAGGTGGAACTCCCCCAATAGAGGGGCCAAGGACATGCCAGTAGTTATCGAGAAAAACATGCTTTCTTCATATGTAATAGTGAAATAAATTATTCCTTTCATATACGGGAGATACCAATAGAGCCCTTTCCTGGGTCCAACAGAAAAAAAATATTCCTTTCCCACATTGGCAAATTGGCTGAGTGACATTTTGATGACCTTACTATAGGGCAATATTTCTATTTTTTTTTTTTTTTTGGACTAGGCAGTGGGGTTAAGTGACTTGCCCAAGGTCATACAGCTAGTGTTATGTGTCTGAGGCTGGATTTGAACTCAGTCCTCTTGAATCCAGGGCTGATGCTCTATCCACTGTGCCACCTAACTGCCCCAATATTCCTAATTCTTAAAGTCAGAGTAATTTTCTAAAATAGAAATCACTATTTCTGTCATCTGTCCTCACAGCACCATTAGACGTTTGTTTTTGTCGCCATCTTCTTTTATATGCAATTTGATCTTGTCAAGTAATGTCAAATCAACAAGTATTTATTAAATGCTTACTATGTGTTACCAGGGGTGGGGAGCCTGCAGCCTTGAGGCCACATGTGGCCTCAAGGCTATAGGTTCCTCACACTTGTTAGGCACTGTTGCTAAGCACTAAGGATATGAAGAAAAGCAAAAACATAGTCCCTGCCCTGAAGGAGCTCATATTCTAAAGGGTGAGACAATATGCAAACAACTATATAAATACAAAGTATGTACAGATTAAATTGTGAATAATCTCAGAGCAGGAAGCACCAGCAGGAGGAGCTGGACTAGGAAAGGCTTTTTGCCTTGGAATTTAAGAAAAATGGAAAGGGAGGAAGGGCCAAGTTGTAAAGGGCTTTCAAAGCCAATCTTTGATCCCAGAGGTAACAAGGTCCACTAGAATTTATTAAGTAAGTGGGAGACATGGTCAGACCTGCACTTTGGAAAGATCACTTTGGTAGCTGTGTGTATATTGCATAGAAGAGGAGGGGGACTTGAGGCAGAGAGACCAGTTAGGAAGCTGTTACCATAGGAAGTAATAAGGGTCTGAACTAGGGTGGCTGTTTGAGTGAATGGGATAATATGAGATGTGTTATGGAGAAAAGGAGATACGTATGCTGGAGACGGTGCAAAGAGAGACATGACAGAGTCTGGGGATCGACTGGTAATGTAGGATTAGTGAGAACAAGGAGTCAAGGATGACACTGAAGTTGAGAACCCCAATTTCCTATGCCAAACTTAGTGGTCATCCTGACTTTTGTCTTGCCAATGAATATGGATAACTCTGGAAGAGAGGATGAGGCAGATGATGTTGTGAAACCCTGCCTCATGTAAATCCAATTCACCAAAAGTCAAAACGTCACCCTGTGATGTCATTGGTCCTCTTGGAAAGTGAAGGATCGACAACAGCAGCAGGAATAGAACCCCACCATCACTCCCTCTTCTTGTACCCTACATTTAGACTGGACTTCTTGCCAGTCCTCACGTATATCACTCAATCTTCTGTCTCCATGACTTTGCATTGACTATCCCCTGTGACTGAAGGCCACTCTCTCCTCACCTGCACTCCTTAGAATCTCATTGCTTCCAAAATTCCACACTAGTGCCTCCATTGACATGAAGCCTTTTTAAATATCTCCCATCTGCTATCGCTTTCCCCTCCCAAAAAGTGTATCTTATACTGTATGTATTTTGTATGTACTTATTAATGCACACGCTGTCTCCTTGAATAAAATGTAAACTCCTTAATGTCAATGAATGATTATTTTTTGTTTTTTTTCTATCTCTAGTGCCTAGCACAGTGCCTGACACATAGCTCACACTTAATAAATGCTGATTGGTGAAAAGGTGCTCATTCTTCAGACCAAAGTCAACTTTTCTACACGCACCCTAGATCTCATTTTCTCTCATCTTCTCCAGTAGATTGTCCATATAATTATCCCAACTCTCTTTACCTTCCATCTTTCCCTAGCAATTGGCTCCTTCTTTCCCTGCTGCCTACAAACATACCTATGTCTCCCCTATCATTAAAAAAATTCACTTGACCCTACCCTACCCTTCCTGCTAACTATGACCTTATACCTCTCCTTTCCTCTGCGGCTAACCTCCTTGAGATAGCTTCTAATTTTTCTCATCTTCTTCTAATCCTTCTGCAATCTGGCTTCCAAACTTATAATTCAACTGAAACTGCTCTTTTCAAAATTATCAGTGATTTCTTAATTTTCAAATTTAATGGACTTTTCTAAATCTGCATCCTTCTTGACCCCCTTTTCCTCCTAGATACTCTCTCCTTTCTAGATTTTCATGATACCACCCTCTTCTTGTTTTTCTCCTACCTATCTGACCACTCCTTATCAGTCTCCTTTACTGGATTTTCAGTCATGCCATACCTACTAACCATGGGCTCTGTCCCAGTCCCTCTTCTCCTTTTCCTCTATTCCACCTTACTTATTGATCCCAACAGTTCCCATAGGTTTAATTATCATCTTTCTACAGATGATTCCCAGATCTATATATCCATTTCTAATCTCTCTCTGAGCTACAGTCCCATCGCTGTCTTTTGGACATCTCAAACTAGATGTACCATAGGCATTTCAAACTCAATAGGTCCAAAAAAGAATTCATTATCTTTACCCAAAAAACTATCCTCACTTTCTAATTTCCATACTACTCTTAAGACCACCACCATATTCCCAGTCATTCAGGCTCATAAACGTAATATCATCCTCAATTTCTTGCTTGTACTCACTATACAATCCACCTTCAAATGTTGTCAGAATTTCTGCCTTCGCACCATCTCCCATATACATGCCTCTCCCTTTCTCTCTATCCATCTAGCTGCCACCTTAGTCCAAGCTCTCCTTACCTTTCCCCTGGACTATCACAATACTCTTCTAACTGATCCTCTTACCTCAATTCTCTCCCAATCCATGCTCCATTTAGCTGCCAAAGTATAAATCTGACTATATCACCTTCCTACTCAACAATTCTAGTGGCTCACTGTTACCTCCAGGATCAAATGTAAACTCCTCTTACAGGATTTAATACACTTCTTACCCAGGTCCCTTCTTGCCTTCTTCCACTTTACTGCCCTCCATGTATCCTACAATCCAGCTATATTGGCCTACTCACTGTTACTACATGTCCTCTCTCTATGTACCATTTTACTGGTTGTCTTGGAATCTCACCCCCACTTCTTAGCTACTATACTGTCTTCCTTCAAGACTCAACAAAAATGGCACCTTCTACAAAGACTTTTCCTATTCTTAACCCTCTAAGGTTGCCTTGCATCTATTCTGACTATATCTTGCAGATACCTAGTTATTTATATGTTTTCTTCTCCATTAGGGTGTAATCTTCTTGAAGGCAGGGACTGTGGTTTTTCTTTTCTTTCTTTGTATCCCTAGCCCTTAGCATAGTGCCTGGCACTTAGTAGGTGCTTAATAAATGCTTGTTGACTGACCCATTGGGGGAAATGCTTAGGAGGTTCAGAAATTCCAGTCTGGAATATAGAACTAACCGGTCATGCTATCTTCTATATACTGATCAATGACATAGATTCATTGGATCATAGAAATGGAAGGGACCTTAGAGATCATTAAGTCCAACTCCCTTCCCTGTGAATGAATTCTCTATATTGTTCTCAAATGATCATTGGCTAACATGGAACACACTATTTTATGAGGCAGCCCATTCCATTTTCAGATAGCTCTAGTTGTTGGCAAAATATATTAGAGGCAATAGGGTCCCCTGTAACGCAAACTTAGGATTGTCATAACCCATTCACAAAGGGATCACCTATCTTTTCAAGAATTCAGGAATACTATTGCGTGATAGTAAATCAGAGGATTATCTAATAAGAGAAGGTCATCAGAGTCAGAATTCAAGGTGCAGTCTTTATCCCAAAGAAAATGTCACACATGCTGTGTGACACTTAATAAGTCACGTCTTCTCTCTGCGCCTATGTTCTCTCACTGACTAAGTAGAAGAAGCAATGTTAATTTGTAAAGTGCTTGGAAATACAGTGAAGAAAGGTGTTCCAAGAAGACCAAATGTTATGTCAAAGCAACTGCAGGGTCAATAAATTTAGATTTTCCACCAACACGATTGCCCTACTTCCTGTCCTATGCCATTAGTCCAACTCATAAATACTATAGCTGTTGCTGTAATAAGAAAAAACAAGAAACATTCCTTGAATGTCTTAGAGTGGAATACTTCTGAAATCCCTTGATTCCCCAACAGAAAACATATTTAAAAGAAGAATAGTCATGAATCAGTAACAGCTGCACCAGACACCTGTTATTTATTCCCATCATTAAAGTTTCCATGGCATTTCATAAAGAACTGGGTATCTTTTCCTAGAGAAATACCCTGAGTTCTTGAGTACACAGTTGAGTACATCCAACTGTTTCCTAAAACAAGAGGGCTCTACAAGGTACATTCATTAGCAGGGTTAGCCCTTGGCAAAGCTATTAAGTTGGCAAAGTTGATTTTTTGACATTCCTCTCCTGAGCTCCCCTGTCCCTAGCATATATCTTGTCCCATTCCCAATGTTCTAATGGCATTTCCTGATAATATTCAAGGTGTGAGCATTTAGCATTTCTAGGGCATTTATGTTTTCATTCTTGGACACCTAAAGGAATGAATCTCAAAGGTCCATTCCCTTTATTCATTCCACAAACGTTGGCCCCTACCACGTGCCCTGCATGAGAGACTAAGAGTTTTTTGGTTCAGATCTACGATTTTGTTGTAGGGAATTCCTGGTGAGGAAACCCCTTCAATCAATGCACATCTGCAACTTAAAGTCACAAAGTTGCCTGAGACACTAAGAAGTTATGTGACTTGCCCAGGGTGACATAGCCAGAATTTGCCAGAGGTAAGCCTTGAACCCAGATCTTCCTGTCTCTATGTCCAACTTTTGATCTATTACACCACACTGTCACTAAGGGAGAGAAAAAGACAAATAAGACACCTTCAAGGAGCTTACAATATTGTAGCAGGTAGAATACATATACACAAGTATGATCCAAGGCAGTATGTTGTGATAAGTGCCATAAGAGTGGAACAAGCAAAGTTCAATGTACAATGGATAGAGCACTGGGCCTGCAGTCAGGAAGACCTGAATTCAAATCCAGCTTCAGACACTTACTAGTTATGTGACCCTGGACAAGTCGCTTCACCTCTGTATGCCTCAGTTTTCTCATCTGTAAAATGGTGATCATAATAGCACAAGGTTGTGAGGATCAAATGAGATAATATTTGTAACGTACTTAGCATAGTGCCTGTCACTCAAGGCTTCTTCCCTTCAAATGTTTTCTCTTCCCTTCCTTTCTCTTCTTTTCCCTTCCCTTCCCTTTCTTTTCCTTCCCTTCCATTCCTTCCCTTATGTTCCCTTCCCTTTCTTTTCCTTCCCTTCCCCATCTGGAAACACGGGAAGATCTCAGCAAGCCTGAGTTACTAGGGCTTTAATAAAAGGATTTGTTCTGTAAAACTTGAACTCAGTCAGAAGGCCGCACCCAAAGACCTAGAAGGCCACACGTGGCCTCCAGGCCCACAAGTTCCTCACCCCTGCCTTAGTAGATGAGAATACTACTTACCATCATATGCACATGAAAGCAAAACTGTGCTCAATGACAGTGGTCAAGTGAACCTAAAGAGCTTCACACATGCTCTGGTGGGGATTTCACACTTCCTCACCCACCCAAAGGAGAAAATGAAAGTATAAATGGAGTCAAATTTCATTTCCTAGAACTCAACTTCTAGAGGCAGTGAGGCTTCCTTGGAAGGCCAAAAAAGAAACAACAGATGTCTCCAGGTCAGGTACAACTTATCAGTGACCATTAAAAAATAAATACACAGAAGAATGGTTGTAAATATATGTGTATATGACTATATATACATGTATGTAAACAAACACCATAAACTGCTGAGTCTGGAGTCAGAAAGACCTGAGCTCAAATCCAGCCTCAGATACTCACTAGCTGTGTGACCCTGGGCAATTCACTTAACCTCTGTTTGCCTCAATTTCCTCATCTGTAAAATGGGTATAATAATAATACCAATAATAATAATAATACCTCAGGGTTGTTCTGAGGATCAAAGGAGATAATAATTGTAAAGCATTTAGCATAGTTCCTGGCACATAAGTGCTATATAAAATGTAGCTATTATCATCATCATTGTTGTTATTATTATTAGTAGTAGTAGAAGTAGATGTATGACCTTGGGTAAGTCAATTCATATCTGTCTGCTTCAGTTTCCTCATCCATAAAATGGGGATCATAATCACACCTACTTCCCAGGGCTATTGTGCAAATCAAAGGAAATAATTATTATAAAGTGCGTAGAACAGTGCCTGGAACGTAATAAGTACTATATAAATGTTAGCTATTATTATTACTATTTCTAGGAACTCCAAAGCTAAAAGGGTTTTTGATTGTTTTCAAAACAGCATAAACTGAGAGCAGCTCACATGGCAAGGCATTAATCCCAGCAGTGCTCTCTATTGCCCAGTCTTCTCTCTCCAAGTATGGTAGGCTTTGGGATAGACAGGATGGAAAACCCAATTACTGCATTTCCCTGATCATTGAAAGAAATACGAGGTTTGGGGCCTCCACTTTTATGCTCCTTTGAAAATTAAGCAATACAAGGCGGAGGTGTGATCATAAATTCTTTGACTCATAGATACTTCTAGTCTCTGTTGAAATAAAGCTCTCCTCTCTTACCATCAGGTTTTTTTTTTTATTATAGGCATTGAAAATTGTGATGGGAGAATATTTGGTTGATTTTGGACACTCACAGCCTATCTATCAACAATTCAGATATTAATCCTAAGGATATTATTTTAAATAAAGCAGGAGAACACAAGATTTTCAAGACATAATCTCAGAGGTAAATTTTCTATTTAAAAAAGAATTCATTCTTGGGCTCATCAGGAGTATTGTATCCCAGCATTTCAATCCAAGGGGAAAGGAAAAAATAAGTTCCAATTCTGTTTGGATATACCACTTTCTAGTTCTGTAACCTTGGGTAAATCACTTCATTTCTTTGTACTTCAGTCTTCTTTTCTGTAGATACAATGTCTGCCCTACCTAGAATATTTGAATCATTGAAGGGATTTCAATTAGTCAGTCAACAAACATTTACTACGTGCTTATTATGCTAAGCAGTGGGGTTACAAAGAAGTGGGGAGGGGAAAGCAACCTGGGGTCTAAGTACAACCTCCCCCAATAGAGAACCAGTCCTAGAGTCAGGAGAACTTGAGTTCAAATCCAGCCTCAAACACTTGATACTCACTAGCTATGTGACCCTGGGCAAGTCACTTAACCCCATTGCCTTGCCAAAAAAAAAAAAAAAGAAACAAACAAACAACCTCACCTCATTGAGTTTCCCTGCACTAGCTATTATATGGACCAAATTGCAATTATTGTGGAGAGAGCCAGACCTTCTCATCCCTCACTGGAAATCTTGGAATTGTAGAAGATAGAACAAGCCAGAACCTATCTCTTCTTTTAACTTAGATAGTGCCCAGTCCCTAACACCATCATGTTGCTGTGGAGAACCAAGGGACCATTCAGGGTTTGCCACATCATACCAAAACACAAAGTCTTTTCAGTCTTTGGTCTCCACATGGCAGGAAACAAACCCCAAAGTCCTTCCTTGCAACGAGGAAGGGAAGCTGTAAGCGCCCTTCATGAGATGGTCCCTATAGGTGGATTCAGCCTCTGTTACATATGTCATAGGTAAAAATACTTCGAAAAAACAAAAGATAGTCATTCTTATTGTACTGAGTGTATCTTTCCACCTCCTCCATACTAGAAGTTCCAAGGTGGCTGGCCAGCTACCTATAGCAATTCTCCCTTCTATTCCAGCTATCTTTTGAAGTAGAATAGTTTAACTCCAGTATGTGAAAAGGGAGAATCTGACCCAAATTCATTAACATGTACGATGTTTAGATAGAGACACATATGTTAGGTTGAAGAGAAGATAATTACATTTCTACTTCTATTCTATTTTCATTGCCAACCGGGAATTCATGGTTTATACAGAATTAACTAGAACGGCCAACAACTGGAGTGTCCAGTTCAAGTTACCACCTTTCAAAAAGGAGGATATCTACCGACTGAAACATGCCTAGAGAAGGATATCCAGAATAGTCAGGGGACTAGAAATTGTTACAGATAAGGATCAGTTGAAAGATCTAGGAAAGTTGAACCTGGAGAATAGAGATTTAGGGGGTAGATGTAGTAGTTTTTCAAAGTACAAGTATTTGAAAGCTTGTGATATGATGATGACAGTAAACTTCTTCCATTTTATCCCAGAGGAAGGAACTCAGGAATAATGGGTGAAACTTACAGAAAGGGTGATTGAGGCTTGATATAATAATTAGTTTCATCCCAGTCCTCAGGGCTACCTGAGGAGGTAGTGGATTTCCCTTCCCTGGAGGTCTTTGTTGGGAGGATGAGTTGTTACATGGTGAATTCCAACTCAGGTACATGTTAGTCAAGGGGATCTCTGTCCAGTCATCATACAGAGGAGATTCTCATTCAGGGATAGGTTAGAGTACTTGGCAGCTGAGGTCCTTTTAAATCTGAGATGATATAATTCTATGAATTTATTTTGCTCTATCTGTAATTTGACTGTTGCGGGGAGCTCCCTATTAGGAAACCAACGCAGAACAGCAACTGTTTTCCAAATGGTAATATCAAAGAATCAATCAAGGTATTGTTGCACAAATAGCACATGCCCGAAGTGGGGCTTGAATCCAGGTGTTCTTGGCCAGCCAACTCTGTCTCTCCCTCCATGGTGCCTATAAAATTCTGTAGATGTTGGGCCCTAATCCTACAGGCTTTCGGACGAGTTATAGGGTTTTTAGAGAAGGGGCCATTTTTAATGGATCTCAAACTGTCAACTCATATATCTTTGATTGGACAAGTTCAATCATATCCTCTTGGGATTGTGAACTCCCCCAAACCCTGTAATATAAAAGGCCTCAAATGCATGTCTTCCCCAAAGCAGTGTTAGAATGGGATTTTATTGTACTGAGCACTCAGGGATTCCTAAAAGCACAGTTACTTCATCAGATAGGCAGCCCAAGGCATTGGCCTCTTTTTATCGAGGAGGAAATTGAGAGTTTAAATGACATACTCAGGGTTGCTTTAGGCCTAGAAATAGAACTTAGGACTCTTGCTTTTTAAATAGGGGTCTGTCTCCTCTATGCCCCGTTAGACGTTGTTTGTTATGGTTGCTATTTTCTGACTCCTTTCAGTAAGTTCTTCATGGTCTGGTGACCTTTTCATTTCGGTTAAGAATTACAGTAGGAAGTAAAAATGCAATATAGCATATAGTTTGGGTGTTACAATAGCTCCAGAAATGACAAGAGAAGAGGGGTGGTTAAAGGAACACTGTGGGTAACAGAGTGAGAGAGGGAATGTATGCAAGTAAAACAAATGAGAAGCTTATAGAAAGCATGTCAAAGTTTAGGTTGATTTCATAGTGCTGCCTTTATGTCATGGAAACTCAACAAAGAAAAGCATTCAGTGCCTACTAAGTGTCAGGAACTGGGCACAGCAACTTGGTAGTGAATGAAAAAAATACTTTAAAACTTACTTTGTGCAAAGCTCTTGCTAGGTTCTGAGAACAGAAATAGAAAAATAAGACAGTCCTTTCTCTCAAGGATCTCACATTCTAACAGGGAGAGGTAGCACGTAATGGGAGATCTCAACTCTAGTTAGATAATAAGGTCCAGCGGTCCTTAAAATGGAAGGGCATCTTCTTTAATGTCATTTTCATTGATAAGACCATATCTGTTTCTGATGTTGAACCACCTGACAGTGTCAAGCACCTGGTGGTGAGAACTAATCAAATATCAAGTATAGACAAAATAAATTCACAGAATTACAGCTTTTCAGATCTGAAGGAAACTCAGGGGTCATCCAGTCCAACCTATACCTCAAGGAGAATCTCCTCTTTAGGTTGACAAGACAAGCAGTCACCCAAATGTCTCTTCTAGCCAAGTTAATGTCTCTTCTAGTGAAGTGATTTCCTTCCATACACGTCTTCTCCTACACAGACATAACACCCCCAATTCCTTCAACTAAATCTCATATGCCAATATCCTGAGTCTCTTCAACATCCTAATTACCCTTCTCTGGGCACTCTCTACTTCATCAATGTCATTCCTAAAAAGTGGCACATGGAGAACTGAATTCAATCCTCCAAATGTGTTCTGATCCAAGCAAAGTACAATGGGACTATTTCTATGCTTGATACTCACATTAAATATTTTCACTGCAATTATCACACTCTTCTCTCAAGTTGGGATTATAGTTTATTAAAAAAAATCCAGAACATTTTCAGACAAACTATACTTTTAATCTGTGTAAGACATTTGTTTCTATTATATTTCATCTTCTTCAATGAGCAATAGTGACTTGCTGCCTATTGCCTCTAGAATCAAATATAAACACCTCTGTTTGCCATTTAAAAGCCTTCACAACTCGGCCCTGGCCTACCTTTCCAGTCTTGTTATACATGACTCCCCTTCGTGCACTCTTCCAGCCAAATGAGCTTTCCTGCTGTTCCTTACATATAACACTATTATTTGCTATTTCTATGCCTTTGCACTGGCTGTTCCCATGCCTGGAAAAATTCCCTCCTTACCCCCACATTTTAGATTCCCTAATTTCCTTTGAAGTTTAGCTTATGTCACCTTCTATATGAACACTTGCCTGATTCCTTCAATTGCCAGCACCTCCCCTTTAAAAAAAATTATCTTGTATATCCTGTACAGAGGCAACATGGATAGAGAGTCAGTCGCAGAAGACCTGAGTTGAAGTCCTATCTCTGACACACGTCTGACCCTGGGTAAGTCACTTACTTTCTCAGGGCTTGAGATAACTCTCTGAAACCATAAATTGCAGAGAAGGTGTCTACCTATATTGGTAGAGGGAGTTTCGTCATCCAGGAGTTCCCTATACCAGTAAATTCACAGGTCCAATCTCTATCTCAAATTTTGCACATATACTATGCACATATACTGTTTCCCCCAATAGAATGTGATCCTCTTGATTATGAGGATAATTTTCTGTTTGTTTTTTTCCATCCCCATCACCTAGCCAATGTCTGCACATAGTCAAGGCCAGATAAATGTTTTTTGGTTGGTTGCTATCACCTTCCAGATTTTATATAAAGTCCTCTGTTTGCCATTCAAAGCATTTCATAACCTGACCTCCTCCTACCTTTGTAGTCTTCTTACACCTTTCTCATCTCCTTCCTGCCCTATGTACTGTACCATCCAGTGACTAGGGCCTCCTTGCTGTTACACAAACAAAACATTCCATTTCTATTCTCTGGACATTTTTACTGGCTGTCCCCGTGCTTGGACAGGCTCTCTTTCCTCATATCAGCCTCCTGGCTTCCTTGGTTTCCTTCAAATGCCAGCTAAAGTTCTACAAGTTGACTTTCCTGATTCCTCCCTTCTGGTGATTATCTCCAATGTATCCTGTATATATTTTGTTCGTGCATAACTATTTTCATGCTATCTTCCTGATTAGACCATGAGGTACCTGAGAACAGAGACTGTATGTCTTTATATCACCCACATTTAGCAAAGTGCTGCACATAGTAGGTGCTTAATAAATGCTTGTTGACTAACTTGACTGATTAATTCATGGATTTGGCTCAACATTCTATCCTATTAAGATCTTTCTGGATCCTTATTCTATCATTCAACTGTTAGCTATCCCTCCTAACTCTATATCAAGTACAAGTTTAATAAGTATTTATGTCATCTCTACCTTTATCCAAGTTATTGATAAACATCTAAACAGTAAAAAGATCAAAAATAAGTCACAGAAGCATGCCACTGGAGACCTTCCAAAATGAAAGTAAACCATTAAAGGCTACCCCTGGGGTCTGATCATTATCAAATCAGTATCAAATCCACCTAATTCTATTATCATCTATTTCGTATCTCTCCATAACAGCATGAGAAACTTGGCAAAGTGCTCTGCTGCTGTAGATAGAGTTTACTTAAATTTTAGCAAAGCACTTTGCTGAGTAAAGGTTAGTGTAGCATGACCTGTTTTTGATGAAGCCATGCTAACTTCTTATAAGATCACTTATTCCTTAATCACTGAACTGTCATATCAGGAACCAAAGTCAAGCTCATTGGCCTAGAGTTGGCAGACTCCAATCTCTTTCCTTTTTTGAAAATTAGGGCAACATTTGCCCTTTTCTAATCCTGCAGCACCTCACAGCCTCTAATATTTCCCAAAGATTACTTGAAATAGCTCAGAGATTAAATCTGTCATTTCTTTCAACATCTGTTGGGGTGTAGCTCACATGGGCCTGGTGACCTTCATCAGTGTCAGTGAAGTGCTCTCTTACTGTCTCCTTCTTGTCATTGTTGTTGTTGTTGTTGATGATGATGATGATGACTGATTCTTCACTCTCAAAGAGGACCAATGACCTCATGAGGGTGAAGCCTTGACTTCCTCATGTATCTTGTGCATCAACTCCCTGCTAGCCATTTTTGTCCTATCCTTTTCAGTTCAAAGCTCATTCTCTTTGGCTGAGGAAACAAGCAAATGAATCAAGCAGCTTCTGTTTTTCCCCTTGCTCTCATCATTGTCCCATTCACTCCAGCAATAGTTTTATCCTTCTGAGTCATTATCCCTTAATAAAGGATGACCCAAAATTCTCAGTGCAGTTTTAAGACATTAAAGCTCAAAACTGCACTGAGACTTTTTGGAGTACCCTGTAGAGCTTTTTAAAATCAACCTTTTGTTGTTCTTAGCTTTCTTTTTCAGCTTATTCTGAGCTTTTGACACTATTCTTCAGGACGGTGCTACATTACCTTGCCTCCATCTTCCATATATATCTTTCTGAAATGTATTTTAGTTTGATGAGTTCCCTGTGGATCCATATTTACCTCAATCAATCAATCAACATTTATTAAGTACATACTACGTGCCAGGCGCTGTGATAAACACTAAGAATACAAAGAGAAAAGTAAACGTCTCTACCATTGAGGTGCTTGTATTTTCATGGGGGAGATAACACATACATACATTTAAGTATATCCATATAAGTATATACAAATCTATACAAAATTAATATAAAGAAGTTAGTTATGGGAGGAAGGGCACTAACAACTAAGGGAATCAAAAAAGGCATCATGTAGAAAGGGGCACTTAAGCTAAATCTTAAAGGAAACTAGGGGTTCAAGAGGTGGAGGTCAGGACAAGTGCATTCCAGACATCGAGGACAACCAATGAAAAGGCATGGAAAGAGGAGATAAAGTGCCTCTTTGGACAATTCTCCCTCTTCATCCTCAAAATTATTTCTATTCATGTCTTCAGAATTTCATTTCTAAAACCTCCCTATCCTTCCTATTGTTTCTCCCCCTATAGAAAATTGGTTCAATGGATTCCACCTATCTTTTCTTTTCTTTGTATCTTTTGAAATTCCTTCTACCAAAATCCCAAATTAGACAACATCTGACTTTCCCTTCTTTCTCCATCACAAAACCTCAGAGGAAATGGTCACTTTCCCTTAAGTTCCCATTGTTTCCACTTCACTTCTCAGTGAAGTAAATGTATTCACAAAAATCCCAGAATTTGTAAGCCAGAAGGTTCCTCAGTGGCCATTTAATCTAACCCGTATCTGAAAAAAAGAATTCCCACCATAACATACCTGATAAGCGGTCATCAGATTCTGCTTGAAGAAATTCAAGGAGGAAGAACTCACTACCTCCAGAGCCAGGCCACTCCATTTATGGGCAGCTCTAATTGTAGGGGGGTTTGACTGTTTTCTAAAGTCAATCCTAAATCTGACTCTTTGCAATTTCTACACATTGCTCCTGCTTCAGCCCTCTGAAGCCAAACAGATCAAATACAATCCCTCTTCCATGTGACAGCCCTTCAAATATTTGAAGACAGCTACCTTGTCCCCTTGCACCTTGTCTTCAGAGAAAAAAGGAAACCAGCTGCTACCTTAAAGAGACGGAAGTCAGACCTACCAAGCCATTTAATAACTGCCTTAAGGCTCTGGGCAAACTCCAACTAAGTTTCCAACTTAGGGTTAGAATTTCTGCAGCTGTGACATACCATCACTGTGGAAGGACAGGGAAGAACTGCGTGATTGCTTTGATTTAAGATGAATTAAGGTGAAAAAGTATCAGGGGAATAATTTCTTCCCTCTCTCTAAGACAGATGGTCATTCTAAACAGGTGTGTTTATGCCTAGAAAAAAATGTCAGGAAGATAATGTGGGGGAGTAGGATGGGTGGTGGGGAGTCACTTCTGACAAAGAAAATATCAAAAATGTTTCCTAGATATGATACTGCTTTTATACTGAAAGAAATATCTCTATATTTTTGCATACAATTTGTGCCTATTCAAGTACACTCAACTTACTCCAGCAAAATAAGGCTAAAACTTAGATGTTACTGTTAAGACTGGTGTAAATTAGCATGAGATTTTAGAAAAATGTATTGTTTCAGTCAATCTTGCCATATGTAAGAGGCCCACTCTTTCTAAAATGGTCTTCTTTTGTGGATGCTTGAAACCAGGTCTGGCCTTATATACCCCAAAGAGATTTTTAAAAAAGAGGAAATGAGCCCAGATGTAAAAAAAAAGATACAAAAAAAAGCTCTTGTGGTGGCAAAGACCTGGAAACTAAAGGATGCCCATCAGTTGGGATGTGGCTGAACAAAATGTAGTATACAAATGTTATGGAATACTTATGTAATACCATAAGAAATGATAAAATGGACTGCTTTAAAGAAACCTGAAAAGACTTTTATGAGCTCATGCAAAGTAAAGTGAGCAGAACCAGAGAAAGAGTTTATGCTATAATGACAATATTGTCAAATAAAACAATTTTAAAATTTAGAACTTAAGAAATCTGTTCAATACAATGGCCAACTATGATATCCAGAGAACTGATGATGAAGCTACCTCCTGACAGCTATAAGGGACTTAATATGGAAAAACAGACATACTTTTTTTACATGTGGTCATTTATTTTGCTTATTTATGCATTTTAGTTTTTTTCTTTGGGGAGGCAGTGTTCAGGAAGGGCAGGGGGATATAAGAAATATGGAGGGGGGGTGGGAGCCTGTTAACTTTTTTAAATTAGTTAATAAAAAAAAAACCAGTCCTGTACCCAAAACAAAATCTTGATATGCGAAGCTTGTCTTCAGGCACCCTGAGTCATCCTGCTGCTACCCTCAGACTTTCCATGGTCCCCCCCAGTGATGTGCTCCATTATCTCAACCTGATCTCCCTAATCAAAATTAGTCTAGTCTGTACTTGGGAGTGGGGCAAAGGAGAGAGCCTGCTTTCAGCTAGGTAACAATGGGCAGTAAGAGAACAATCAGGTTGACTAAATTGTGCTAACCCCTTACCTAAATGATATTTTAATATCTCATTGGTTAAAGTCTTAACTCAGTTAAAATGAAGTTTCCCTAAGAGTACCTTAAGGATCATCAGGCAATTATGTGAATTTCAGGCACTCAGGCTAATAGATAGGGGAGTCTGGGAGGGGGTCAAGGAAGAGGAATTTCTCCATTCAAATCAGTGCGTATTATAGCTGTCTGTATCATGTAAGGAAGAGTAACTTAAACATGTCAGACCTACAAAACTGGTTGTGAAAAGTCAAATTACAGACTGCTTATCACTCGAATGATCAACTATGTGCTCTCTCACTCTCTCTCTCTCTTCTCTTCTCTTCTCCTCTTTCTTCTCTCTTTCTTCCTCTCTCTCTGTCTCATCTCCCTTCCTATCTACTGGCTCCTTGCCCTCTTCCTAAAAACATATGTTCTTCCCGTTTTAAATTTCAAAAAAATCTCAATTTGCCCAACATTTCTTTTACTCTATTTTCTTATGTATCTCTTTTCCCCCTTACTAATAAACTTCTAGAAACACCAATAGGTGCCTCTAGCCACCATTTTATCACTATCTACTCATTACTCCATTAAAATTGCCTTTTCCTAGGGCATGTTTTCACAAACAATTTTTAGTAGCCTTTCTCAATTCTCAATTTTGTTAAGCTCTGCCCAGGACTTAACAAGCTGAGCTAGAAGGAATGAGCAGCATAAGGACAATAACTGAAAGAAGAAACTGAAGGGAAGGCTGAGGTACAACAGAAAAAAAGAGAGATGAAATTGGGCCATTGGACCCTGGAAGAATATCAGAACAAAGGACTCAAATTGAAGTTACTCATTTACAATAAAGCATTCACTCATTTAAGAACTCAGAGAAATTCTCCCCTAAAGAGTCTGCCCTTTTCCCAATTTTCCTTGTCTGGTAAATGATATTGTAATATACTCTGCTTGATTTTTTTCCCTAAACATTTCCCACGTACTGATTTTGCCTCAAACATAAAGAAGTCATGGGTTATCTAGACATGCACAAAACTTCAAATCAGAAGAAATAAATAAACTTTTGTCTGAATGTTAGGAATTTTCCTTACTGGGGGGCTCTGAGCTATTATCATTGAGCTAATAACTTTTCATCAGATATAAACTACATGAAACAGCAGAGAAAAGAGTCATATGGACCTAAGGACCATTATGTATCCTAAGCCAAAAGTGAGCTAGATTTTGCAACAAGGTGTGGCTAATTAAATCACTAGCCTCAGATACAAGTAAGGAAAGAGGGCTGGGTGGAAATAACCAAAATCTACACGAGATTCATTATTGCCCCTTCCAGAAAGGAGGAAGGAGTACTACCCACAAGTATGCTCCTCAAATTAAGCATGACCAAAACAGCTCCATCTTTCCTCCAAAACCTGCTCTTCTACCCAACCCCTCTATTTCTGTTAATGGTACCACCTCCCAATCACCCAAGCTCAAAATGTCAAACACTTTTGATTCACCATCAATGGGTGGTAAATTTGGTCAATTGCTAAATTCTATTGATTAGACTCCAGCTATACCTCTCACATCCATCCCCTTCTCTCCTTTCCCACTGGTATCACCCAAATTTAGGCCCTCATCATCTCTTGTTTGGATTTTCTAATAGACTCTTAATTACTTATCCAACTTCCAGTCTCTCCTTTCTAATTTGTTCTTCATAGACCTGCCAAAATACTCTTCCTAATTCACAAATAGCTAGATGGTGCAGTGGATAGAGTGCTAGGCCTGGAGTCAGGAAGACTCATCTTCCTGAGTTCAAATCTGGCCTTGGTCACTTCCTAGCTATGTGACCCTGGGCAAGTCACTTAACCCTGTTTGCCTCACTTTCCTCATCTGTAAAATGAGCTGGAGAAGGAAATGGCAAATCACTCCAGTATCTTTGTCAAGAAAACCCAGTGGGGTCACGGAGAATTGGGCATGACTGAAACAACTCAACAACACCAACAAATTCATAAATCTGAGTATTGCTAGGCAAACACCGTGCTGTTTTTCATATTTGTGCACCTTGCTCTATGCCTTTCACTTTACAGGAATTTAACAAATGTTTATTGCATAATAAATTATGCACACAGCCCTCTTTCCTCTAAAAATAAACAACCCTCTTCAGACGCATTATGGGGAAATGTCTTTAAAGAGAGAGAACCTTTTACAACACTGGCACTAATAGAGTGAGTGGTCATTCTCATTCCCTCTTCTCATTATCCTAAGGACTTCTAGTTTAGCTATTCTCTCTATGTCTGCTCCTGGAGCACCTCTGGGTCTTTTCTTCTGCTCTGCAGCTGAATTCTCTTAGGTGTTGCCTCCCTCAATTGGAGTGTGAGTTTCTTAACAGCAGTGACTATCTCACTTTTTCCAGTTGTATCCCAGCACTTAGCATTTAGGCTTTAAACACTATGTATCTGGCACATAGTAATTTTATTAACAAATGGTTTTCATTTATTTATTTATTAAATACCTCTGCCCTGTCTTCTCCTTATCCCAAATGACATAGAAAAATTGTGAAGTAGGTAGAATTTTTTATCCATTCTCTCCCTTCCCCATCCCCTAATATCACCCTGCATATTCTCAGACCCTCAACTTATGCATGTGCAAAGTTAGGGGATTAAATGAAATAACTTTTAAAGTCCCTTCCATCTCTGACATTTTAGGGTTCTAGAAACTACTTGCATGACCATAAACAAATCTCTTAGCCTTCTTTTTTGTTTAATTAACTCAATAATAGTAAAGAGAGAGCAGACTTCAAAGCAAGGAAGGTCTGTGTTCAAGTCTTATCTTTGCCTATGTGACCCTGGGTGAGTCATTGAACCTCCAAGTGCTCTAAGCAACTGTCCAAGACTGTAAGTTGAAGAAGTGACAACCTGCAACGGTAGAGGGATTTCCTTAGCTTGGTGTTCCCTTTAACAGTGAAATCATAGGTCCTGTCCCTATCCCTTACTCAGCTTTAAAATGAGAATGCTAATACCAGAGATGTTGTAAGGATTTAATGAGATATAACTGACATCTATATATAGATATCTCATTTGATTCTTGCAACAACCTTGTGATGTTAGTACCCCAGTTTTCATCTCTGTTTTAAGATAAGGAAGTGAGATCTTAGAAAGAGGTTGAGCAACATTCTAATAATTGTAGAGCTAAGGACCAGAGGCAGGATTTGCACTTACGCTCTATCTATTTTGCCATGCTACCATGTCTCTCAAAGTATGTTGGAGAGTATAAAATGCTGTGTAAATACTAAGTATTTGTAGTAGTGGTAATTCTATTATTATAGATATTTTTTTTCTTAAAATAGAAAAACTCATCTTAGTTTTCTAGCTAATTATGCTATTTGTATATAGCATTCGTCTTAACTAAAGACTAAAGCTGAGCATTTGTTAAATTATCTAATTCATTAATTATTTTATTTCACTAAAAATTAGTTAAGCTCCTACTGTGTGCAAAGCATTTTTTAAAATAAGGAATTATCCATTCCCTTATGGAGTTTCTAATGTAGTAGGGGAATCTGCTCATGAATAAGCATGAAAAATTATAATCCAAAAATCATACATAAATGCCTAAGAGAGGTCTAATACACAGTTCTAGGTAAGCAGGAGAAATTGTGGGCACATTTTTAATGTCAAAACTAATCATTGCAGAGAGAGGTACCATTGTTGTTGTTCAGTCATTTCAGTTGTGTCCAATTCATCATGACCCCATTTGGGGTTTTCTTGGCAAAGATATTGGAATGGTTTGCCATTTCCTTCTCCAGCTCATTTTACAGATGAGGAAAGTAAGGCAAACAGGGTTAAGTGACTTGCCCAGAGTAACACAGCTAGTAAGTGTCTGAGGCCAGATTTGAACTCAGAAAGATGAGTCTTCCTGATTCCATGCCCAACATCCTATCCACCTAGCACCCAAGTGTCATTAGTAGCCATTAATAAAAATGTAACATTATACATTAAGACTTTTAATATTGCATTTATAAATTTTATGCATATTTTATTTGCTAGGTTCAGTCAATACTTGGTTATACTGATATTTCTAATCAATGTATAAAGTCTTACTTATACTAATGAATATACTAATGAAATTCACAAAAGAAGTATAAAGAGTATAATTCTTGAGCTTACTAATTGTCCTACTCTGTATAGACATTAGCTCTCGTTTAGTGTTTAGCCCAATTCATCACAACAAATAAAGGCTGTATCATGCATATAGCAAATATCTGCATTTTAGATACCACACACGATATTCACATAAACAATTTTTCTGTGATCCTACAGGTCAAAAGGGACTATTGGTTCAATTACTTTTCCAGACTGCACCTCCTAGACTCCAAAATAGTGAACAATACAATCATAGTTCACATTTTATAGCACCTAAAAGTTTATAATGTGCTTTCTTTATAACAACATCATGAAGTACATAGTGCAAGTATGAGTTTAAAAACTCAGAGAGGTTAAATATTTTGCCCAAGGTTATACAGCTGGCATCAGAAACAAAATTTGAACATAGAACTTGTGATCTGGGTCCAACACTCCTTCCACAGCACTAATACAAGTGAACACCACAATCTCTAATGGAAAGATGTGCCATATGCATAGACACAGGCACTAGCTTTGTATTCACAGGACCTGGGTTCCAATTCCACCTCTAATCCCACCTGTGTGAATTTGGACAAGTCACTTAACCTCCCTGGGTTTCAGTTTCTTTGTGTGTAAAATGAAAGGGTTGAAGTAGATAGCTTCAGAGTTTTCTTTTGGTTTTAAATGATGAACTCCAGGGTATTACTTACTCTTTGGCAACCTGGATAGTCAATCAACCAACCCCCAAGCATTTATTAAGTGCCTTCGCTGTGTGAGGTAGCATGTGTCAGGCACTGGAGATTCAAAAACACCAATGAATAGTCCACGCTCTCAAGGAGTTTATATTGTATCTAGAAAGGCATCATACGTAAAATAACAAGATTGGACTAGGTGACCTGTAAGATCTCTTCTGTCTTAAGTCATAATCCTATGAATGCGGACGCTGCGGAGACAGAGTGATTGTGCTGTTGATTTCACTGGGTTCAAAAGCAAGTAAATCAATCTGGTCTCTGGCCAGCCACTTCCTGTTACACTGAGAAGTCAGGCTCGGTAGGGTTGGCACTGCATTATCCTTTCTATCTTGATGTCATTCTAGCTGGAAGATATAATAAGAGGGAGGCAAAAGAAGGCTTGTATCTGGAACATAGCTAGGAGGATAATGAATTAGTGCCAGGGCTGTAACTAGGGCAGGGCAATGTGAGCTTTTTCCCCCCTCAGGACACAAATATTTAGAGAGTGCTGACAACATTTATAGTCCAACAGATAGAAACAATTGAGCTGAGCTCCTAGTTAGCAAGAATGAATAATTAAAATAGAAATCTTCTCCCTAGCCAAGCACTACCCTGCTCTCTCCTCTCCCAGCGGGACTGACAACTTTGGTCTCAACAAGTCCCAAGGTCTCTGTTTTCTCCTCACACGCACCAGGACTAGGCCAGGCCTTTACTGAATGCTGGGGCGGAGAAAGCATGCAGGAGGGTAGAAACTTTGGACTGCATGTCCCTGGCTCCATAATTACCAATTAAGGCTGATTAGCGGTCCCTTAGATTCATGCAGCGATATTTGAGTTCATTGTTTGGTCCATTTAGATAATCCTCCTCTAACAAAAACAGTAAGTATATTTTCACCATCTTGATGGTTGGTAATAAATTAAGGCACAGAGTGGCTAATAACTTCAAAACATAGGATTTAAGAGTTGGAAACGACCTTAGAGATCTCTGGGGGTCATACAGCAAGTCCTGAGACTTGGGATTCAGATAGTCACTCTCTCAATCCCCTGTCCCAGCCCAGCTGCCACTACTGTTACTTACTGTTACTACCACTCACTGTTACTGGTACTGCAGTTTCCTGTGGCTACAAAAGTCACCCTGTCTGTGCTTGCATAAGACTAGGGGATAAAATGAGGGGGTGGACTTGCTGAGTCACCACCAGTCCTCTAAACAATCTTTGAAAAGAGCTTACTTTTCCATTTAATACAGAGCTAGCTCCATGGCGACTTTGGCTGCATGGTTGTGGGGCCTCCTCTGGCTTGGAGAAGAAAGCTTGAGGGAGGCAGGCAGAGGGGCCTGCTGCAGCCTCTCCCCAGCGCCATTCTGGCAGTATCAATCACAGGCCAGCTGTGATTCAAGATGAACAGCCCACCTGCCCCACAGAAAAGGCAAGCTGTGTTATGTCTTCCCCCAACTTGGCTCCTCTGTGTTTCACTCTCCCATTGATACCCACAAAAGCCAGGAGTGAGTTCGATCCCAATAAACAGTCCATCTGGACCAAAAAAAAAAAAGAAAGGCATTATTCCTTTTTCCTCCAGTCACCTAAATTATCTGGATAATAATTGTCCCAAATCTCCACTTGCTTTGGCCTTTGTGGGGAATCAAGATCAAACCACCCTTGATATACAAGTGAACATTTGCCTGGTGACCTGAAGGATAATTTTTTTCATGGGATTTTGGGCTGAAAAGAATCTTCAAGGTCGTCAAGTCCAGTTTTGCAGATGAGGAGCCCGAGCCTCAGACAGGTTAGTCACACAGGTATTAAGCAGCAGAATTGAACCCAGGTCTTCGGACATCAAATATTATGATATTTCTTCTACACCCACAATACCTCTCAGGGGGAATTGTATGGATTATGGAGAAGTAGCAGAATAGTATCCATGTGTACCATGCCTCAAATTTTTGTTAGAGATATGCTTTGTGGAGGTTATCCAACCCTGTTAATATCCTAAAAACCTTGGATTTAACTTTCCTATTTGCAGCCAGTTAGATGAGGCTAACAATGAACCCTTCCTGATAAGGAGAGAATCCTTTCCCTTCACACACACCCACACCCACACCCACCGGGAGTACCATCACCTTCTCATTCCCCTGGGGTTTATGCCTGACTGCAGTTAAAGAATGAGCCAGCTGTCACCAAAAATCACACTTCCTGCGGCAGAAAGATGGCCAGCTCTGCACACAAGCTATTCACCCCCTGGGTCCTTTTACAACAAGCCACGCCTCCTTGGGGGGCTTCATAGCTTTGTATACGCTCAGATCCAATGCACAGCAGTCCAGAGCCCTTGCTCTGGGAGGAAAGAAACTTACATGAAACTTAGGTGGTGACTCACAAGGGTCCTCACCAGGGCAAAAAATCAGATCTATTTTGTTGGTAAATATTTAACAACTGGCTTGATTTAATCAGCATTATTAACATTTTCTTAAGTCTAGACAATCAACAAAACAGAAAATCAAGCCCTGACAATATTTCGTGGGCCAATTTCTGAGGTATAAATGCTTACACTGAAAATCTGACAATTAAACCAGTTTGAGATAGTTCCAGAGCACCCCTAAATCTATCAAACAGTAAAATACAGTTGCACATTATCTGCAATTGTGGTGGGGCCTATGGTGTAATTTGCTACAGAGAGTGCTGACAACAAATATTGTCCAACAGATAGAAACAATTGTGCTGAGCACCTAGTTAGCAAGAATGAATAATTGAAATAGAAATCTTCTCCCTAGCCACAGAGGATGTCCAGTACAGAGCCCAAGTGAAGGGTGGGGGGGGAGGTCTGCAGAGATGATGAGGTCATCCAGATGCTCCTGTTTCGGGATGATGGGGTATATGTCTATGTGTCTGTGTCTGTCTGGTTTCTGGATGTATCGATATAATGAAATAATATGTAACAGGGTTGAACCCAATCCCTACAAGCAAGGGTAGTGGGCTGTTGATATAATCTCCTGTGTAGAAGAGGCTGGGGAGAATCATAATGGCATGTAATGGAAGAGCCTTGGAGAGACTTTGGAGAATGCATAGGCATTGTGTAACTGTTTCTGATCTGCTAACTGTGTGTTAAATAACAGCCTCTTTGATTGCCAATAGAAGCAGAGCAAGAACTAAGGGTGCTTTAAAAAGGCATTGGTCAGCCTGCAGCCTTCCTCTCTCGGTTGGGCCTCATCTTCTTTGACTTTTCCTTGGCTGACCCCCTGTTAGAACACATGCAATGAGAGACGATGCTGTAAGGGGAGATTCCATCTGAGACTGATACATGTCACCATTAGAAAGGGTCTTGGTTTATTGCCCCGCTAATTATTCCTTCATTTTAGGTAAAGGAACTTAAACATAACAACCTTGTGAGTTTAGGAAGGTCAAGAGAGTAATCCACCCAAAATTAGAGAATCTGGAACTTTGGAGTCTGGGAGTCCCTGCCATGTTTTGTAGGCAGCACCGAATCAACGCCCAAAGAGCAAAGAGCATCGTTAAGGACACAGCCCAGCTTTAGGTGAGAACAGGATTCATCTGGCATTGATGCCACATTTGGATGTGAACTCGATGGGACCAAAGCTGCACAGAAACTTGCTAAGTCTGAGCCTATTTTCCCCAGAGACTGAGGTGGTACAGGAGAGAGTAAGCCTCCAAGGTGCTGGGGGAAAGTGTTTATATTTCTATTGTGGCTATATCTCCAACGTATCCCTTTGTAAAAGCTAATTGATGTTAAGTAGTTAAATAGAACCAGTGTACTACTTACCACTGCCTGATAGTAGGGAAAACACATCCAGAATGGAGGCTCAAGCTGATGGCAGAGAAAAGAGATACCCCATCCCTGAGGGGTACAACTAGAACCATGAGGGGGAAATGTAGCAGCTTGGATATGAAATAGTGAGCCGGAGAACATATATGCAAAAATGAATATTGTGGAATTATAAAAAATAAGCCTGGTGCCAGGAGGAGACCTGCTCCTTTGCAGAGGTGCCTCTACACACACACACACACACACACACACACACACACACACACAGGTATAAAACATAGCATAGAACAACAAATGTTTTCAATGTGCCAGTTAGTCATGTTGACTTTTTTCTTCTTTAAAAAAAATCTTTGTTATAAGGGATAGCCCTCTAAAGAGGGGGAGAATATGCAAAGGTGATACAGATAATAATGAAGATGATGATGATAGCTAGCATTTATATAGTATTTTAAGTTTACAAAGCATTTTATGCATTTGATCCTCACCAAAAAAATAAATAAATAAAAAGCCTTTTGAGGTGGGTGCTATTATTATTCTTATTTTACAAGGGAGGAAACTGAGACTCAGCAAAGTTAAGTGACTCACATAGCTAGTAAGTGTCCAAGGCTCAGATCTAAACTCAGATCTTCCAGACTCCAGGTTCAGCACTCTATTCACTGAGCTGCTTCATTCTCATTTTAATTTATGTGCTGCTGGAGTGAGTACCAGGATTGGTTGGTTGGTGGGTGGGGTTCCCCCCCCAAACCCTCATCATGAGTGCTTCACTACAAAATAACAAAAATGTCCCGTGAAATTATATTTCTTGTGGCCTTTGGACACACAATAAAACCAATCCTACCAACTCTTTTTGAAATTACATTTCTTGTTGCCTTTGGACACACAATAAAACCAACTCTATCAACTCCTTTGTTTACTTCCCCAAGGAGAGAGTGTGAGCCAATCTTTCCTTTAGCTGCATTTTCCTTTTGTCTTCTGGTTCAATATCAATATGATTCAGTTCTTCCAATAACATATTAATTTCTTGGTCACGAAAGAAGGATTTGGGGTCCTCAGGTCATTAATACACTAAAATTCATTTTTATTCCTTGCATCCACCCAGTGAGGCATTCTGTGTAACAGAGTGAAATGTCGACTGAGATTTAAAATCTGCTCCACATTATCCACAAAATGTATAATCCATCAGTGTATAACTAAGAATAAATTTTCTCTCCTTTCCCTGAGAACATAATCAAATTGAAAAATGGAATGTTTCTCAATATTCTGCGATGACATTTGAAATTCAAAATTAAAGTTAATGGAGAATAAATGCAATGATTGACATAATTTAAGCCCCCCTAAAAAATGTGGAGAATTTCTGTCATCAGCATTCTCCTTCATCTCCTAATTTAAAACTTTTCTAACCTTTGGAAATGAAGAGACCTGAATTTTTTGCCATTATCCTTATATAAGAACCACCATTTAAAAAAAAAAGAATTCTTTTCTTTGCCTATGGGTCATTCTTTTTCATTTATTTTAAATTTTGAATACTTTGAATTCGGGCTTATATTTTTCTACATTTTAAGTCATAGTTAATATTCATATTTCCTTTGAGTTTCATAATCCAGTCTAATTCTTGAAGAAATAGTAGTTACAATTCCTGATAATGAGCAATTTACATGGTAAGCACCTGTTTGGAACTAGACTGACTTCCTTCCTTTCCCTAATATATCTGGATAAATAAGTGGAGCATAAGAGAAACTTGGAAACACAACTGATGCTATCAAAGACACATCTCAGGTCATTTCCTTTAACATGAAACTGACTCTAAATGCTGAGCCAAAACAAGAAATATAATTCAAACTGCCACTTGAGACCAATGTTTCCAAACTTTTTTTTTCCTTAAAAGGCTCTGTGTACTCAACGACAGAGTCCCAGGATCCCCATATTTAAATAATGTCCAAGATTTGATAGCATAGTGGCCTAATATTAACAAAAATTCAAAAAACTCTTTTAAAAATGGAGTCACAGGGGAAGTCTTATATGAAATGAGACAGAGTGAAGTAAATAGAGCTAGAAAAATAGAATGTTTACAGAAACATAAATATACACACAAAAAAAAAAAACCAGCAAAAATGGAATGTTGGGTAATTACAACGACCAAGTTTGGCCAGGAAGAAGAGATAAGAAAATTCACCTCTGTCTCTTCTTTGCAGGGATTTGGAACATTGCATTACTTTGAAACACAGATGATGGTGCATTGATTAATTTGGTGGAACTTTTTTTTGTTCTAAGTCACAAGGGATGACTCCTTAGGTAGCTAAAGACTGACCTCAGGCACTGATTAGCTGTGTGACCCTGGGCAAGTCCCTTAACTTCTGTGTGCCTCGGTGTGTTTGTTTGTAAAATAGGGATAATAACAGCACCTCCCAGGATTGTTACAAGGACCAAATGAGATAATTATAAAGCACTTAGCACAGTTCCGGGAAAATGTTAGCTATTATTGCTATTATTATCATCATCATTATTTGGAAATGAATTTAATATAAGAACAAAAAAATTTAATTGAGAAAAGGAATAGTGGTAATGGTCAGCTTTAAAGTAAATGATCAAAAGGACAGGTCATCATGGCATCCAACATATTTTCTTGTCCTTATTTTAGATTTTAAAATGAAATGAGAAAACAATGGGTGAGATGTATATTCTTACTGGGTAAGAATATATATGAATGTAATGGAATACTATTGTGCTGTAAGAAATCATGAGTAGGCAGATTTCAGAAATAATATGGGAGAAATGCAGCCATGGGTATTACTTCCAAATATCTAGATACAAATAATACAATCATTTTAAAAAATTAAAACAGTACATAGACAAAAACTGAGACAAAGGAGGACCTCCAAATGCTCCTATCTAAAGGTACTGGTCAGAAGTGTGCCATTGTAAGAGCAGGCTGATTGAACAAAGCCATGTCCAGTCCACGGGCCACTCCTTCAAGTGGATCAATATCATCTTTTTTATTAATTAATTAATTAATTTTTAGTTTTCAACATTCACCTTTATAAAATTTTGTGTTCTAAATTTCCCCCCTTCCTCTTCCCTCCCCAAGATGGCATGAAATCTAATATAGGCAATACATATACAATCATATTAAATACATTTCCACATTAGTCATGTTGTGAAAGAAGAATCAGAACAAAATGGAAAAACCACAAGAAAGAAAAAGAAAGATAGTAAATAGTATGCTTCGATCTGCATTCAGACTTCGTAGTTCTTTCTTTGGATGTGAATAGCATTTTCCATCATGAGTCTTTTGGAATTGTCTTCAGGGGTGGGGAACCTGCAGCCTTGAGACCACAAGTGGCCCTCTAGATTCTCAAGTTTGGCCCTTTGACTAGATCCCTAGAAAGCCACATGTGGCCTCAAGGCTAAAAGTTCCCCACCCCTGTCTTAGATCCTTGCGTTGCTGAGAAGAACTAAGTCTATCAAAGTTGGTCTTCACACAATGTTTCTGTTACTATGTACAATGTTCTACTGGTTCTGCTCACTTCACTCAGCATCAGTTCATGTCTTTCCAGATTTTTCTGAAATCCACCTACTCATTGTTTCTTATAGCACAGTAGCATTCCATTACATTCATATACTACAATTTGTTCAGCCATTCCCCAATTGATGGGTATCCCCTCAATTTCCAATTCTTGACCACCTCAAAAAGAACTGCTATAAATATTTTTTGTACATGTTGGTCCTTTTCCCTTTTTTATGATCTCTTTGGGATACAGACCTAGTAGTGGTATTAATGGATCAAAGAGTATGCCCAATTTTATAGCAATTATGGCATTAGTGTTCTAATTTTCCCATGTCTTCTCCAACATTTACCATTTTCCTGTTTTGTCATGTTAGCCAATAAGATGGGTGCAATGTGGTACCTCAGAGTTGTTTTGATTTGCATTTCTCTAATCAATGGTAATTTAGAGCATTTTTTATATGCCTATAGATAGCTTTAGTTTCTTCATCTGAAAACTGCCTGTTCATATCCTTCGACCATTTATCAATTGGGTAATGACTTGTATTCTTATAAATTTGACTTAGTTCTCTATGTATTTTAGAAATGAGGCCCTTATCAGAGATGCTGGCTGTAAATATTGTTTCCCAGCTTTCTGGGAACTTGGTTGCATTGGCTTTGTTTGTGTAAAAACTTTTTAATTTAATGTAATCAAAACTATCCATTTTGCATTTCATAATGTTCCCTATCTCTTGTTTAGTCATGAATTCTTCCATTCTCTGTAGATCTGACAGGTAAACTATTCCTTGCTCTCCTAATTTACTTATAGTATCACCCTTTGTGTCTAAATCATGTAACCATTTTGACCCTTGGTATATGGTGTAAGATGTTGGTCTATGCCTAGTTTCTGCCACACTATTTTCCAATTTTCCCAGCAGTTTTTATCAAATAGTGAGTTCTTATCCCAGACACTGTAGTCTTTGGGTTTATCAAACAGTAGATTATTAGTCATTGACTACTGTGTCTTGTGTATCTAACCTATCCCACTGATCCACCACTCTATGTCTTAGCCAGTAGCAGGTAGTTTTGATGATTGCTGCTTTATAATTCAGTTCCTCCTCTTGCATTTCTTTTCATTAATTCCTTTAATATTCTGGACCTTTTGTTCTTCCAGATGAATTTCGTTATTTTTTCTAGCTCTATAAAATAACTTTTGATAGTTTGATTGGTATGGTACTGAATAAATAAATTAATTTAGGTAGAATTGTCATTTTTATTATATTAGCTCAGCCTATCCATGAGCAGCTGATATTTTTCCAATTATTTAGATCTGACTTTGTTTGTGTGAAAGTGTTTTGTAATTTGTTCATGTAATTCTTGGGTTTGTCTTATCAGGTAGACTCCCAAATATTTTATATTGTCTACAGTTAACTTTAAATGGGATTTCTCTTCCTATCCCTTGCTGCTGGGCTTTGTTAGTAATATGTAGAAATACCAATGATTTATGTGGGTTTATTTTATATCCTGCAACTTTGCTAAAGTTGTTAATTATTTCAAGTAGTTTTTTAGTTGATTCTCTAAGATTTTCTAAGTATACCAACATATCATCTGCAAAGAGTGATAGCTTTGTTTCTTCATTGCCTATTCTAATTCCTTCCATTTCTTTTTCATCTCTTATTGCTAAAGCTAACATTTCTAGTACAATATTGAATAACAGTGGTGATAATGGACATCCTTGTTTCACAATGATCTTATTGGAAGTACTTCTAGCTTATCCCCATTATATATAATGCTTGCTGATGGTTTTAAATAGATGCTACTTACCGTTTTAAGGAAAACTCCATTTATTCCTATGTTCTCTAGTCTTTTTAATAGGAATGGGTGTTGTATTTTATCAAAAGCTTTTTCTACATTGCTCAATAGCATCTTAACATATTGGTGATATGCTGAGAGTCAATATTGGAGAGCTCTTCCTGTAGTCTACAGGCCAGGGCTGCTATCTGCTGCTGCTGCTATATCTTGGGGTAGGGATAGGGGGCAGCTTGTGGGGAGGGGGGGATCTAATGTTGAAAATGAGGCAGAAGAATGTCATAGGATCAGATGAGTAGAAGCATTTTCTACCTCCAGGGGACCCTTGTCTGGCTACCACATAGCACACAGGACCAGTACTAATGCAGAAATTCCAGGGATGTTCATCCCTACATGCACATACAGCTGGAAGGGACCTGAAGAGTCACCTAGTCCAGCCTTTATTTTATAGACAAATAAATTTAGGTGAAATGGTTTTTCCTTTATCACAGGGATAGTAAGTGGGACATATCTATTAAGTGAGCTTCAGAAGTAGAGTAGAGGGCATGGGTCCCAACTCTATTTCTAGGGCTCTTCTCATGGAATCATCCTTCCTTCACTTCTGCTGCTCAGGCAGGATGAGACTGAGGCAGGTGCCTACAAGAACAAAGAACAAGGATCCTCTCATGGCGATCCATTAAAGCAACTAGCATGAAAACCTTTTAGCCAGTGGGCAGTCATAGTTCATATCCACTGCCTTCAGTGTTGAGAAGCATGTAGCTAGCTACATGCTAGGGCTCATGAAGGGCTGAAGGGCTCATGCTTCAAAAAGCCTCTAGTATTCTACAAAAGCAGGCTTAATAGGAAGGTGAGGGCTTTGCTAAGGCTATGGGAATTGCTGAGGCCAGGTGCTCCTGCAATCTGATGTGGAAAGCTAGAGAGTATAGCACTGGGTGTCCTGTAGGGAACCCCAGGAGGAATTAAGGATCATCTGGCAGCAAGGCTGCTGAGCTATCTTGGCACTGAGGATTCTTGGGATTGGTACATAGAAGTCCGATAGGAAGGGGCATCAAGCCCTGCAACCCCAGGGTTTGGTAAAGGCAGCACCCCATTCTATGATGGGAATTTCTGTATCAGTCACTGCCCTTGATATTATGTGACAGCCAGACAATTATGTATCAGTCACTGCCCTTGATATTATGTGACAGCCATAGGTAGAAACTTTCTAAGTACATAGAGTCTACACACTAGAGTATAGCGTCTACACTGTAGACCATATGCTTATAATCAAGGCAGGATATGGAGTCCTTAAATGATACAGGAGGTCTAATGGCACTAATGTTTCAAAAAGGCCATGTAAACCTAGACCTGGTCCATAGTCATCTCATTGGCTGCTTGAATTAACTACTCTTGTGTCATCTGGAGTTTGGAATGAGAAGTAAAAGGCCAAAAAAAATCTTGGGACCCATTTCTGGGCCCAGTTGTGAAATAATAATAATTCATATTTATATTGAGCGATACGATTTACAAAGCACTTTCCTCAGAACAACTCTGCAAGGTAGGTATACTATAATTACTGTTTATATTTTCAGGAAGAAACTGGAACTCACAAATGTTGAATGACTCACCCTTATTCACCCAAATGGTAAATATAAGAGCTGGGATTGGAGCCCACATCTCTCCTGATCCTAAATCTAATTCTTTTCACTCTATAATGCTTCCTTTCAAAGGGACCTCCAGAAGCCATCTATTTCGATCTCTAAGTTGGAATGTCCAAGAACCAAAAGAAGAGATGTCTTCTGTTCTAGTGTTAAATGCTTTTAGTTTTTAAAGGACTCTAGGGAAGTGAGATACTGCGTAGGTGAGCTAATCCAAGTTCTCTCATTTGATAGATGAGGCCCAGAAAGCTGAAATTACTTGTCCAAGGGCATACAACTAGTAGCAAATAGAGCCTGAATTGAAGTCCCGATTTCCTGGCTTCAGACCCAGAGTTCTTTAAACAACAACACATAATGAGTTAAACATTATGAATGAATTAATTGAGATTTCAGTAAGACTTTTCAGTCTACAGATGAAGAAAAGATTGTGACCATGCCTATAATTACACAACCAGTTGTTTTTATTTTTTTTAATATTTTACTATGTTTAAGATCATCAGTCAAAAATTCAAACTTGTAAAAATCTTTACTGATTTTTACCATAACACTTGAATTGGTAATTAATTCGGATAATAAAATCCAGAATCCCTCTTCAGGAATAGGGAAAATTGGCCTTAAAAAATCATTAGGTCACCCGTAAAGGACTTTAAGAAGGCATCTCAAAGTCTCATCACTTGGTATTCCTGTTCAGGTGTACTTAAACCATTCACTCCAGTCTTCTAATGATCTCATTATTGTGGGTATCCCCTCCAATGATTCGACATAATAAACAGTACTCAAATATTTAAATGAATCTGTGATCTCATTAATGTGGAGAGTCCCTTCAAAGATGCTAATAACAACCCATCCATGCCTGCCCATTCTGGACGATTCTTGTCCATGTCCCTGCATAAATTTAGTAGAGGAGGTCCATATAAAGTAATGGAGGCAGGTGGGGCAATGTGTGTGTGTGTATGTGTGTGTGCGCCCATGGAGAGGAGTTGCTCCCATTATCTGATATTTCACAGATGCTGATAGATCATATGAGCTGTTCATTGGTTATCCCTCACTCTCAACTCCTGACTAGCCCATCTTTTTCATAGTCATACATTTCTTTGACGACACCCTTTACACCACTTTTCTCAGTGTCAGTGTTTATTCTGGTGTTGTATGAGCTATACACTCCTCATTAGAATGTACTCTCCTTGAAGGTAGGGACTGGTTTTTGCCTTTCTTTGTATCCCCAGAACTTAGCACGCTGCATAGCATGGAGTAAGTTCTTAATAAATGCTCTTTAATTAAATGAATGACTAAAGTCTCCAAAGAACTTAATTGAGATCACCTAATGAACATGGTATATGTAAGCAGACTATGACACATTATAAACATGAAATCCATTCATTCACAAAGATGAGAATTTTCTTGTTTTTTTTCAGGCCTTTATAAAAGATTGAACAATTTCTCTCAGCTACTTACTGATTAGCTCTCACCGTCTTCAAGTATCAAGTTCTTCCTTCTGCCTAGTTCAAACCTTCATGTTGCAGTTTAAGTTTACTTCCTCTGGTCTTGATCTCTATTTTTAAAAATGTTAATAGAATAACAGGTGTAGGTCAAGAAGGAACCTCAGAGGTCATAGTTCAACCCTTTTTTTTTTTACAGATGAGGAAACTGAGGCCTGAAGGAAGTTAAATGACTTTCCAGTAGATGCCAGGGGAAGAAGAGATACGGAGCTAGAAAGGACCTTAGGGGTCATCTAATCTGACCCCTTTCTTTGACAGATGAAAAAACTGTGACCTGGGAGACTCTTCAGTGACTCTCCTGACACATTTAGTGAATGTCTGAGGCAGGAATAGAACTCAGGGCTTCCTAACTCCAAGTCTTGTGCTCTATGCACTATCCCACGTTGCTTCTCAAAGCCCTCCTTGACTGAGAATCAAAGCCAGGCCTCAGTAGTGGGGGTACTAAATCTTAACCACTAGATCTGCACTCAAATCTTATGACTCACAGTTGAAAATCCTTATCACTGTATATTATTAATAGCTTGGTCATTCAGATCATACCTAAAAGGAAACTGTTCTGAACTATGGAAGATTTTCTAAATATCCAATAGGATCCAACTTGTCTATTACTTCTCACCCTTGTAAATCCCTACAGTTCATTACTCTTGTTTTCAAGAATCTCAAAACACCAGTTTTTGTGTCTGAACTCTTTGTATGGAGACTTTTATCTTGTATTTAGAAGAGTCATTCTGTGTTCCTGAAGCTTATCTACTAAGTTAATGTAGAAATGCTCTTTCTATTGGAAATACAAGACAGACTGAGGAAGTTTTGTTTATAAAGAGCTTTAGAAACTGGGATGCCAAGCAGTGGCCCTCCTGCCCTGCATTCTGGCTGTGTCTGCTTGAAGAACCACTCAGTGGAATAAAAATTAAAAAATGTAGTCAGGTACCCTGATTATCTCAGTGTCTGACATTCTGTCTTGGTCCCGAATCACCCATGACATTTTTAAATTTTGTACTATGTTTAAGGTCATCGGTCAAAAATTCAAGCTCATAAAAATCCTTACTAATTTTATCATAACACTTCAATTGGTAACCAGTTCAGACCCACCTATGGGGAAAACTTGTAAAGTGATCAGTTACTTTTGCACGCTCTTTAGAAGGCTGTGCCTCATTCCTGTCCCTACCTGTACCCTCACCCTCAGTCTTGAAAAAAGTACCCCCAAGTTCCTTATTTAGTTTCTTAGCTTTGGTCTTAAAATACAACTCATAAAAAAGAAGTGTATTTACTTATAATAGGGACAGAGCCTGGACCTGTAATTTCATCGGTATAGGAATTTTCCAGATGAGGAAATCCTTTCTATTAATGTAGGTGGGCACCTGATCATCTACCTATAGTCTTAGAGAATTGCCTAGAGTACTAAAAAGTAAAGTGACTTGTCCAGAGTCACATAGTCAATATATGTCAGGGGCATGACTTGAACTCACATCTTCTTCACTTTGGAGATAGTTCGCTATTCACTATGCCTCACTGACTCTATATAAAACTACACTGTTATGTCCTATCTTTAACAGGATTATAGATTCTAAGCTGGGAAATACCTAAAGTTCCATCCAACCCTCCTCTTTCTACATATGAGGGAACTTGGGCCCAGAAAGAAGTAAGTTGCCCAAGTCATACACAGAGTAAATGGCAGAGATTTGAACTCACAGCTTCTGATTCCCAGAAGAATGCTCTTTCTGTTCCACCCCGCTGAAAAGTCAGCCAACCAAGCTTCACTCTGTTCTGATGATCACCAACTAGGTGCAGTACATTTCAAAGTCCCCAGAAAACTGAATTTACACGACCGAGGGATCATTGCTAATTCGGCTGCCCCATATAAGTGATTTTGATAGTCTGTGGTACTCTACTCCTTACTTCATAGTGAGTTCTTTTCCCTCAATCCTCCCACCACTTAAAAAAAAAAAAGACACATGACATTGTAAAGTAGTGGCTAAGAGCTGCTCCTGGCAAAGACACTGTTTGGTGTTACGAAAGAAGCAAAACAAAGGACGTGATTTCTAAGATTTTGGCTGTCACCATATTTCAGGCTTTTTATTCTGCAGTGAAACGTACTCTTAACTGAAATGTAAGTGAAATGTAAACTCTTAACAGAATCAGTAATTGCTGCTTAGCTCAGAGGAGTATTTGAGTTTCAAAGGGTTAGAATATGGTAAAGTGCTTTGGTCTTGTAGTATGATGACTGCTGAATAAAAGCCAGTTATTTTCCTTGCTATTTTTTAACTAGACACTTGTCCAAGCTTTCCCAGAAAAGAAATCTCTTCTAAAACATTACTGAAAAGTGGTCATTCAGTGATGAAGAACTCACTACCTGATGAGATAGCCCTTTTGGCTTTTGGATAATTCTGTTAGGAAGTTTTTTGTTTTTGTTTTTTTCTGCTTACACCTACATCCGCCTTGCTGTGACTTCCACCTGTTATTCCTAGTTCTGCCCTATAGGACCAGACAGAGCAAGTCTAATGGGCCCATTTGATATCTCCTACAACCTGATTCCAATCTGGGAGAGAGAACTACAGATGCATGACCTTGCAGTTAGAAACACAGATTAAGGTTCCTAAGGCCTGAGCTCTAAGCTGACTTTTCCTACTGATTTGCTCTTTGGAAAAGTCATTTTGGTTCCCCTCAGATGAAAAATGAAGTTATTCCCTGGCTTTACAAGGTTAGAAAGTCAAAAGTGAAGCCATCTAAGAGCTGCTTAGAATTTCTCCCATGAAAAGCTCCACAAATGTGCTCAGACACATGATGCCATAGATATAGATGCCATCCATTGTAAGAACTGATAAACTACTTTCGCTAGTTTAGGCTGGTCAAAGAAGCAATGGCTACTAACCAGGGTCCTCATAATTAAAGTCTGGGAGACGTTCTCCAGGCATTATCTACTCTAACTAGTAAAGTTTAAAAAAAAATAAAAGGTGGGGGGGGAACAGGTTTAGAGTGGAGAATGCCTGGAGCATTTTAATTCAAACTCTGTGCTTGCCAAATTTCATGACTGCCATTTTTCCATGGATGAAGAGACCTCACCAAAAGTACCTTTAAGTTGTTACTTAGAAAACAATTGGCTGGGAGGGTCCCAAAGACTGGAGTAACTTCTCAGTACAGGTATAAACATTAGGTGTGATCAGTTGTATAGTTTTAGGATCGTGGGCCCAGTGTATTTGAGTTTTGCCTGGTTTTGCATTTTATCATTTTTATTCTTTATTGCATGTTGCCTCACTTACATTTGCAAATTATCTCTTACCAAAATCCAGAGGAGAATAAACTACATATAGCTGCTGATCCCTTCTCTTCTCCTTCCTACTAAGATTTCAGACTTTCCACCCAACCCTCAAATTCTATCCATTTCCGGCTATGCAGCTGGCACTAATAATACAACAGTAACATATGAACAGGGAAGGAGACAAAAGGAAAATGATCTTAACATCCTTTCCTCCCTTCATCATGCTTAGCAAACTATCTTTCCAGTGGTACCCTCTCATCTGCTCTCCCCAGCCAACTTTCACTCCCACCAGAACACCATAGCTGATTTATTCAAATAAATTGCATACCTGGAAACATTTACGTGTCTGCATGTTCCCTCAATGTGGTGAGTAAGGACTGAACTTACTTAGTTAACAATAATTCATAATCACTTTATGGAAGCCCCAGATTTTATGAATGAGAATAGCCTGTTTCAAAATTTTGTTTGTTAACAGGGGTCTGAATACCCAACAAATAGTGTAGTACACTCTATTACTCTACTATCCTAAATGAATCAAAATGCAAATAACTCTTACGTAAATAAAACAAAAAAAAATTTTTAAAAGCATCTTTCCAGAATGTCAACAAAACCTCTGCTATGGCAACATAAAAGTACCACATAAATATTTGATCCCAAGCAAGATTTTGCTCAACTTCTTTAAATAAAACAAAATAAATTTTTCTAAAAGATTCAAAGGAAAAGTGGGCCAGTCCCATGAAATTTTTCAGCATCAATAAAACATGACAGTGAGAAGAAACATGTGCCTGTTGATATTCTCAAGAAGTCAACTAGGGTTGTTTGGCAGAATCAATCAACTGAAAATGACTGTGCATGATCTCATTAAATTATCTTAATGGTAGCATTGGAGGGTTTCTTTGAAGGGATCTAGAAGCAATGAGAAAAGTTGCTTTTAATCAATCCAATGAAACCACGTAAGAGATTTTAAAAACATAATTTTTGTTTTCACAGAGGCCAATGTAAAGAGTGAGTCTGCATGGAAAATTGGTGGGTAGAAAGATACCTTTCTGGTTATCATTCATAATATTTATTTTGGAAAAATATTTTAAAAATGAATTTCTTCATTAACAAAACAGTAAAAAAAAACCTCAAATAACATTTGCACAATATTCCATAAATACATTTATATACAAAAAAATATAGTCACATAGACCCGAAGTGCCTTTGTACATATTTACCAAAAAATTTAAATTATAAAAAATGAACATCACAAAATACTCAAGCTTTACAGATATCGTGAAAATATTTTTACAAATCCAAAAAAATAACACACATTTTTTCCACCTAGAAAAACACATTTTAGTATCAAAAAAGACAATAAAGGCAGTGTTTGTGTTTCTAATTCAAGAAAAGACTGGCTCATAAGAATCCAAAATATACACTTCAGGCAGTGCATGCTTCTTATGCAGTAATTAAGTCCATTCATTTAAATATATATATATTTTTAAAAAGCAACTGTCCATAGTGCAACGGGAAAAGTCATTAAAAAGGCAGTGCAACAGGTATCCTTGAACACCAACCCAGCCTGGTGTCCAGCTCTTTTTGCAGTCACTTGCTAATTTCAGGAAGAGAACCAGCTCAGTCTGAATTTAGTTTCTCAGCAGCAGTCCGTGAAGGGATTTCCCTTTCCTCTTTCAGCAGCATTCGATGGGGCATATATCCTTGGAATTTATTTAAGAGAAACAGAAATTTTGACATTTTTACACCTAAAAAAAAAAGAATCATTATTCAAAAATATAATCATTCTTTGAGCTCATCCCCATTACTCTCTCCAAAAGGTTAACAGGGCTTCTTAACCTGCTCCAACGAGCCAACCTACTCACCTCAGTTGCTATGATGCACTCATCTTTTTCTTCTGATATGACATATACTGACTGGTATTTTGTATCTTTAGAAGTGGAGTATACAGATTCTGGCCTTTTCCGTTCTGATGCTTCACCACTGAAAATCACAAATGCCACATAAGGAAAAACAAGATTAAGGAAACTCCCACAGCTAAGAGCAAAACATTGCCACCATTCCAATGCCACCCACCTTCTTCACCCAGCCTTGTCTCTAGGAGACCCAAGCTCAGACCATTCAGGGACCTACCCTTTAAGTGGAGTGGTACTCTTGTCTTCCACTCCAGGGTCTCTCGTCTCATACTTGGCTTCACACTTGCTGTGCTCCTCCCTGGAAGGGTCTTCATTCTTGAGATCATGTACCAAATTATAATCCACTGTTGGATAGCGAGTCTTGAAGCCATTCTTGTCTGAGTTGTTTTCCCCGTGGAAATCTGCTTTCTTGTTGGTGTTCTTGATTTGCCCAGTGCCAATGACACTAACTGAAATGTCCTTTTCCCGCTGACAGTTGGCAAGATTGTTCATGGTTTCAGTCTCTCCCCGACACGCGTCAGCCGGGGGCTGCCGTTTCTGGAGCTTCAGTCGCATGCAGACCACCACAGCGGCACACCCCAACAGGAGCATAAGGACAAGGATGATGCCAGCACAGACAGCAATCCAAGGGAATTGCCCATTCTGGCCTTCTGTGAATTTGTCTGGAATCACCACCAAAGGACCTTGGGGAGGCTCAGGGAGCAAAAACTGACAGTTGAGTCCTCCATAGCCCCTGGCACACTCACACACGTAGCGGTTGTTTCTCTCATGGCAGGTTGCCCCATTGTGGCAGGGACCGTGTTCGCATTTACTGACGGGGGCACTGCAGTTCTTCCCTGTGTATCCTGGGGGGCAGGTGCAAGAGTAGTCATTCACTCCATCTTGGCAGGTGCCCCCGTTCACACAAGGGAAGGAAGCGCAATCGTCCATGTTGTTGTCGCAGTGTCTCCCGGTGAAACCAGCCTGGCATTGGCATAGGTAGGAATTCCCAAGATCAACACACTGGGCTCCTGGAAGACATCAGATGAAGAAGGGTCTATGTATCACTCTACCATCCTATAAACTACTCAACACATCCACATATTCCAACAACACGAACAAATAAAAGCACCAGTAAAATAATGACCTCAGACCAGCCGTGACCCTCTAGCTTGCATGTTGAATGTCAAGTCAAAATGATTTGGGGGTTTTTTTTAATTTTATTTTATTTTCATAAAGGTTTCCCTTAATCCAGTGACTCTAATAAAGGAAATTAATGAGACTGGTAGAATTGTTTCCACCTTAATTCATCTCTCCAGCTCTTCCACCCTGTTTGTTTGCTTTGGGAAGCTCAGACATTAAAATGAAGCTCACTGTAAACAGACCACATTTCCTTCCTTGGTTCCCATATATTAGCACACCAGATTGCTATTTTGGGGTGACAGAAGACTGCAGAGCTGGGCTTCCCTCCAAAAGAAAAGTGGTTCTGCTGCCATCACAATGTGGCTTAATGGAATGAGGCCTGGCCTCAAGAACCATTCACCTAATTTTCCATGTGGCCTTGAATAAGTCCCTTTACTTATTTTTGCTTCATTTTCCTTCTATCCAAAATGAAAATACTGCTTCCATCCCATTTCCCAGGGATGTTGTGGATATTCTGGAGAAAATATTTATAAAAATCATTACACTACTTCGAAAAAAAGCACTTCACAAACACAAGGCAGCATAGGATGAAAATGTTTGACTTGAAAGCAACACCACCGTATTTTTGAAACCTCTTCATTTTAGGTATTTACACCCTAATGGCAGGCCTTTAAAAATATTGCCTGCCCCCCCCCAGTAGTAAATGACTACTAGCTTCTTAGATTTCTTCTTACCATTAGAACAAGGCGAGCTGCTGCAGTAGTCAATTTTCTTTTCACAGTTAAAGCCGGAGTAACCCACTGGGCAGTGACAGGTGTAGCCTCCATCAGGGTTATCCGTGCATTGGCCTCCATTGAAGCAAGGGCCATCGGCACATGTCATGGCGCTCAGCTCACAATTCTTACCATAGAAGCCAGGTGGACAAGTACAGGAATAGCTGTTTTCAAGATCCTATAGGTGAAAAAGGAAAACGTTGTTTCAGGTTGCACCTACAAAAATCCACTCACCCTTGCTCAAACAGGGGTTCCCCACTTGAGAGCAACCTTCCATTTTTGTTCTGGACTTCAACTTACTGTGCAGCTTCCTCCATTTTTGCAAGGGTTGGCATCACATTCATTGATCTCAATCTCACAGTTGGCGCCAGTATATCCTGGCCTACAAGAGCAAGTATAGCTTCCTTGACCAGTGTTAGCGCAAGTAGCTCCATTCTTGCAAGGCTTGTGATGAGTGCAATAGTTAAGGTCTACACACAGAAGAGAAGGGTGGGGGAGGAGGAAGACAAGGAAGACAAATGTTAAATCCTGGAACTTTCTTCTCAAACGAACGCTATAGCAATTGAAGGAAGAGTTTACAGACACGTGATAGAGAACTCACCTTGGTTACAGAAAAGACCACCCCAGCCTTCCTGGCAATTACACTGCCACGGCTGTTGACAGGTCCCGTGGAGGCAGCCTGGGTATCTGATGCACTCGTCACAGTACCGACCCTGCCAGCCAACTCTACACCTAAAAAATTTTTAAAGAAGAAGAAAACAAAAAGTCAGATTGAAAATTGATACCAGAAGTCATATAACACACTACTGACCAAGCAAGTGACTACTCTTTTCCTCAGTAATTTTTTTTATATTTCCATTGATAAATTCCCACAGACCTTAATCTTAGACAAATCTTAGACAAATAATAAATAACTGGCTTTATACAATCCTATAAGTATATTAATATTAAATTAATATTAATGTTTCTAATATATAACTACCAGAATTATCTTTATCTACATCTCATCTGAGTTTCTCAAATGACCCTCTAAGCCAACTTAACCTATAAGGAAGAAAGGGGAAGAAGAAGGAAGGAAGGAAGGAAGAGAGGAAGGAAGGGAAAGGAGGAATGGGAGAGAAGGAGAGAGAGAAGGAGGAAAGAAGAGAGGAAGAAAGAGGGAGAAAGAGAAAGAGAAAGGAAGAAAAAGAAAGGAAGGAAGGGAAAAGAGAAATGGGAGAGAAGGAGAGAGAAGGAGGAAGGAAGAGAGGAGGAAAAAGAGTGAGAAAGAGAAAGAAAGATAGGAAGGAAGGAAGGAAGGAAGGAAGGAAGGAAGGAAGGAAGGAAGG
>NW_020950417.1:2175461-2178443 GCF_900497805.2 Vombatus ursinus | reverse complement strand
AAGGAAGGAAGGAAGGAAGGAAGGAAGGAAGGAAGGAAGGAAGGAAGAAGGAAGGAAGAAAAGCAGCTTTTGGAAACTCACTTGCATTCTCCAGGCTTGTCACAGAATCCATGTTGCTCATCACATCCTGGCAAGCAGATTGCTAAAAGCAAATAAGATACACAGTAAGTTCATCCTCAAAGTACTTCCTCAAAATACTGATGGTCTCTGCTGTTTTATGTTTTGGGACAAACCCTCTTCCCCAGTTCAGTTAGTTAATACCAGCTGAGCTAATCTCCCAAACGTGCTGTATTTATCTAGCTTGTTTAGTAACTGAGAACTTTACTTATCACTAGGGATGAGAATTCTTCTTAATACAGTTGCACATAGACAAAAAAGGGCTCCAAAAACCCCAATCCCCTTTCTTTTAAGAGAGGGTCAGAAGTCTTTTCCCCCTTCTCCCCCCCCCATTCTATGCACAAAGCTCCACCTCTTAATATCCCAGAAAGTGTGTGTAGATAAGAGTGGACAGCTGGTATGCAGGGTGCCAGGGCAAGACAGCTGCCCTATTGTCTATTCTCTCCCAGCAGCTGCCCCAGTGCAACAATACCAGCCCACTCCCCCCAACACACATCCCCCCTCCCCTTCCCATACATACATACTCAGCATGTACACACATACACACATCTCTTAAACCAATGAGAGCCAGGCCTGCCTTCCCTAACAGCCTATCCCTGTAGAGATCTAATCTATGGCACGCGCAATAGGGGAGGGGAAAAGGAGAGACTTACACATTTGAATAAGAAAAAAAAATAGTTTAAGTTTATGGCTACCCGGGAAAGGGGTGAAAGGAGGGGGAAGCAAAGGGACCTAGAAGGAGTCTGGGAAAGGGTAGAGGAAGGGGGCTGCAGCATTTTGAGCTGATTTATTTTGCCAGGTTATGGAATTCATTAATAAGTTCTGTAAGTTTTAATTCAACAAAGCCAACTAGGGACAATGCGAGACTTTAAAATGATCTATGGGGATACATTAATACAATATTTTCCAAATCCAGGGAATTGTGAATATGTGGCACAGTAGTGTGCACTTGCTAATTTACAGCTCCCCTTCCCCACTTAATGGGGAATGCAGCAGGTTGGCCTCCTTCTCATCCTTACCCCACACATACACATACACACATACACACATACACACATACATACACACACACACACACACCCCACTCCAAATGCAGAGGAACTCCTTTGGACACAGGACAGGCAGGGTCTGTGGCCTTAGAACAGCTGATTAAACGTCCTCCCAAAAGCAAGAGGAGGAGGGTGGAGGGACTGTCAGAGTGTCTCTTGATAGTGGCTCTAGGACCTGGCTCCTGAGTGTGCAGGAGAAACCTGATCCCTTCTAGGAGATTGAGAGGGGGGGAGAAGCCGTGCAGATCCGGGAAGAACTGGGTTGCTTTGCAAGCTGCAGGCATCACTGGGGTCTCAAAGGCCAAGTGTGCAGTGGAGTTTATTGGTAGAAGTCCAGCAGAACTAGACTCAGAAACCAGCTTTCCTTGCTGTCCAATCCCTATGCTCCCTCCAAACCCTGGTGTCTCCACTTCCGGCACTCCTATTGCTTTGCAATTGAGCTGTCATGCCATAGTCTGTGGAGGTAAGAGCTAACCACATGACACTTAAATAGCATGTAATCTGGCAGGTAGAGGGTGGTTTCACTATGACCATGCCAGGATAGTCCTTTTCCTTGTGTATGTATCTAAACCTACTGAAGGACATGCATTATGCATGTGTACACACTGGCCCCATAAAGTTGTTTACACTGAGTTGGCCATCTAAAGAAAACCACACAAATAAGGTTTGTACATAGAGATAAGGATGCACTGAAGCAGCTCCTCCTCTGATACCTCCTCTTGGAGGGAAGGTGACCCTGGGTTCGAAAGACCCTGCCCAGATGGAGCCTACCAAGCTGAAAAGGCTTTGAGTAAGAGCCAGCCTGTTGTGGGGAGACTAGCCTCACTGAATCTGGAGAGTCTACCAGGTAACATATTTTCAGCCACAGAAACTCATGAATGCTGCCTGCAGTCAGTGTAGAGTTTACCCACACCTTAAAACATTGGAAATAATATGTGTGTGGAGTATACACACATGCATGCCTTCTTTGGATGAGTGCACCCATCTCTGTTTTTATTTAAGTGTATGTACAGAGACAGAAGTATAAACATATACAGCTACTACTTGGTGTGTATATATAACAAACTGCGCAGAGATCCTGACATATAAGGCGCTATGACAGGATCTACATGGGAGAAAATTATGAGCCATATTTTCTATAAGAGCTTTAAAAACATTCACAAAAATGCACACAGAGGGTTGCATAGGCTTCTTTCCTAGCCTCTTGTCCCCATTCCTAAAATCTTCCTTTCTAGCAGTCTTGTTAAATTCTCAAATGAAGGCATTGGACCAGAGTGATCCCCAAAATCCCTTCCCGCTCTAACATTCTTTGATTCTATGACTCTAGATTCTCCCCCCAGAACTTTTTGAATAGTCTCTGTGTGTGTTGATCCAAAAGGGCTGGGAGGTTGGTTTTCCTCCCAGGGAAAAGACACTCACGTTCAGTGCAGTACTGGCCTTTCCAACCAGGGTTGCAGACCTTCTCTCCTCGCTCCCCACAGGTGAAGTGGCCAAAGGCATCATCTCTGGGTCTGCAGAAGACCGAGCAGCCCTCACCATAGTAGTGCTCATCACAGACAAACCGGTAGGAGTACTTGAGATCAGTTTGACTGCTACTGTGTAGGTCCTGAGACCACTCTTCCCCCACCGTCAGGTGCCGCTGTGTGGCCAGTCGGCTAATTAGGCGATCGGGGTTTTCTACCAAAAGAAGATAGATGCTGTAGGTTAGCTCTGCTTGATGGATGAAAGAAAGAAAAGAAAGAAAGAAAGAAAGAAAGAAAGAAAGAAAGAAAGAAAGAAAGAAAGAAAGAAAGAAAGAAAGAAAGAAAGAAAGAAA
>NW_020950417.1:2093751-2175451 GCF_900497805.2 Vombatus ursinus | reverse complement strand
AAAGAAAGAAAGAAAGAAAGAAAGAAAGAAAGAAAGAAAGAAAGAAAAGAAAAGAAAGAAAAGAGGCATAAGGCTGAATTTTCCCCCCTAAAGTTTCAAGGTGAATGATCTAGAGATTGGGGACGGGAGAGAGCAGGTAAAAATAACAGATAGTGTTTATTTCAGAGGCAAAGCAGAATGAAGTCAAATCTGCATTAATCTAGAAACCTGCAGGCATAAACATTTACCTGTAGTGAGATCATCTGGTGAATCTGTATGCAGAGCTTCGATGATAAGTGAGAAAGTGCCCTTGAAGAAAAAGAAGATAAAATTAAATAACTGCATGAAAATTTTAGGGAAAAATCATCAAAGATGTAAAACTAAATGAACAAGAGGAAGGTAGGTATGAACACATTCATATGTTGAGTAGGGTCTCTATATGATGTCTTTTGCCTGTTTTCACTTTCCTCAAGGAAATGGAAGAACTTTTTGAAGAGTAGTTTCCTGGCATGTTTTTTCAGCCCGTTAGTACAGGATAGTGTGTGTGTGTGTGTGTGTGTGTGTGTGTGTGTGTGTTTAAGAAAGAGGGGAGGGGGAGTTGGGGGGGCGGGGTGGATGAGGCTTGAGGGCAGTTGTCATTAATCTTTATGCTTAGTTTACCCAGGATCACACACTAAAACGGAGGGGGGTAGAAGGTGGGGGAAGGAGATGGGGGCTGGAAAACGAAACCTTTGGGAATTTCACGCTGTGTAGACAATTATGCAACCAACTTCTAAGAAGGAGGAGAAATTAAAACTTGCCCACTTAGAAGATTTCATTTCATTTTTAGAAGACACAAGATAATGTAGAAATCTGGAGGATTCTGGGTTGTTTTGTTTTGTTTTTGTTTCCCCCAAGTGTTTAAAACCTACACCTCATACATTCTTTCTTCAACAGATTTCATTCTCGGGCAACTTAATAAATTCTTATAAATCTCTGAGGAAAGAACCCCCTTTTCACCCCTAATAAGTGTGCCCCCTTTATTCTGCTCCCACCCATCCATCATTCACAGTTTACCAATGCACTCAGCCCTTGATCCCCACCCTTTCCCTAACCCTCACCTTTCTGAATGAGAACTAGTACAGTCTTGTCCTTGCCCGTCCTTGTCCTATTACCTTAGGCAATGTACCCTTCCCTTTTATTTTAGGCTTCATCCATCATGGCCTTGATGGAAGGTAAAAAAAGAAAAAAAAAAACTTACTGGCCAGGTGAAGCCGAAGGGGAAGCGGATTGGGTTGCTAAAGGCTGGATCTGCGTTGCTGGCGCTGTCAGGGACACTGAAGGAATTGGCCCCTAGCACTGGGGTGACTGCGCTGCCGTAGGTGCAGGGAGGCTCCGGGGACACGCTGGCCTGGTAGTGTTTTAGACACACACGGAAGAAAGTCTTGCAATCGCACTGCAGCAGCCCGGAGCCAGAAGCGGCGCTCGCGCTTCCTCCCCCGCTGCCCCCGCGGCAGCAGTTGCGGTTCCCCAGGAGCCCCTTCTTATTGACGAACTCTTGAAGCTTCAGTTCAAACACCCCGGAACTCCAAACCTGCAGGGGGAAAGAGAGAGAAAAGGAGTCAGGAAGGCAGGAGCCTCCAGGGATCAAGGGTGTCTTTCTGTCAGTTTGAAACAGCGATAGGGAGGAATGACTCCTAGGAGCCCCTCGCGCCCACACACACCCCTCCACCCGCAAAAGCAACCAAGCAGAGACGAATTGAGCTTAGACTAACCCATCCGACCCTTTCCAAACCTCGAAGCCCAGGGAATGTGCGCGTGTTGCTTCTAATCCTAATGTTTTGACCCATAGATATTGGAGACAATCCTTCTCTCTAGATTTGCAGTTATTCGTAACAGCAACAGCTTACATTACCTGTGTTCCTCTTCTATCCTTCCTTCATCCCTTACCAATACAATGGAACCACAGGCCAACCCCAGCAACATCAAGCTCCCCTTCCTTTCAGAGTTTTCCCCCAAGAAATTGAACCAAGACATTTACCTGGCAAAGAAGCGCGGAGAAGACTGCAAAGGTCAGCATGGACTGACGTCCCATGGTGGGCTGACTTGATATGATCTCTTGTCTGGTCTTCCTTCTCCCCTCTTCCCTCTTTTTCTTAAGATTAGAGAGTATTAAAGGGAGAAAAAATATTTCAAAAGCCTGGACAGAAGAAATCTCTTGTCCCAGGCTGGTGGAGTTAGGGTTTTCCTTTTGCAAGAACCTCTCCTCTCTTTCTTTTCTGTGAGTGTTGTGGTTGCTTTAGATACACGCCCTTTCGGTGACTGACAGCTGTAGTGGATGGCAAAAAAAAGGGGGGGAGAGATTGCTTTGAAAATATATGTGTATATATGTATATATATGTGTATATATATATATATATATATATATGAAATATTCTGAATGTCAGCTTTTGGCTTTCCTCCGGGCTTTTCCAATCCACGAGGAGATAGGGCTCTTTTTTCTTCTGTCTTTTCCTTGCGTTTCTTCCCCACCAAAAAAAGAGAGGGGAGTGGAGAGCAAGACGCCAAATGTTTAGCTTAATTCCCAAGAGAACAGCGAAGAGGCTTCTTCACAAGGAAGATTAAAAAACGGCGATCTGGAAATCCCTATAGGCGAGGTGATAATCCCCGGTGGCTTCGGAAGAAGGGAGAGTGCTGGCTGGTTGTTGTTTTGTGTGCGGGTGTGTGCGCGCAGTTCTCTGGCCGCTGTGGATTGTGGCCGGTAGATGTCAAGCAGCAGCAGCGGCAGCGGCAGCAGCGGCAGCAGCGATTTGTCAGAGATCACTCGACTCTTATCTCCTTAGCCACAGCAAAGATTCGGGCTGTTCGGGGTTTTTTGTTTTGTTTTGTTTTGTTTTATGAATCCAAGCAATAACAAAAGAAAAAAAAAGAACCACACACAAAATCTGAGAGTGTTTCGGTGTCTTAAATAGCGAAATGTATGCGCCTGCTTGTTGGCCCCGGGTCTCTTCTTGTATGTGATCTTTGCTCTCTGCCTGCCTGGGTCTCTCACCGAGTGTGAAGCGCTGAGGATCTGACTCTCGCCCGGCGCCTGCCGCCCTTATATCCCGCCGGCCGCCTGCATGGTTAATGAGATGCAAATGAGCAGCCCCCCAATCTGGCGAGAGCTGTCACAAAGGAGCCACTTTTCCAAACCCTCCTCTCAATGGATCGCCAAATGGTCAGTGAGCTGTAAAATGTGCAATCCTCCTCCTCCCCTACTTCCCCCACCCCTCACCCCCTCCGATCCTCCACTTCTCCCTACCTCCACCCCTCCTTCTTCCTCACATAACACAAAACGCACTCATTTACATTCCTGCAAAATTTTCACCGCAAGAATCCCCCTTCTGCTCTCGGGAGATGGTAACACCCCCCCCCCATCCCTTCTCCCTCTTATTCTCTCCCTCTCCCTTCCCGGCAACAAACACACAGACACACAAGGAAACAGTGGGGAAAGCAACACGCTACCACTCTTTTCCAGCAGGAAAACAACTTCCAACTTGTGAGATCTGGAAATCGCCTCTCGAAATTCTCCAGTAGCCAAGGCGCCCCCAGCTCCTACTTGCAATGAGAACTCAACTGCCCAAGGAGACCCGTAGCTTCAGAGAATGTGTGTGTGTGTGTGTGTGTGTGTGAGTGTGTGTGGGGAGGTGGGGGTGTGTGTGGGTGTGTGTGTGTACGCGCGCTTGCGTGGGGGGGGCGGTGTTCATTATTCAAAAATACTTAAGCTTCAGGATTTGTGAACTACCTAAATCTATACAACCCTTCATCCGGAGAGTTTAAAAGGAAAGCTCTCTGAATCCCGGGCGTGGGAGATGGGAAGAAGTGTAGCCAAAGTTGGAAACATGACCATCCATAGTTTCTCAAAGTTTGGGAACTTCTAAGACAACACCCCAGGGGAGATTCACCCCAAAATCGAGGAGGAGGGAGGGAAATCACGTGATGGGGCTAGTGAATGGAATAACCGAGAAGGGATTTTTACTTTCTGCCACCTACCCCTGACCCCCTACCCTCCACACCAACCACCTCTCTCCTCTGAAGGTTCTCCTTCCTTCCCACGAATTACCATATATGTGAAGAGGAGGGGCGAGGCGACTTGTTTCACGCCACCAGGGAAGTCGGGAACCCTAAGCGTACCCCGCGCAATTATTATCCACTACCTCCATCTTCCCTCGTTCCTCTTTCTCACTCCCTCCTAGGTCTCTCCCCCCCCCCCCCCCAACATTCCCCCCTCCCCCGCCTCCTTCAGCTTGGTAAAAAGTGAGTTTGGTGTGTGTCGTTCGCGTGGCTGTCATTAAGGCAGTTTGTTATTGTGCGAGGGCTGAATCAGTTGGCTCTTTGTACTCTCAGCTGTATGGTAATGCAGACAGCACCTGCTCCCTGCACAATACCAGAGAGAGAAAGAGCTCCCCTCGGCGCACGATACTGCCTCTGCAACAATGTCCGGCACATATTTTAAAGAGATCCCTTCCAGCCAAAAAAAAAAGAGAGAGAGAGAGAACCTCTTTACACCAACCGTCACCTTATTTTTTTTTTTACACATCCATGAGACACTAGAACTTTTGTTTTGATTTTTTTTTAAGGGAAAACGAGTTTATTGGTAGTGACGGTAACACATGTATAATACACATCCACATAATTTCTTAAAAAGGGGAGTGGAGGGGGAAGTCTTTCTTATGCTTGGAAGATGAGATTTGAGGAGGAAAAAAAGTGTGGGCTCAGATCCATAACTCCAATATAAAACTTTGGAATCGGGTATAAACTTCGGATTCTCTCCTCTTCCCCACCCCCACCCTCCCTCTTAACACCTATAGGAGTTCATTAGGATGCAAGGTGTAACTGTCTGAGTAAATGTCATTTTAATTGTAACAGATCATTTCAACACAGATTAAGCCAGTGTGTGTAGTTGGCTACAATAACCTCACTGTAGGTATATGCTTCCCTAAAAGCTTTATTATGGCCACTTTATTGGGTGGAAACGTGCATTTGCATGGCAAAATGTGACTTTCATTGAAGCAGATGTCTTGATCACAAATTATCGTACAATGCATGGGGAAAAATTCTCAAACACTTCTTAAAGTAAAATTACTGGTAATACCAATTAAAAGAAAATCACTTGATGAATTCATTCATGGCTGCCCATCCTGGCTAGTTGGCGACTGTAACTGTAACCCAGAATCGAAAGCATTTCTATTGCCACAGAGCTGCCTAGATACCTGAAAAGTCTAAATGGGACCCACACTTTTGTAAACTTTAGCCTTCAAAAAAAAAAAATAACTATCTACCAAGGTTGAATACAGACTCTGCCATAAATAATGTGCATTTGATTTTTTAAGGAGTAAAGTGTGAACAGCAAGTTTGGCATCAGGAGAATATTATTTCTGTCCTTACCTACACTTAGATTTGGCTTAGTACTAATGGCGTATTCTTATAAATTGCCACGTTCCTGGCACTGGTAATTGGACCTTCCCTCCTCTTTGAGGTGCTGTAAGGACTTGTAGGGAAGTGTTAACCTGTAGATGACTAAACAGCTCCAGCTAGAGCGAAATGTAATTTACTCTTGCCATCTAGTGTCAACATCTTTCTTTTAATTAGATCGACTTTTTTGGAGTGTTCATTACAGATCTGTCTGCCTTCTACACCAAAGCATAAGTAATTCTATCTACCTACCTCCCCACCTACCTATATCTGTTATTATTGTCAAATGGGGAGATTACGTATCCCCAGTGGTACCCATAGTTGAAATGTTGAGTGGAAAGAAGGCAGGAATGGGTGTGTGGATGGTGTGTGTGTGTGTGTGTGTGTGTGTGTGTGTGTGTGTGTGTGCGTAAAACCTTCTCTAGAGATAAGGTTGGCTATGTATCGAGATAAGTAATGGTGTATAATTTCAAATCTTTTAATCGGATGATCAGGATAGAAATTGACTCATTTGAATACTTGTTTAAAAAACTGGAAATAAAAAGTTCCACGTGCAAGGGCTTAAACCTTAAAAAAAAATCTTGCCCCCAAATCTTTAACAAACCCCCCTCAGTATCAAGTATTTGTTAAATTGACGGCGCACAGATTTCTCGATTACTGCGGCAAAGCGTAACTGAAAGGCATCGTAAAATCCATCAGAATCCTGCCCAAAGCGTTCATTCTTTCCCAACTTAATTTATGCCACGCGATTCTGTATTGGGGAAATCAAGCAGAAAGCTCTTTTTTCTTCTTCTTTTTTTTTTAAACTTTGCTTTACCTCCTCCCTTCCTCCCTCCCTTTCCTTTCTCCCTCCTCTCTCTCTCTCTCTCTCTCTCTCTCTCTCTCTCTCTCTCTCTCTCCCTCTCCTCTCTCCCTCTCTTCTCGCCCTCTTCTTTCCCTTCTCTCTCCCTCCTTCCCCCTCGTCTCTGTGCCTCCCCTCCCCCTTTTCAGATGCTGGGCTAACGGGGAGACTGTTTAACTTAAGTGTTTCTATAGGAGGCTGTTGTAGTTTAACTCCTGCCCACCAGTAGCTGGGATGAACAAAGGAGGGACTCGAGGTCTAACTATTCATCCTTTCTTTGCACTTTAATTTTCATTGATTGTGAAGACAAGGGGAGCCCTTAGGGATTCGAGCTGAAGGGGGATGACACGCCTTTAGACGCGATCAGCCCCCTAGCCAGCCATCTGCTCCTAACCAAATGGCGTTTTTTCACTCCCCAACTGCATGTCTCTATACTCCCATAACGAAGAACTCAGAGCCCCCCCCCACCCCTGCCATGCAAAAGGGTCTTAAGTTAAAGTATGTTAAATAGACCGGGCATGGTATTTGCCTCAGCAGCCAGAATTGTCAACCCCCCTCCCCCATAAATCCTTACCTTGGTCATTAAGAAAACGCTGAAAACTTTCTTTTAAATACTTTTTGATCTCTCAGCAAATTTACAGTACTAAGACAAACTCATTAGGGTTTAGAAGGCATCAGTCACATCGGAATGGAGAAAGGGGTTTTGCTTTCTTCTTGAAAGCCACACACTGACAATGGCCTGGATCCCTCAGATTATCAGGCCAGGTTCCAGCGATAACCACAGCCCTGGAGGTGCACTGATTTCAGGTTGAACTGTAACCACAACTACCACAAAATTTAATGAGTCTATTCTTCTCTGGTACCTGCGGATCGCTACTTGCTTATTATTTTTCCCACTTTCTCAAACTGATCATGAAGAAAATTACCAGCCAAAATGATCATCACAACCAAATAATATTTCCTGTCACTCTGGTCTCAGTAATTCTAGCTATAAAATACACCTATTGGAATCTCCCTCCCCCCAAGCCAAAGAAAGCCTCTGTTCCTCCACCTAGTTAGGGAAGGGCAAAGACCATTATCCCCTTCTAGGATAGGCTTCCTAACAGTTACAGGTTCAGTTTTCTGTGTAAGCGATTCTGTAGAAATGGGTGTTTTGTGTTCTTTCAGGATCACTGAAAACCGAATACCTTAAAAAGACAGAGTGGAGTTTAGAACTAGGAAGTTGCACATTTTTAATTAGTCAATCTTGTGTTGATCAAAGATACAGTTGATTGAAAAGAGGGACCCCAAAGTATCTTAATTCATATTATGATTACATTTTCCATCAAAATATAGTTCTCAACAGTCAATTTTATATATTACAGCATTGGAAGAATTAAACTCTTACTATGTATTGATGCTCATATACATGTTTGTGAGAGTAAACAAAATACTATATACGGGGTTATAAACACTTTACTTGTATTGAACCATGGATTTTAAGTATAGTTATTTCTTAAGGTTATGTTTAGATGACTACAGCTCAGGAGCATATGGACAGAGACCTCCCCCACTCTTTTCACCATCCCCCATTACCCTCCCTCAACACACACATAGGACCAATCAGACCCCATGCTAATGATAGACATAGTACATGGTTGGATTCTATCTTATATATACTTCCTTGTATATTCAACTCATTCATGTTAGTGGCAAGATTGATCCTGGTTCATATATTTGAGAGGTCCATTTTGTTAGGGTCAGTAGAAAACGAGGATAAACACAATAAGGGACTAAATAAGGCAAAGCAGAGTCGAGGACACCTTTTTTGATATCTGACTTTCCGTGATATTGAGTTCAATGCGGTGTGTGTACATGTGTTTGATGGAGACTGGAAATAGTAGCACAGACACCCACCAGACTCTATTCGGTGGTGCTTGACAGGTTTGTGTGAGTCCTGAGAGAGGGAGGGGCAAAAGGAGAGGGAAGAAAGGAGAACAAGGAATTATCCTCTGTGCACATTCTTTCCAATCTTAGAAAACTGTAATTTCTCTCTTTTAAGGCTTTCCCATCTAACCTCACAGTGGGTCACCGAAGATCATCGGAGTGGGAAAAGAATACAGTTAAATTCCCTCAGAATGTAATGATCACTGATGCTGTAATCTAATCTTTTTTCCCCCTCCCCTGGTGGGAACGGAGGGTAGCGGCCGAGTAGGGAAGGATGAGCTAGAGTGTTACAGTCTCAGCCTAGGGAGGGAGGAAGATAGAAGACAATACAGTGGTACTATTATGCAGTATATTTTGGGGTGGTTCTTTTACTTGGGTTTTTCGGTAAACTGGGACATTAAGAAGTTTAGCTAGTAGATTTGTAGAAAGTTGCAAAGGCATGTGCTGATTTGAATGAGAAAGGGAGAGTCGCGTGGCTCAGCTGGCCTACAGAGAGCGCAGATGATGGATAAGCACAGCTCGGTGGCTTTCCCCCTCCCATTCCTCCCTCCTCCCTTTTTTCTTCTTCTTCTTCTTCTCCTCCTTCTCCCCCCTCCAACCAAATCGAGAATCATCTGCTCCATCCCTATCCTAGCCCCTCATTTTCATAACAAAGCTTGTGTGTTTACCTGTGATCCTAGAGAACTGACAGGGCATTCCTTTGTTTCTAGATCAGATTACTGCAGCCAGCTGCTCTTCAGCCTTTCCTGTGCAAATCTGAAAGTGGCCCCTCTCAATGTGTTTTACTGATTGAATATGCAAGGATCTTTGAGGGAGGGAAGTAGGCTAGGTAGAGTCTATTGTTTGTTCTGGTAGGCTTTGCTTTGTAATTTCTTATTTGGAAAGAGTAGCTATTCGACAGAGACTGCAAGTTGTTGGGGGTTAGGTGTTCTGGAGCTGTTATTGTTGTGGTGGTAATATTGTTATGGGGGCGGGGTGCTGGAGATGGTATGGGGATTATATAAAGTGAATATTCTTGCAAGGGTTGAGGTCAGTCGCGTGCCGATGTCTGCCAGGGGAACATCTGCCAGTTCCTCAGGGCGAATTTGGTCAATGTGATGTACTCAGGATTACACATACCTCCAGGCGACTTAAAAAAAATAAAACCAGAGGGAGGAAGGGAGAAAGGACGGAGAGACTAAGAAAAGGGAAAGGGGGGGCAAGGAGAGATCGACAACATCTCCCCACAGACAGGTTATCATATAACCCAAGCTTGCCAGTGTGACCTACCAGTATTTACATCTATACTCACAAACACAACACACACAGAGGCGATCATACACATAGACATACACCATTTCTAACACCCGGTGAATGCTGGAAGCTTATCATTTGTGTAATCGTCATTATGATTGTAAATCAGGGAAAGATTTTGCTTCTCTTCTATCTCAATGATAAAAGTGATCTATGCTTCAGGACTTCTAGCCTCTAGTCCCTCATCCTAGAAGCATAGCCAGATAGCCCATAATTTTTTTTGCTCTCCTGTTAGCTGGTTGCTTCTGATTGTCAGTGGTCCCCAGAGAAGGAAGGAGCGCAACCTACTCCTAGAATATGGAACCAGGAGCTCTCTAGCCTCCTGTTTCTTACATCCTGAGGAGTAGTTTTGCCAGAGGAAGAGGTGGCAAAGGTTACAAGAGGGCACAGAGATTGCATAGATTGACCTAAAGAAATTCTGACCAGTTCACCTCCAAAGGGCCTTGAAGTTCAGTCCTGAAAAATTGCCTGAAGGAATCTGTAATATATTCATAGGATCCTAGATTTAGAGCTAGAGATGGCATATCCCTTTACCTTCTACATAAATCTTTCTTTGACAAATATTAAAGTATAGAGACACATTGATTATGAATTAGGTTTACCATTCATAAATGGTTGAAGGTAGGGGTGGAGGCAGAGGAGATAAAAGGGGAACAGGATTGCAGTAAAGTCCCAGTTTGTGCTAGTGACATGTCCATCACCTTGCTTTTTAAAGAGAGAACTAGTATACTCTCAACAAATAAAGTGATCTTAACTTTCAGGATAGCAATGAAATTCGGGATACCTAATGAACAGAATGAACAACTTATGATTATGTATTTCCAAGTAAAACTCTAAAATGTAGTCTTCTTTTCCCCCTCAACCTACCAAATTCTCACTCTCCATCAGTGCTTTCAAACCAACATCCATGTCTCTAACTCTCTGTAGGACTGAAGATACTTAAATGGCCTTGCTTGTGGTAGATTAGAATTATAAAATAATAGACTTAAGGAAAGTGAAAACCTTTCTTGTTAACAAATAGAGGAAAGAGGAAGGAGTAGGGAAAGGAGATAAATGGATGAATAAGATAGAAACAGTGACATTTAAAACTGCACTGAGACTTTTAGAATGCTTGAATAGTCCTTTAGTTACTTAGTATCATTTGAGCCTCACCAAAAACAAAAACAAAACAAAACAAGCAAACAAAAAAAAAACTGTGAGGTAGCTACTACAGGTATTATTATTCCTACATTACAGATAAGAAACTGGACTCTGAGAAGTTAAATGACTTGCCCAGAGTCACACAGCTATCAGTCAGAGGTGGAATTAGAATACAAGTCTTCCTAAATCCAATTTCACCACTGTAAGGAACATTAGAAATCATCTAGCTCAGAAATTTAATTTTAAAGTCCAACACCTTGCTCATTTTACAGTTAGTGAGGCCCAGAGATCATGCAACTAGTACGTGAAGGAGCCAGACTAGAACCTGGGTGTGGTGTATTTCAGTGCTATGCACTCTCCACTATCCTATTTGGATTTGTTTCATTAAGATCATTTAAGATCTCAATGTATTACAGAGATTACATACAAACTGATTCCGCTCTTATAGAAAGGCTTTTGTTATGGTGAGCTCAATGCGAGGCAACAAGATTCTCTCCCCCAACCCCCTTCTTCTTCATCTAGGGCCTAACACTTCCAGGTTCTGTGTCTTTCTGGATAGAGCAGAAAAACACCTGTTGCTTCCAAAATCTCAAAGGATACAAATCAATCAGTTCACACTATCTTAAGCTTAAACCGAATGGAAAACTTTGCTGACAAGGGGTTGGTACACAAAGAGACTTTAAGCTCATGAGTCAATGAGTGGGTGGAAAGTTAAAAATAAGTTGTCTAAGAAACATCCTATGCATCTGAAAGCCCTAAAATGGAACTCTGAGGTGGCCTTCAGGAGGTGGCCTTCTCATTCCTAGTTCCAGTTTTCCCCTAGTCTCCTATTTCCTTGGCTTTTAGGCTTCCAAGTGCTTGGTTTGGTGGTTTATCGTTTCCTCCTCTCTTCATGCAACATACCTACATTGAGCTGCACCTCACCATTTAAATCCCTTCCCAAGGAGTCTTGAAGGTAATTATGGAAAAAGGGTTGGGGTGGGGGTGTGAATTTGGATCGGACTGGGCAGGCTCCTGATGCTTTACTAAATGCTGTTCTTCCCTTGCCTCCCACCCCCATCTCCCTTTTCTGTGAGCATCTGCCCGAAGAAGAACAGATGTGGGCACCTGCGGTGACAGGCTGCATATGTTCCATCCTATTCACAGGCATTCAGACGTGGCTACAATGAGCAGCCTTTGTGTGCGCAGACTCACTAAATATATTAATCTGTCCTCCCCAGAGCACTGCGCTGTTTAATTTTTCACTAGCAATAACATCTGATCTAATCCTTAAATCGGCTCCCCAAAGCCCTCCCTCCTGCCTTCCTTTTTCCTTAGACTCCCCACCCCCTCTCCCGAAAAAACGTGTGAAGTTATTCAACCTTCCACCTGTTGCCTGTCGACTTGGGAGTGGACTATTGCAAGCATCTTGTTGTTTCAGGGCAGGGGGTGGACGGATGGGGGCATCTGGGTTGGAAACGTTGTTTGCCAACATCGGATAGAAGATTGTCATTTTCCTTAGTGTAAGAAACTTGTTTCTTTTTAGCAAAGTGGAGTACAGACTCCCTAACGTTGAACAAGCAAAGAGCAATAATTATTAAACCACCTCCAAGGCAACTCAACATACCCCAAACCTTTCTATGTAGAGCCTAAGTTCCCATTTATTGTTTTGTTTATCAAACTCTAGTGGTTATTATCAACACTGGTCAATAGGCCAAGTAGCCAAAAGGTAACATAAATCTCAGATGTAAGACTTAGATTTTTTTAAACAATTTTGTTGCATGACTCTTTTATCTTAGCATCTCTTATTCTATTTTGATTTGTTTTCTACCACAATGAGTCCTTTAGTCCCATTGTGGATGTCACAATGCACATGGACATCAGGCTGTGAATGAAGACAGAAGCAGTTTAAACAAACCAGGCTCTTTCTTTCCTTTCTGTCCATTGTAATATGAATGGGCCTTCTGCATTCTGCTGCTAGGAAACCACTTTTTGCAAAGCCCTACTCCAATAAATGGAGAGAGAAAAGGGGACTCCAAAAAACAGCAAAAGTATTGGGGAAAAAAGAGAGACAAATTAGGTAAGTTAGGCTTCCTCCTTCTCCCCACCCCTAATCAACAAATTTCTAAACCTCAATAGTCTAAGGCAAAAAAATACCTTTTAAATCATTAAATCCTCTTTTAAAAATTCATTATTCTTCATCCCATTGCTTCTCCTAACCTTGTTCCCCCTCCCTATCACCTCCTACCAAGATGCACAAGATAGGGTCACTATCAAGATTTGTTTTCAAAATGCAATATTGTCTTTTTTTTTCTTTCAGTAAAATAGGAACTGTAGGGTAAGCATGTTCATCAACTATTACTAGTAATTAATGATCACAAAGAACTTTCAAATTATATCCTGTCAGATCACTACTATTTCCACAGGAGCAGATCAGGTAGACTTAGGAGGCAGTTTAGACACTTTAATACTTCAACACCATGGTTTTTTAATTGATCTTTAAACATCAGTTAAGAGAGCAGCTACTACAGAATTCCCATTCTAAAATGACACAAGTAGAAGGAATCTCATTCTTTGTCCTTCTAAGTAATAACATCAGCAGAAGACCTTATTTCATTCTTTGCACCATGAGCCAAGGAAACAGGTTATAACACATAAATTTGAATGATGATGCTAGCAGCACCAGGGAGGCAGCTGATACCTAGTTCAACACTGGTTTTTCAGTGTATCTTGGAAAATAAATAATATCTAGTAAGTGCTAGTCCTGCCACAGGCAAATTTGCCATTTATTATCAACTTTAAGCTCCTGGAGAAGTCACCCAGTTTGTGGGAGCAAAGGCAGTATGTACATGTGTGGGCACTCAATAAATGCTATTGATAACTATGCTAATTTCTTCCAGATACCACCAAAGGTCTTAGTGTTTCTATTGTTAGTGTACTTCATTTTCAGTTGCTATTAAACCAATGCTTTAACCTGATTCTAGAGGCAATACGTAGACGGTGGTTTCTTTAACCTGGGAAATAAAACTGAAGTGGGTGCTAAATATTTGTAGCCATTAAAGATCTCAGGACTCTTTTCATGGGAGTAAATCCTTAAGAGAAGCTTTTTAGTTAAGTTTCAACTTGAGTAATTGCATCCTGCCTATTTAGTATACGTATAAACATTGTATTTGTTTCTTGTGTATTTTTGTCTTTATGTAGAGTTTGTTGTACACTATTTAAACCAACCATCATACCTCACTTCATGGCAGACAAGTGAACCTTGTGTATATTGGAAATCTGAATGGGATTTGTGGGTCTTTCAGGATTTGGTGTTACATCAGTATAATGTCATTATTATTTTGTATTCTTTTAAGGAAAACATTTTCTCTGATATTTACTAGTTTGCTTTACCACTGGTTGGCATTATAGGCCACTATGACATAGCATAATCTTAAGGAATTCATTAAAAAATATCGCTGGATTTTCATTTATAATCTTTCTTCATGTTTTTGTCTGTGCATATTTACTAAGCATTTTTTTCAAAAAGCTCATACGTTGTGTTATTCTTTTGGCAATTCTCTGTTAAAAGAAAGATCCTCATGCAATGTTTAAGAAAAACCAGGCACTGATCCTTGCTGATATCATTTGAGTCCCAAACTGTTTCAGAATTTCAGAAACTGTATTCAGAATTAGATAAAAAAAAAAACACCCAACAACAACAAATGCAGTATTGCACTATTAAAAGCAATATGTTCCAGTAATATCATTGTTAGCAAAGGTTCTTTCACATATATGTATATGTATATAAAGAATTTCATATACATGTAGTTCAAATGCCTACATAATAGAGAAACTATAAGACTATACATAATAGTCATTCTTTATGTTATATAAACATTTCACAGGAGAACCTAGAGCCAGAGATCCTAGCTGATCTTTACCATTAAGATCAGGACTACAAACTATTGGATTGCTCACTTAAGCTCAAGATCACAGAACTCCTTAAACTCCAAGAATCTAGGCTATTCATTCGTAAAGAACTACCAATGCCTCCAATTATTCTGTAGTAATTTAAGTCAATTCAGTAAATAATTGTTGAGCGCCTACTTTGGGCCCAACACTGCAAAATTTTGTGAGATGGCAAAGAAATACCAATCACTTCAATTCATCAAACATTTATTGAATGTCTACTATATGCAAGACACTATGCTAGGTAGTTAAAAGTGTACAGTGATAAATAAGACATTACTTGCCTTCCAGGAGCTTCCAATCTAGTTGAGGAAACAGGATATAACACTCATGAAATGCTTATAACTCAGAGCAGATTATGATAACATAACCAAAATGAGTAGTGTGGATAGAAGGTGCTACTGAAGGTAGTAGAAAAGCCTGAGTAGAGATGGGGCTGGAAGGGTAAAATTTAGATAGATAGATTAGAAGAGGGAGAATAATCAAAGTAAGGGTGGTAAAGAAGCAAAGGGGCAGCCAGCATTAGCAAAGACACAAAGATAGAAATCAGCATGGTTTATTCTGGAGATAGTCAGAAAACTAGCTTGGTAGGACACAGTCCCCTGCCTTGAGGAGTTTTAAACAATCAGTTCAGCATCTTTAATCCATCTCCATTCACCAGGAAGACCTTCAAACATACTCAGAATTTTCCTACTGAAAAAAAAATTTTAAACTAAAAAAAAAAATCTCACTTGACACTACTCCCTTTTAACCATACTTTGAATGTATCTATTCTGCTACCAAACCCCTACATTCTTTCCCTATCCATATATCTCATCTGTTGATGACACTACTATCAGCCTAGGCACCTAGGTTGATAACCTCAGTTATCCTACCAGGGGTGGAGAACCCGTGGCCTTCTTAGGTCCTCAGGTGTGGCCTTTTGACTGAGTCCAAGTTTTATAGAACAAATTCTTGTATTAAGGAGATTTGTTCTGTGAAATTTGGATTCAGTCAAAGGGCTGAACTTGAGGATCTAGAGGGCCACATGTAACCTCAAGGCCACAGGTTCCCCGCCCATCCTAGACTCTTACCTTCTCCTCACTCCTCCTATCTCATCGGTTACCAAGTCCTATCAATTCTTGCTCTACAACATTTCTCACATCTGTCCTATTCTCTGTACTTAAACACAATTCCCATACTAATTCAGGCCCTTATTAGTTCTAATCTACACCTTTAAAATAGCCTCTTAATTGGCCTCTTTGCCTCTCATCTCTCCTCTTGCTAATTCATCCTCCATAAAAGTTCCAAAATAATCTTCCTGTGGCATGTTTGACCATGTCAGTCCTCTGTTTAAAAATTGTCAGTGCCTTTGAGGTTAAAAAAAATTCTTTAACCTCTCTTTTAAAGCTTTTCATGATCTGACGCCAAATTACATTTCCAGCCTTCTTTCACATTACCCTCCTTTGAACACTTTATGACTTAGTATCTGTTTTTCAAACCCAACATTCCATCTTCTCCCTCAGAAATATTTTCACATGATATGGTTGGGAATCTGATCTTCAAATGGGAGAGATGACACATACATGTGTAATTACATACACATTCATAGTAGGTGGAAGGAAAATTTAGAGGACACCCTGGTAGCTTGGGGAAGGTGAAAGAGGACAGAGTATGAAGGGCTTTAGATAATAGAGTATTTAAAATTTGATCCTGGAGGTAATAGGGAGCCACTGGAGTTTATTGAATGGGGGCTGGGGGTGGGACCTGGTCAGACCTGTGCTTTTGGGAAGGTCAATTTAGAATCAATTGGAATGGAGGCTGCATTGGACTGGAAGAAACTGGAGAAAGGAAGAGTAACCAGAAGACTGTTGAAGTAGTCCAGGTGAAGTGATGAGGGCCTGACCTTGAGTGGTGGCTTTGTGAATGAAGAAAAGAGATGTTGTGAAGTTAAAAAACATAGGACAAGATTTGATAACAGATTGGATATGTAGGGTTTGAGTGAGGAGTTAAAGATAACATAGAGTTGTGACCCTGGGTGACTAGGAGAAAAGTTGGGAGGAGGACAGGGCTTAGGGGAAAATTTCTGCTTGGAAAGTTCTCAAACATGTTGAGTTTGAAATGTCCACCAGGCATCTGATTTGAAAGGTCAAAAAGGTAGTTTGATGCTGTATCTGCAGCTCAGGAGAGAGGTTAGGGTGGGATATATACATATATATGTATGTATGTATGTATGTATGTATATGTATAAGTATGTGTATGCTAATCATCTGCATAGAGATAATTATTGAACCCACAAGAGCTGATGAGATTACCAAGTGAGACAGTATAATGGGAAAACAGAAGACAGCTAAGGACATAGCCTAGGGGGGATACCCAAAGTAAGTAAGAGAGTTTGAGATGAAGATGTAGGGAAGGAGATTGAGAAGGACCTATTAGGCAGAAAGAGAACCAGAGGCAGAAGTGTCATGAAAGCCTAGAAAGGAAAGAGTATACAAAAGACATGGTGATGGACAGAGTCAAAAGCTGTAGTGCTTCTCAGATGACCACACGAATTCATATTAAGTTTTAGATTCAAATCACAGCAAGCGAGGAGAGGTCTTAAAACACTGGGGGGCAGGGGAAGTGGCTAGTTATAATACCTAAGGCTTCAGCTCTGCCATTACACAATTCACTTAACTTCTCAAAACCTGAAACCAGGTTGGTCTTTAAAAATAGACTAAATTATCCCTAAAGTCCCTTTTCACTCTCAAGATCCATTTTAGCTGTTTGGAAGAAGTAAGGCTTGGGGTAAGAGTTCTGTTTAGGATATTTAATGTCTAGGGCCTGAGTGGGGAACCTGTAGTCTCAAGGCCACATGTGGCCCTCTAGGTCCTCAAGTTCAGCCCTTTAACTGAATCCAAACTTCACAGAACAAATCCCCTTAATAAAAGGATTTGTTCTGTAAAACTTGGACTCAGTCAAAAGGCTGAACCCAAGAACCTAGAAGGCCACATGTGGGTTACCCACTCCTAGTCTAGAAGTGGGTCCTTAACTAGGACTTTAGCTAATATGTAACTTAGGATATGTTTTTAGTACATGAAGCAGCTGGGTAGCAGAGAGGCTAAGTAAAGTGCTGGGTCTGAAGTAAGAAAAATCCGAGTTCAAATGTGACCTCAGACACTTACTAAGAAACTTTGAGCAAATCGAGTAACTTCTGTTTGCCTCAGTTTCCTCACAGTAAAATAAGAATAATAATAGCACCAACCTCCCAGGATTGTTGTGGGGATTAAGTGGTAATATTTGTAAAACATTCAATCGGGTAGTAGGTACTATATGAATGCTGGCTATTATGTTGAGTTTGAGATGCCTTGGTTTACCTCCAGGAGAAACAGATGCACAAAGAGTACCCCATACTCGGAAATGAAAACCCCACCTTCTTCGAGACCCTATCCATGTTCCCCCTAATGCTAGTGCCTTTCCCTGGAGATGACTTCCAGTTTGCCCCGTACGTATCTCGTTTATACAGAATTTTTTGCACCTTTTCTCCCCCGTTAGGATGTGATCGCCTTGAAGTCCGGGGCTGTCCTTTTTCACCTTTATTTGTATCCCAGAGTTTAGCACTGGAACGAAGTAAGCCCTTAATAAATGCTTACTGAGTGATTGACTGACAGGAGAAGCCCCTGAACTCAGTCTCGCATGGAAGCTTCTCCCCGGCCCACAGCTCTAACAACAACCCCAGAAGGTTCTCCTTATCAGTTACAAAGACATCCAAGATTGGCGTAAACCAGGTCAAAATGGACCCGCCGACCGCTCCCCGCAATGAGCAGCCACCGAGCCCCGAGAAGGGTCTCTAGGCCCCGTTCCTTCTCCTAGCGGGAACAACCCTTTGCCAAGGGAACTGGGCACCCGCTGCGCCTGCGCACTCGCGCCCGGCGCGGAGCGCGAGGCTGGGGAGGAGGGCTCCCCTGAACGGAAGCGGAAGTGGAAGGGGAGGCACGACCGGCCCGGCGGTGCCTGGGGAGGGAGAGCGAGGTGTGAGTCGCAAACTGGACCCTGGTGCTGTCGCTAGGTAGGGCCAGGCCTCCGTGGGTTGGCTCCCCTGCGGTGTTTTTCCCTCTTTTGCATGTGGGCCTTGCGTGCATGCGTCTCCCTCCGCCTCCCATGTCTCTGTCAGCTTCATGATCTGCCGTGTGCTAATTCCGTCACCAGCCCACCCTCCCCATTTCCCTAAAGACGACCCTCCCCACCTCACCCCTCACAGCCGTGGTGGGGGCGGGGGAGAATCGGAGAGCCTCGTCTCCGACCTCCCTGATCCCCTCCCTTCCCCTATCACAACGGTGTTCTCTTAATACCTCCTTCCCATCCCCAGTCCTTGCTTTCCCGGGCTGTGCCCTTTGACTCCCCCATCTTTGACAGGAGATGTCTTGCCTCCTTATCATAGACTTTGCTCCGCCCTCCTGCTGTGTACTATGATCTATAGCGTTTTGGAATTATTGGAAATTGAAGCCCGCCAGGGAGGTGAAGTAAATTGAAGTCAGTAATAGAGCTTGATTTGAAACCAGGTCTTTTATCTGGGAATCTATAGTATCCACCACTTCTTCTCTCTTAACCCCCTTCTTACCATAACTGTACACCTTGTGTCCTGAGAACATTGCCCTCCCTCCCATAATTGTGTCCTTGAATCATCTCTGATGCTACCACATATGTATGTGTCTTTCCCTGTCCAGAACACCTCTTGTTCTGTTTGTTTGTATGCTATCTATCTCGAAGGGTTATGGTAAGAATCAAATAAAACAATGTAGACTAAGTACTTTGTAAACCATAATGCACCATATGAATGTTAGTTATGATGATAAAAGATGATTTGTCGTATACCAGAATTATAATTAGGTATTTATCTATATTGTAGAACTACATTATTGTAGAACTTTTTTTCAGTACCCATATAACTAAAATGGGTAAAGTCAGTGAGATGATTATATTATTATGTTCATACAAGTCTTTGCAGCAGGGTACCAGGTGAAGCAGATTGGAAACCAGGCATTTTCATTTTTTTAATTTAATTTTTTTTCATTTGAACACAAATCTATTTTATCCCTCCTCTTCTCATTTAAAAAAAAAAGAGAAGAAAAAGAAAACTCTCATGACAGTCAAGCAAAACAAATTCCCAAACTGACCATGTCCAAAAAAATATTTCTGAATTTGCACCCTGTGTCTTGTCTATCAGGAGGTGATAATCGTATTTCATCCTAGGTCTAATGGAATTGTGATTGGTCATCGAGTTGACTCCAGTTTTTAAGTCTTTGAAAATTATCTTTACAATGGTGTTATTGTATAAATTATTCTCCTGCTCTGCTCACTTTACTTTGACATCAGGTCATTCAAGTTGTCCCAGATTTCTCTGAAACTATCCCCTTCATCACTTTTTATAACACAGTATTCCATTATACTCATATATCAGGATTTGTTCAGCCATCCCCAAATTCTTGTTTCTTCAGTCTCTTTGGGGGGACAGACCTAGGAGTGGTATTGTTTAGTTAAAAGGTTTTCGCAGTTTAGTAACTTTTGAGGCATAGTTCCAAATTCCTTTCCAGAATGTCTAGACCAATCCACAGCTCCACCAGCAGTGTGTTAATGTACCAGTTTTCCTGCAGCCCCTATATCATTTGTCAGATCCTTTTTTTGTCAATTTCATTAACCTTATGAGTATGAAATAGAACCTTCAAGTTGCTTTAATGTATATTTCTCTGATTATTAGCAATTTGGAGCATTTTTTCATTTAATTAATAATAGCTTGGATTTCTGACTTTGAGAACTAAACCAGTCATTTTCACAGCTTTTGGCAGTATTCTATTTTTTAGGTTAAAAAGTTTAGTCAGTCAGTCAACTTATGTGACAGCCACTGTGTGAAGGGAACGCTAGGGATTCAAAGACAAAAACACAACCCTTTTCATGGAGCTCACTTTCTTATGGTGGAGACAACACACAAAAATTATGCACATAAAGATGAATACAGTGTAAATGGGACGTCATCTCAGAGGGAAATGAGTTGAGGGAACTCCTTTGCTGGTGAAATAACTTTGTTAGCATTGTTTCATTACAGGGTTGCTACCTCCTTCAAGTAAAGATCCATAGAATGATAGTTTATCAAATAGAAAAAGTCAGTCAACTGTCACTTATTAAGTGCCTACTCTGTTCTAAGCACTGGGATTTTATTTTTATTTTATTTTATTAAACATATTTTCACATTAGTGATGTTGTAAGTAAAAATTAGAACCAATAGGAGGAACCACCAGAAAGAAGAAACAAAACTCAACAGAAGAGAAAAAAATAGCAATTCAAATTCCATAGTTCTTTCTTTGGAAGTGGATAGCTTTTTCTATCACAACGCCTTTGGAGATATCTTAGATCCTTGTATTGCTGGGCAGGGTTAAGTTTATCAATGTTAGTCATACATGGCTGTTGTTGTATACAACGTTCTGTTGGTTCTGCTCACTTCACTCGGCATCAGACCATTCAAGTTTTTCCAGGTTTTTCTGAACTCAGCCTGTTCGTTATTTCTTATAGCACAATAGTATTCCATTACATTCATATACCACAACTTGCTCAGCCATTCCCCAATTGATGGGCATCCTCTCAATTTTCAGTTCTTTGCCACCACAAAAACAAGCCCTGGGATTTTAAAAGATAGGCAAAAGTCAGCCCGTTTCCCCAAAGAGCTTACATTTTTCTGGAAACTAGCTTTATATGTTATTATAATTCATTTTAGTAAGTATTTATTGGGTTTAAGTTGAAAACGGGACTACCCAAATGTTGGCAGTTGAGTTTTATAGATATTCAAAAAGCAGAAGTGTAAAATGACTTTTCATTTCATTTCTTTTTATATGTCAGTGTTTTTGTGAGGTAATAGGTGAATGATGAGAGAACAACACAAGAATTATGCACATAAAGATGTATATAGTGTAAATGTCAACACCTACTTAAGAATAAACATTTGATAACATAAGTATATTTTAAAGAACTTTATAACTGAGGAGCACTTAGAATCCTCCAATTCTGAGAAGCAAATTTTGTGTGTGTGTGTGTGTGTGTGTGTGTGTGTGTAATTGAATAGGTTCAGTGACCAGCTGAAAATTGTATACTGTCATCAGGGCAGAAACTAGGAAATTAAAACCAGTTCCTGGTTTTTCCTCTAAGGAGCATTAAGTGTTATAAAAAACATAGAACCTATTTTAATTATAGCCCATTATAATACAGATAATTATAATTCTCTATATCTCAGATCATCATCTCTATTATCAAAACTAACCTTGATATAGTACATTATGATTTACAAAGTACTTTGCCACATTATCATATTGGATCCTTACAATAACCCTCCAAGAAAGGTAGTACACAGTGTATATGACCATCTTAGTTTTACAGATGAGGAAGCAAACTCAGAAGGTTTAAGTAACAATCTAAGGTTACACAGCTAGTAAGTTTCAGAGCCAGGACTCAAACTCCGATTTTGTAACTCCAAATGTAGATGCTACTGCTATATTTCCCAAAAGTAAGTACACATAGTAAAAACTTGTTATAATATCAATGTATTTATTAAGGTGAAACTTGGACCTTGTAGGATGAGGAGGATTTTGATGCAGAATTGTCAGGGAGAAGGGCATTACAAGTGGAGGAAAAGCTATGAGTAAAAAGTTCAGAGGCAAAAAGGCATGTTAATTTGATCCTTGAACTCCAGCATTATGAAGGCCTTTGTGTAAAGGTAGTAAAGCTTTGGTTATCTAGAATCCTAGGTGTATGAGTTGTTCAGGATAACAAAATTTAAGAAACTTAACCATTTTGGGTTTGAAATCTTTCTAAAAGGTTTCTCTTGTTTTAGTCAATTGTCTTACATCACTCTCTTCCTTTACTTGCTGCCTCTTTTTCTGGCTCTCACCAACTCACATTCCCAAAAAGTGGAGTAGCAGAAGTCGGCCCTTCTGAATCTTTCAATTTTCACCACCAGGGATGATTCTTCTCCTGGAATACTCTTGGAGTTGCCTTTGTGGTCTCAATCCTAAGTTCCAAATCATCCACACTTTTATATACAGAATTATATTGAATGTAATTTGGTTTGTTTTTGGATAATTTCTTGCATTTAATTTTTTTCTATGTTCTGTGTGATCCAGCTTCACTACTCTACCTACTATTCTTCAAACTCAATACTCTATTTCTTATCTCTATGTCTTTTTAGTAGCTGTCTCTCATGTCTGCAATGTTCTGTCCCCTCACCTCTGCTTCTTAGTTTCCCTGCTTTTCTTCAAGGTTCAGCTCAAAGTCCACCTTCTGCAGGAGGCCTTTCCCAGTTCTATCAGCTTCAAATGCCATCCCCTTTCATATTTCCTTCCATCTACTCTGTATATAGTTATATACCTAGTTATTTACATGTCACTCTCATTAGAATGTGTGCTTTTTAGTTGGTTTGTTTTTTCATTTGGCCTTTCTTTATATCCTAGGACTTATTATAGTGTTTGGCACATAATAGGCATTAATAAATGCTTGTTGCATTGACTGAGTCTGTTAAGCATTTGACAGTATAGGTCTGTAGCTCAGGAGAAAGGTCCAAACTAGAGATAGAGATCTGGAGTCATGAGCATAAATAAAGGTAATAACTAAAGCTGTGGGAATGGGAAGGACTGCTGATGGGCAGGGAGGGGAGGAAGTATAGTGAGAGAATATAATAGGCAAAGAGAGGCAGAACCTTGAATGACACCAATATTAAATCATAGAAGAAAAGAGCAATTAAAGAGAAAAGCAGAAGTGTTGAGTATCATAGATACAAATAAGGTCATAGAATCAGAGCTGTATGTATTGTCACTAAAGCCAAGAAGGGCTAAAATAAAAAGGAGGGAGAGTAGCCAGCAGGATCAGATGTTGCAGAGAAATCAGGGATAGTCAGGACTGAGAAAAGACCTTTGAATTTGGCAGTAAAGTCGTTGGTGATCTTTGAGATAGCAGTTTTTGTAGACTGATGAGAATGGAAGACAAATCATTGCAAGAATTTGAGGAGTGGGTGAATAGTAAGAAAGAAATGGAAGTCTTGGATACATATGTGTTTGGCAGTGACAGGTAGGGTAGAGGAGAGATGCACCCAAAGGAGTAGAATAATCAAAAGAAGGACTTCTTTTAGGTTTAGGAAGACCTGAACCTAAGGTTGAAAACAGGTGGTACAGAACCAGAAGAGAAGGAGAGATTAAAACTGAATGAGAGAGGAAGAATGACTATATTAGCAAGGTCATAGAATGGGATCCAGTCCATAGGAGAAAGACCTTGATAAGGAGTGGGATAACCTGACTTAGATCAGGAAATAAGGTTAAGTTTATTATAATTGAAGGGTTGGGGCCTTGGGGGGAGAGAAAAATGTTTTGTTTTACCTTTTAGAGCTAGATAACAACTTTAATTTCAAATTAGTGATTTATTTAGCTATTTTTGTCAACAGAATATAATCACTATTGTTTTCTGAGATATGGCAAAATTAATTGAAACACATTTGTGGAACCATTGGGAGATAAACATTTTGATGGAAATATTTGGAAATATTTTTGCCACAATATGAGTAGGATTGTTATCACCAAGAAAGAAAGAAAGAGAAAGAAAGAAAGAAAGAAAGAAAAGAAAGAAATATGTATGTATGTGTGTGTGTGTATGCATACATATGTAAAACATTTTACTTAGCTGTAAGAGAAGTATTCTGGTTATTTTAATCACTAATGAATATGTATGTTTGTTTTAATAAAATAAGCACATGCGGTTTTGAATGTTTCACTATGTATACCAGTTCTTTCCAGCTAGGGCTCATTAGGTCTGTTAAGTGCACATCTTTTCACTTTTACTGTCTGCATGTATACCTGTAGCTCTGCAGGCACCAATCCACACTCTTTATATGGTGAATATCTAATGCCAGCTTCTAGAATAACTTAGATTGACCATACTATTTTTCTTAAATTCTTCTAAATTAGGGGTTTTGTGTTATGTACCCTTTTGGCAGTCTGGTGAAGTCTGTGGACTCCTTCTCAGAATACTGTTTTCTAAATGCGTAAAATAAAACACAAAAACACAAGATTACAAAAGAAACCATTTATATTGAAACACAGTTGTCAAAAACATTTTTTAATATTCTCAGCCCTACCTGAAATATATCTACATAACCCTTGTTAAGAACTTCTTTTCTAAATAATACATGGAAACTCAAAAAGATTGCCTCATTTTAAACTATTTACGAAATTTTTCTAGAAAAGTGTTTCTGAATTGTTTGGTTCTGCTCTAATTAGTTCTCTCATTTTATTCAGGTCACTTAGCCTATCAAGCCTCAGTTTTTTCATGTCTGCAATGAGAAGATTAATGGAGTGATTGAGATCTTAGATCTTGTCTCTAAAATGCTGTTACTTTATGATTTATTCATGGTTACTCTCTAGCTATCTTTCTAACAGCATCTTCTGATCCTAGTGAGTCAGTTTTTTGGGTTTGGGAGTTTTCCCCCAAAGATTTCCAGAGTTCTATTCAGTTATCCCTTAAAGGACTTTTTTACTCATGGCACTAAAAATATCTATAAAAAAGAAACTGGACCTGTGATTTCATTGGCAAAGGGAACTATTCCTCTACTAATTCAAATCAGTACCTTCCCTGCAATTTATCTTCAAGTTTAGGGTGACAGCTGGAAGTTTAACAGTTGCTTAGAGCACTGAGAGGTAAATAACTTGTTGAGGGTCACACGGCTTGTACCAGGCAATCAATAAACATATTAAGTGCCTACTACATACCAGGTACTGTGCTAAGCACTAGGCAGAGGCAAAATATAGTCCCAGCCTCAAGGAGCTTACAGTCTCAGGGAGCCTGTATATGTATGTACAGTATGTGTCAGAGGTGGGACTTTAACCCAAGTCTTTCTGACTCTGAAACAGGTTCTCCATGCCTGCATTACACTATCTTGCTTCCTATAGAATTTTTTTCCATGGAATATTTATTTATAGAACAGGATAAAATAGAGAAGAAACAGTATTTCACTTACTCTGCCACTTGCTGGGTGTCAGCCCTCAGTCATTCTACAGTAACTGTGTATACATATGTATACATATATGTGTGTGTGTGTACATTGTCATGCCAAATTTACTAGCATGTCTGGCATATGCAAGAGCAAAGCCCGAGTGGTTTGCCTTTAGTAGTGAAAGGCTTAAAAAAGAGAACGCATCTTTTTTGGCAATAGTAATAGTCACAGTTTTTCTCTATCATGTTAAACATTTCATTTCCCACAACATAAAAGTTGGTGTTTGGAAACTGCACTTAAAGGATGAAGGGGGCCAATATTTTTAAAGCTTTGGTGGAGCCCAAATACCCAAAGCCACCCTTTAATGTCCCAAGTTCCCAACCCTAACCAAATTTTTCTTTTTAAATGCCACTGTAGAGCACATTGTAATGTAACACTCCTGCAGTAATTTGTGATTCAAAATGTGAGAAATCAGCAGTGTGAAAGACAGGAAAAACTTGTACCTGCTTAATTAAAACATTCAGTGAATTTTTTCACTGGGTTGAGAAAGGAGGAAAACATTTGAATAAAATCAAAGCAAAAGACTGAGCCTGTCTCCTTGCAAAATAAAGAGGAGAATGTTTTCAGAAATTCAGTGTTGTCACTTGCAGTTTTCAGTAGAAAATACTTGAAACAAAAATCCCTTTATTAGTGAAGAAAGGCAGCCAACCCAAATGTGACAGAAGCTACAGCCCAAATGAGAGCCAGTGTTTCTCTAAAAGGTGGGAGTGAGTGAGGGTTTTATTTTTGCTCCATCTCCCAAATTTATCTCCACAGTGTTTGTGTTGGCTTCATTTGCATCTTAAGCATCACTGCCAAGTAACTATGGGAGCAGGATAAGCTCCATAGTTATAATAGGGGCCAGATTCCTATGGCTTCATGCTCTGTTTGAGGCCATCCCATTTCCTTGAGAGAGACTCCACATGTTGGAATGGGTAGGAAGCAGTAAGAGTCAGAACCCAGATTTGTGAACATTCAACTACTATAACTTTGGACTATTTATTAGAAATAGATTAAGTTTACATGATTGGACTCGAGAAACCAGATGACTGTTTTCTGTTCTTACATGGCCTAATTCACTTAATAACTTCCTTCTGGTCCCTATATCCCTTCTTAAATGAAGATAACGCCTTGCTCAGTTTATATGTGAGATTATTGTACAATGTAGTACACTTGGATAGAATCTGAGATCTTCTTATACTAAATTCTGCCACATAGGGAATTTAGTTGTATGAGTATGTATATGTATGCGTGTATAGGTAGATATATACACACACACATGTATATACACATATATAGATTACATATAACTGTTATATTGAGATTCTGATATACTTTCAGATTTTGAAAGAAATATATTATCTAAGTACAAAGTATCATATTGTCATCATGGCTGAGGTTTCTCACACACTGTTAATATGAAGAATTTATTCATGCCTTTGCTTATATGTCATGGATAATAGCTAATATTTCCTTTTGGCACCTTTGCTTAACTCAGTGTCTTATTTAACTGTTAGTTGCTCTTCTTCTTAGGAACTATTAGCATATCAAAACAGTTTTTACTATACTTAGCAAAGTTATAAAATGTACTTGGATTTATTCTTTGGTTCTTAAATATTGTTCTAAAAACATCTTTTTGATATGATGAGAGCCCCTAAGGGTAACTGAATCCTTAATTAAATAATCATGATGTTGAGAATAAAAATGCTAGTGGTACATTTTCTGATTATTGATGGACCATTATTATCTGATTGAATGTATATAGTGAATGGTTTGCTTAAAATTTTTTTTAAATGCTGAATTTCAAGTTTTGTTTTGTTTTTTTCTAAAATAAAAAAAAAACAACAATGAACTAGTTTTCCACATAAGTTAGATTCTCTTATATTGTTATTTTATGGGAAACGGAAATAGCACCGACTCTAAATTCAGAGAACTGGGGTTCATGTTCCACCTCCGAGGATCATTTATCTCCGTGACCTTGGGCGAGTCATTGAATGTCTTTTGATCTTAATTTCCTCATCTGTAAAATGGGGGATAGGGGGCCTCTGAGGTCCTTTTAATTTAAGATCTATGATCTTATATTCCTTAGTTATGACCATCACTTGGCCAGGTGGCTTTTTAAAAATTCACTGTTTCTATTCAAAATGCCCAGAATTGAGACATTGACTTTTTGGAAAGTATATTTCTGTTCTGGCTTTTGGCTTAAGAATTTGTTGAAGCAATAGCCTCAATGGAGATCTTAGATGATTACCATTGTCCTTCCTGAATTCCAACCCAAGTAATTATAGAGGGTGTTAGTGAAGTTTTGAGCTTGAGTAGCTATATTTTATTCTAGTTAATTCCAGCTTTATTCAAGTTAATATGGTATTCTTCACTTTCTATCTGAAACCTCCCAAAGCTCTAAACCAGTACATATTTTTGTCTGAGGTAAAGCTACCCCTCTGCAGAAGATGAACTTTGTATATACAGATTGTATATTATTGTGCATTTGACTTGAAAGATACTTTTTTGGGCTGCGTTAACAGAATGATTAACCATATTTATTTTTATTTTCAGATTAATATCACGACTTCAACAATGGGTGTGAGAGGTTTACATGGATTTGTGGCTAATGCCTGTCCCAGTGTATGTACAGTAGTAAATTTGAAAGAAATGGCAGAAAAATACCAAATTCACCAACCTGGATGCATTCCTGTAATTGTTGTTGATGCCATGTGTTGTCTTAGACATTGGTATACACCAGAATCTTGGGTTTGTGGTGGCCAGTGGCTGGAATACCTTTCTGTCTTAGAAGATTTCATTAAAGCTTTTACTACAGCAGGCATCAAATTGGTATTCTTCTTTGATGGTGTGGTAGAGCAGAAAAAGAGACATGAATGGGTGAAACGGAGACTCAGGAACAACAAGGAGATATCTAGAATCTTTCAGTTCATGAAGACCCATAGGCGGCAACCAGGCAGAGATATGTTCTTCATTCCCTCGGGGCTGGCCACATTTACACGTTTTGCTTTAAAGTCTCTGGGTCAGGAAACTGTGTGTTCATTACAAGAGGCAGACTATGAAGTGGCTTCTTATGGTCTCCAAAATAACTGCCTGGGAATTCTTGGAGAAGATACCGACTATCTCATCTTTAATACGTGCCCTTACTTTTCTATTAGTAAGCTCCACCTTGACTGTCTTGTTACTGTTATGTTCTCAAGAGAGAACCTTTGCCATAGCCTGGGTCTCAATGTAACAGATCTTCCTCTCTTGGCCTGCCTACTGGGCAATGATACAGTTCCAGAAGGCATGTTGGAAAGTTTTCGGCAAAAATGCCTGTCTGGTTATTCCTCTGCTAAACAGAACAACGACAAGAGAACTAACACAATTCTTGCTGTGGCAGACTACATAACTAGAGTACTCCACTTGCAGCAGGGGTTGAAAGACCTGGAAGAGATGTTACCTTTGGGACGAAATAAAACTGTGTTTTGTAGAGGGGTGGCATCCTATCTCCTTCCAGGGCAACAATCCCCCTGGCTTCTCCAGATACCCAGCTTGGAAACATCAGACAAGCAAGAAGTAATCATGTGGTCAGACCCAGAGATTTTGCAGGTACTTGGATATATTCACCCAGATTTAATACGTGATGACTAAAAATGTCATTCAACAAATATTTGTTGTATAACAAGGCAATGTTTTGGGTCCTTTAAGGGTGAGGGAGATACACAAAAGTAAAGGTCTGTGCCCTCAAAGACCTTAAAGTTTTTTTTAGGGAGATGAGATAAATGCATATGTAATGTTTAATTAAAACTACAAGGTGGTATTTAATAATGCAGAATGTTTTAGAAAATAGTACTTCCATAGAGCAGCTATCACCTTGGACTATTATAGGCAGGAAAATCTTCTTGATGAGATAGGACTTCAAATTTTAGGATGGGTGGAAGGGTGGAATTTGAATAGACAGAGGATGGATTCCAGGGAGGGAGTATAGCACGAGTGAAAAGTGAGGAGGCCAGAATGCACTAGACATGTTTGAGGAACAGTGAAGAGAACAATTTAGGTTCCCCAGGGGAATTTTGAGTTAGAATTTTTGTAGGGGAGCTATGAAAGATAGGTTGGAAATGTAGTTTGGGATGAGAGTATATAGGGCATTGAAAGTCAGGCTAGATATTTGGCATTTATTCTGCAGGTAATGGGAAACCTTTAAGGCCCTTGTTGAGAGGTTTCTTGAAGAAAGTGATGTTTTCAGAAGATGGTGATGTTGTGCTTGGTGGCCTGGAGAAGGGAGATATCAGAGGCAAGAAGATGGGATGGGATAAGATAATAGCTGTAGTTCAGATGTGAGGGGAAAGGGCCTGAATTGGGATGTGGAAGACATTACAAAAGAAGAATTAGAAGGGAATGGTAACTGATTAGATAACTAGGTGGTGAGGGAAAGGGTCCAGGAGGAATGTAAGTATGCAAGAAAGAAGGAAGGTAGATGAAGCTGTTTTGAGAAGGATAATTTATTTGGTTTTAGGCATGTCAGGTTTAAGGTGCCAGCAGAACATCCGATAGGAACTCTTCAATAAACATTTGAAGATGGAGTGCTGGAGGTCAAGAAAGAGGGTAGGGCTAGAAATACAAATTTGAGAATCATCTGAATAAAGATTTTTGAGGCCTGTGAAGGTGAATGATACCTCCAAGAAATAGGCTACAGACAGCAAAATAGCAGAGGGCTAAGAAGTGAATTTGGAAAATGGTCACGTTTAAGGGTCAGGAGATAAAAGAGAAAATAATAAAAGGGTTTTCATGGAGGTAGGGAGCAACCAGGATCATGTCATGTAATACCATCAAGGGATTAGAAAGTTTATAGATGAAGGGGATGCCATGTGGTGATAAGAGAGAGAGTGAGGTCTGAGGGAGGAAAAACATTGGATTTAGCAATTAGGAAATCATTGCTGATCTTTGAGGGTGCGGTTTCATTAGCATAGAGGGTTGAAGGTCAGATTGTAGGAAATTAAGAAACAAGGAGGAACTGAGGAAATGCATGCAATGGGTACAAACCACATATCTAAAATGTTTGGCAGTAGAAGGAAGGAAGTAAACAATTGAGAGCTGGTAGCTGCAAGAGCAAGTGAGAGTTTTGGTCGAGATAGGGAGACATGTATTTGTAGGCAAAGGGGAAGAAATGGATAGAGGGAGTTTGAAGATGGTGGGGGAGAATCAGGGAAGAGACAAGGTCTGTAAGAAGCTAAAGAAGAATGGGACAGAGAATACAGGTGAAGAGATTTCAGAAAAAAAAAGAGAATTGGTATAGAGACAGAAATGTTTTGAGGTAGAGAGGAGTATAAATAAGGGACCTCTGAATATTAGCAGAATAGGCAAGGTCATCCAGGAATTCAACAATTCAATACAACGAGCATTTATTTATTGAGCACATTGTATGTACTGGGTACTGGTGTTGGCAGTGGGGATACAAACAAAAATGAAAACATCCCTGTCCTCAAGGAGCTTACTTCCTCCTGTGAGAAACAGCATGGACAAAGATAAGTAATTACAAAACATACAAAGTGCTTTGGTGAGGGTGAACCTCGACAACTGGGGTGATCAAGGTCATGTATAGAAGGTTGCATTGAGCATTGGAGTGAGGGATTCCAATAGATGGAGGTGAGGAGGGGAAGCAGGCCTAGCTTGGAGTGCACTGTGTACAAAGGCATGGAGGCAGGAGATTGAATGTTGTATACAGGGAAAAACAAACAGGCTCTCTTTGGGCTGGAATGTAGAGCAGATAAAGAGGAGTAATGTGAGGTAGTGGAAAGGATGGTAAACAAGAGTTTATGTTGTATCCCAGATCTAAGAGTGATTTGCCTTTAGAACAAAGAAATGTCATAGAATCACAGAACTTGAGATCTGGAAGGAGCCCCGATGGCTAGTCCGACACATATACCAAAAAAAAAAATCCCCACAAAGAAATGCCTAGCAAGTGTTTAGCCTCTGAGGGACTCCATGAGGGGAAACTCAATACCACTGGAGAGACAGCCCAAATCTGCTTTTGGACAGCCCTAATTATTAGGAAGGTTTTCCTAATTTCAATTCCAAGTTTGCTTTTTGGAAACTTTTGCCCACTCCCCTGGTGCTGCCCTCTGGGGCAAAACAGAACCTATCTAATGCCTCTTCCCTATAACAACAGTCCCTCAGATGCTTTAAGGCAGCCTTCTTGTCCCCTCTAAGTCTTCAGCTAAGCATCATATGAAATGGACTCAAGGCCCTTCACCATTCTTGTCACCCTCTTGGACACTCTCCAGGTAATTAATGTCTTTCTTAAACTGTGGCATCCATGACTGAACATATGTTCAGATCTGTGCTTTAAGGATATTAATTTACCAGCTTTGTGGATATTAGAGAGTAGAGATCCTGGAAGCAAGGAAGCCAATTAAGCTACTGCTTTGGTCAAGGAGAGAGATGATGAGCGCCTGAACTGAGATGCTTGTATGAATGGAGAGAAGGGGTAGGATGGTAAAGATGTTGTGGAAGCATAATTGACAGAACTTGACAACTAATTGGATATGAGAGGTGAAGGAGAGGGAAAAATTGGAGATTTAAATCAAAAGATTTGCAATAGGGAGAAGATATAATAAACCATCACATATTACTTATTCTTGAAGCATTTGTTAAAGAGGTACCATCTTTTTCTCCCTCTTTGATCTTGTTCTTTGCTGGTGTTTCACAGCAAGAATAATTTCAGACCACAGTGAATCTGTAGCTACGAAAACAATGGCCTGTCTTAGAAGTTGCTTAGCAAAATAGATTATGATGATGATAAAATTCTTCGAAGACTGAAAATGTTTTGGATCTAGATTTGTATTAGAGATATATGTATATATTACAATATATATCTTTTATATTAGATTATAATACAATATATTGATGAATTAAACACCAACTTTTCCATGCAGTCTATTAATCAAGCAAGAAATGTCATATTCCTTGCATGTAACAGACTCTAAATATTTGTTGAATTAACAATTCAACAAATTACTCCATTTACAATTTAATTGGGGTCTAATTCAGAGGCTATATGTTTTCCTAAAACTTTCTCCATTAACACCATAATTTTAAAAATTTTGTATTATTAATTCAACACATGGGGGGAGGAGTAGATATAAATATCAAATAAATCTGCCTTCTGTGATTTCCTACAGAAAAATAATTAGGATCACTCTATTTTAAGTCATTTAGAGCTCATAGTTGTATTATTTAGATCACTTTCTGGTAACATTTTCTTCAGGAAAACTGGGGATAGAGATGTACTAACTCATGAAGATGACGGTGGTACCTTTTTGATGGATTGCTGGTGTTTGTAATCAGTTTTTTACAGTATATGAAATGTGAACTGGCTATTACATACAAGATATAACAGCATAGTGCAACTAGCACTAGAGTTAGAAGCAATAAATAAATAAACCTAACTTTGGCAGTAGCTCTGAAACTTAATACCTGTGTCCATGGTCAAATCAATTAGCGTCTTTGAACCTCACTGCCCTCATCTGTAAAATAGGGAGAGTAAGTACATTATTATCTTCTAATAGAGTTGTCCTGAGGAAAATCTTTGTCTATATAAATGTTCATGCAAGTCTGCCCAAATGTCTCTAAATTTCTCCTATTTGTCATTTCTTATGCCTCAGTAATATTCCATTACATTCATACTCAACAGTTTGAAGTGCTATCATGTCTTTCTTTTATCGTTCTTTTTGCATGTATAGGTGTATATATATGTTTTCTGCTCTCAGATGCTCCTAGAAGGCATCATCCAATAGTGATATCAATGAATCAAAGGATATGGACAGTTCAGTCACTTTTCTAGTGTTCGAAATTTTTCCAAAATCAGCTTCCTCATTTTATAAAAGAGAAAACTAAAATTTAGAGAAGTTAAGCAGTTTTCCCATGGTTACACAGGTTGAGACTCAGTTTTCATTTTTCTGACTCTTAAGACTGGCACTTTTTCCATTGTGCCATGACATTTGGTAAAGAGGTAATAAATTTTTCACTTGAGATCCTGTCCAGAGAATACATTAACATTCCTACTTTCCTATCTCCATAAAATCTTATGAAAATAATCTACACATGCCCCAAGAACATCTTTGATGAGGCTATTAGAAGAAAAAAGGTAAGATTTTGAAAGAGATATTCCATAGTACCGCCATACATTGACTGAAAGATTTGGAAAATACAAGAACCCTTTTACTTATTTATTGTTAAAAAAACAAATTTATTGAGGGGAACGAACCACCTCAAAGTCTGTCTTCCAAATGAAAGACGAACAGGATTGGGGAGATGTTTGCTCACCAAAGTTGTTTGACACTATGAGGGAGGAGACCCACTGCACAGTCAAGGTTGAAGAAGGATTCCATATAGTTGCTGATGTCCTCCACATGTTCCTGCTCTTGGATAGTGTGCTATGACATTAAGCTCTGAAACACTGCAGGGCCTCTAAATGGAGATCCATAATCATTCAAAATCAGCTTAAGTGGTACCTCCTACAAGAGCCCTTTCCTGATCAGCAAAGATATTAAAGCTTACCCTGCAAAATTTCTTTGATTCTATTTTATATATTTCTAATTTACCTAATCTTACTCCCTTCAAGATGCAGGTCAAACACTACCTTTCTCTATACCTCTTTTAATTTAATGATTATGTTAAAATGTCTACATCATCAAAATCTGATATACCTAAATTTGAGGACAGGCATGAAAAGTATCTTCCTAGATGAGTTGGTCAATAGACATTTTTTAAGCACTGACTATGAGCCAGATATTGGGGATACAAAGAAAAGTAAAAGATGGTCACTGCCCTCAAGCTCACAATTCTCAATAAGGAGACAACTTGCAAGTAATTATGAACAAGTAAACTATATACAGGATAAATTGGAAATAGTTAATAGAGAAAAAGGCACTAGAATTAAGAGTAATTGGGAAAAGCCTCCTTTGGAAGGTGGGATTTAAGTAGGATTTGAAGAAAGCCAGGAGGCAGCAATGAAGAAGGGAGAGAATTCTATTCAGGTGAGACAGTCGGTGAAAATGCCCAGTTGAAAAATGTAGGGTCTTGTTTGAATAATAGCACGGAGGCCTGTGTCACTGGATTGAAGAATAATACATGGTGGAGTATAAAATGTAAGAAGATTGGAGTGGAGGGACAATTGTGAAGGACTTTGAATACCAAATAGGATTTTCTGTTTGATCCTAGAGGTCATAGGAACTACTAGAGTTTATTAGGGAGTAGGGATGGGGTGTTTAGGTGGGGTGACATGATTAGACTTGTATTTTAGGAAGATCAGTTTGACAGCTGAATAGAGGGTGGACAGGAGTGGGGAGAAAGAGCTACTCATGGCTGATAGAGCCACCACAGACTGTTGCAATAGTCTAAGCGTGAGGTGATAAGGGCCTATGCCAGGATTCAAGAGATGTTGCCAAGGTGCAATCGACAAGCCTTTGGCAACAGATTGGATATGGAGGTGGGGAGGTAAGAGAAAGAAGAGTTGATGACACCAAGGTTGTGATCCTCGGTGATTAGGAGGATTTTAGTGTCCTTGACAATAATAAGGAAATTTGGCAGTAAGGAGCATTTGGGAGGGAAAGATAAGTTCAATTTTGTATATGTCGAATTTAAGATTTGGTTGATTAAAATGGAGTAGAAGACTTAACATCCTCTCTTCTCTGCAGCTGCACAAGAGATCACATTTCTTGCTATGTTAGCTGGAATTGAAATTTTAGCTGGTGTTCAGCCTACCAAGTAATTATACTTTTCCAAGAAGAAGAATAAAAATGTTTATCCCTTTTGAAATAATTAAAATGAGGCCAATGAAAAGAGACAAAACAGGAAAACAAATTTTGTAATTGTGCCTTGAAAAGAGAACAAGAGACAAAACTTTTTAAAAAGTTTTCTGTCTTTTAAATCTGTGTTAAATAATTTCCATTTCTTGGTCATCTTCAGTTTGTCAGATTATCAAGTTAACACAATATGATAATGGATTAAAACAACTTTAAAATCTGTTTTTACATACTGCTGACCTTCAAATTACTAGTCTCACTTTATTGCTCTGAAGAAATAGTACCAGTGAGTTAGACTTTGCATTTTGTCTAGGCTCAGTAGAGGGAGAATGCACTCAAATATCTTTATAACTCATCTCAACTTTAACAGGACCACCATATTATTTTATATAACACAAAAACACCCATCTCTCATTCACAAAATTTATAATACTCAGAAATTGCTAGCATTTACATCTTCAGTGCAAATCAGAGACTTAAAGGATCTACATTTTGTATAGCAAGCTGTGAACTTATTCCTAATGAAACATGAAAATACCTGGCAAGGGGTGGTACCTCCTTTATAGGGAATCATCTTTTTAGATTAAACTCTTCATATTGCAGTCAATGAGACCTGAAGATTGAATGATTAATTAGTTTCTTTTGAAGTTCCCAGCTTTTTTCAGGATATCAGGATTATGTCTGACTGATTTTGGGGCACAGATCTGTCAAAAAGAGAAACACGTTGTTTTGTTTTACTTTGAGCAGGTAGCTAAGGAACACCATGTCCAAGCTGAAAGCTACCTGGTCTACAATATCCTAAGCAGTGGAGAAATTGAATGCAGCAACACATTGGAAGATGAATTTGACCCAGAACTCCCTGGCCAAGCACTTATTTTCCGTCCTGCTCGGCAACATATTTACTCACTCTTGTTGGAAGACAGTAAAGGTAAGACTTGGTAGCGTTGCATAATGCTGAAGTCTAAGAAGCTTGCCTGATTTACTCTAGTCCATTCTTTAAGTACATGGAGGCAATTAAATAGGGTTTAATTTTTTGGTAAAATCTTTTCACTGATATTATTGCTTACATCTGCATAAAATTTAGGATAAATAATGTGAGGCATTACATATAATTAGTAAGCAATCAAAATTCATTAAAGAGAAGTACATTTTTTCCTGTAGCTTGTTACATTTACATCCTCTAAAAGGAGATTAATTTTGAAAAACATCAAATCTTTTTTCTTTTCTAAGAGCCCAAGATGTATTTATTATTAAAGGAGCAATATCTTTTTAGTCTCAACTAAAATATTTTTATAAAATAATTTTACAAAATATCTGGCAATTTTTTTTCTTCTCAAGGCTGCTTAGAGGAATTGCCTTTTTTTTTTTTTAAATTAACGGTATCAAAGATGGGATTCTATCCCGGATCTCACTGGGGTCTCATAGTATTTTCTCTATCTCCACTACCCCAAGCCCAGCTCCTCTGTATGACCCAGGACAAGTCATTTAGCCTCTTAGCTCCCTGGTTATGACTCTCTGAGGTGGGAAGTTGGAGAGCAAAGGCAGCTCTGCCTTAGTAAAGTGTCTCAAAGAGAGTGTCTGTTCCATACCAATGTCATCACAAATCCAGCCAAATTTTTTTTAACAAAATAATGCCTGCCTCTTTGTCTGCCTGTCTGTCTGTCTCTCTCTCCATATATATGTAAATGTATCTCTCTATATATGCTTATAGAGATACACATATATGTCAGTGAAGATTAAAATATTCTCAATATTTCGTGTAATTAAATTCCACAGTCCTTTGTGATGAATTAAAACCCTGAGAAAAGGAGTTTTTGGGTAATTAATAATCAATTTCTTAATTAGGCCAGCCAGCAATCAATGAATTGATGGTTAGTGATTTCTCTCAGTAACCAAAGACCTCAAGGGAGACCCTGAAAAACCTTAAATTCCTTCTGAAAGGGAACTTACCTGACAAGTGAAAATCAACCCTGATTGGTGGACATTTAAGTTAAAAGTCTTCATCTTTTCCTGCTGAGAACATGGCTTGATCATGAAACTCCGCAGCCTCAAGGCATCTGGGTGGGGAAGCCATTTCCATCCAGACCTATCTGTCTAGTTTTCTCCTTCATGAGCTGGGTTGCCCTTTTCAGGTGTAGGGAACTTGCGGCCTTAAAGCCACATGTGGCCAAGTCCCTGGGGGTGACCTTTTGACCGAGTACAAGTTTTAGAGAACAAATCTTTTATGAAGGAGATTTGTTCAGTGAAGTTTAGATTCAGTCAAAGGGCCCACTTGAGGACCTGGAAGGCCATATGTGGCCATGAAATCATAGTTTCTTCACCCCTGTGGGCCTACACTGTAATGGAAGGAATCAAGGACAGAGGGTTCCTCCTCCAGGCAAAAGATCACCCAAACTAGATTCTCTTTATACTCTAAATAGAAATTAGGTCTCCCAATTGTTGGGGTCCCATTCAACAAGCATGAGCCTTGAAGTCTAGGAGCAAATGTCATCACTCAGCCATGACCTTCAAAGGGCTGACTTTTTCAGGAATTGGGTTTTAATAGAAATGAAAAGAGTAGGTCACAAATTAATAATTAGTTATTCATATTAGTTTCTCTCACCTTTCATTATGTACTAGAAAGGAGAATAAGGAATATCTCCAGGAATGGTGACGGTAAACGTGCTGGTAACCATAGTCACACTTATATGTTGACTAAGGCCCAATAGCCATAGTTTAAAGGGTGAAGTTGGGGCAAAAGAAGCTCAGAAACACCCTGTGTTTGGAGCCAGCCACACTTCTAGTAACCCAGAATCTACCTCCAATTCAAAGCCTTAGTGCTAATACAGACACTGATTAGTACCACATGGTAAATTTGTGACAGTTGGTTTTTACATGGAGTGTGGCCTAAGAAACCTGTATTTCAGTACTGAAGAGAGAGTCCTCTATAACAGGATTTCTTAATCATTCAGATCCCTTTAACAGTGTGGACCATTTCTCAGAATAGTGCTTGTTGCCTATGTCCATAATTGAAGGAAATGCTCAATTTAACTTAGAGGTTAGTAGAAATAAAGAAGTAATTTTCTTCCCCATCCAAATCCATGGAACCCTAAAATCAGTCCCAGGTTAAGAACCTTTCCTCCATTGGATGTGGACTAACAGTTGTTCTTGTCAAAGTGTACCAGTATTGTGTAGTACAAATATAACCAGGAAAAGGACATGTTAGCAAAACCAGAGGTGGAGATGTTAGAAATATCTAAGTATAGTCAACTCTTGAATATCTGTCTGTTGGTTTTCTGGAGCCATCTTTTAAATCTTCGCCTTGATTCCTTGTGTTACCCAGGTTTCCCAAACACTTTTCCACTGCTCATGGAATTCAAACTCTTTTAATGTTTACCCTCACCAAAACATAACAAGGAAAGTAATACTGATCTTTAAAATAACTCATATAATGAAATGCAGAAAATAACATTTATATTACTTTCGACTTCTGTTCTTGCAGGTCATCTGTGCCTTCCTGTGCATAACTGAGAATAGACCATATTAATTAAAAAATGATGTGATCTTTGTCAAGAAAAATTTCTTATCAGAACATTTCCTTAAATAGAATGAAAATAATAATTTTGATTTAAAATATTTTATGAGATTAGCTGAGTTTTTTTACTTTATATTTTTTGTTCTTTATGAATATAAATTCTTTTGGGGACAACTTCAGTAAGAGTGGTGTGGGTACTTCTTCCACTGGTGCATCTCCCAAGTTATTCACACCCTCTCAGCCTGTTTGGTTTGAGAATCTGTCCTTTTCTGCAAATCCCTCATTAAAGGATTAACCCAACTCACCAGAGGCCTTCCCCTAGTTCTGATATTTCAGGGATACCAATACAATGCTTTTTTGTCTATCTATTTTTCCATCCTATTCCATTCTTCTTTGTACTGTGTAGGTTATTACAAGTTCTGATAATTTAGGAAAAAACATTTTTATTAATGTCCTTCCTTTCTAAATTAGCCATTACCTTCCTAGGTCCCCGTTGGTCCTTCCAGCTCTTAAAGATTCTATAAATTATTCCCTCGTTGCTTTTGACTTCCTGCATACCATGCTTTGAAAATAAATTATTGCTGGTACTAGTTCATAATTGCTCCTTGTTTATGTTGTTTCTTAAGTACTCTTTGCTTATACTAAGTCTTAATGTTATAATTAGTACTTAAATTCACAGCTTAATTAAATTTGTGAAGAAATGATGTTTTTAGGGAGGTTGTGATAGAAAGTGTGGTGGATTTGGGTTTGGATCCTGCCTGTCATACTTACTAGCTATGTGACTGGGACAGTCCCTTTACTTCACTGGATCTCAGTTTCTTCATCTGCAAAATTGGGCCAGTAATATAAGCAGTACCTTCACCACAGGGTTGCTTTGAAAGTCATGTAATAATATGCAAAAAATGCTTAGATCATAAAGCACTAGTTAAATGTCAAATATTTTATTATTATCAATAATAATATTAACCAACATTTATATTGCATCTTAGTTTACAAAGCCCTTTCACCATCCTACTTCATTACCTCATCCAGACTATCCCAGTAGCCTCCTAATTGGTCTCTGTGCCTCATCTCCCTTTTTTAGCTCATTTACTCCACCACTGAAAAAATGATTATAGTAAAGCATAAGTCTTTCATTTCATTTTTCTGCTCAGTAAACTACTGTGACTCTCTATTACGTCTAGAATCAAACATATGCATACCTCTATTTGGCACACCCTTCACAACCTGGCCCCGACCTGCCATGATATTCCATCTTCTGTCCTTAGGGTGCCTGGAATGCACTTCCTCCGTTCCTTTACCTCATAAAATTCCTCATTTCTTCAAAAGCTCAGCTCATGCCTCATCTATATGAAGCATCTAGTGCCTTCCCTATCTCCCCTCAAAAAAATTATCTTGTTTTTATTTTGTATATATTTTGCTTATATTTATATATATGTACATGTTGTCTCTGCCAATTGAATGTAAGTTCCTTGAGGGCAAGGACAGCTTCACTTCTCTCTTTGCATCCCCGATGCCTTGCACAGTGCTTAGTATATAGTAGATGCTGTAGATTGATTGTTGACCGATCTGGAGGAAACAGGCTCAGAGAGATTAAATGCCTTGCCCAAGGTCACAAAGCCAGTAAGTAGCAGAGGTAGAATCCAGAACCCTAGTGCTCCTTCCACTCAACTTCACTCATCTATAGAAACTGGAAAACAGATAATTGACAACTTTAAAGGGAAAGTGACTTATACATAAAATAGATTTACTAGAAAAAAAATAGCATTGCAGAGCATAATATTATAGTCAATTATAACTTGGGTACTTTTCGTTTACTTCTTTGTATGCCAAAGATTTCATCACCTAAAGGGGAAGGCTCACTGATCAAGAAATTTCCTTTTTTCAGCTGATTGAGGAACGAGAAAAGAGGAGTCCATGCAAATAATTTTTTTTTCAGTTTATTCCTGGCATAACATAAGTCCTTAAGCAATGCTTTTTTTCATTCATTCATTCATTCATTTTGATATTTTTTACATTTTCTTTTCATAATACATTCTCCCCTTTTAAATGCCTCAGCAGAAAATAATCTTTTGTGAGTTAAAACTTTAAAGAGTATCATATGTGTGTTTATGGGAAATCTGGAAATGATTGAGATGTTAAAACAAAAGGCTTCAATAAAACTCAAGAAACCACTCTTGCCTTTCAGAATATCATTTTAGATTTTGTTTCCAGTAAACAGGCATACTCTTTCTTAAGCCAATCCAACAGATGGAAATACTGATTTGGTTTAAAAAAAAAAACTAGGAAGTTATTTTTCCATTTGCAGAATTTGACTCCAAAAAATTCACAATATTATTATTTGTAATAGTAAGTTCTCCTGGTGCATTTTAAAATATTATTTGATTTATATTTAAGGGAGGCATACCTCCAAGGGTATAACTCTAACCTGGGTTAGAAAAAAGAGCTTCAGTATTAAGCTAATGTAAATTAGGTTAAAATAGTACTTAAATAAAATTTATTGTATTTTACATGTAGCCAGAGTAGACTCTGCAGATGATTTCGTTGTAGAACCTGAAAAGTTATGTTTGCTTAACTTTTGTTTGTTCATCCATTGACTAGTAACTCATTAATACTAGTTAGAGCCATTAAAGGAGTTGCATATATAGCCATTGCCACTGATGTTTAACATTTTAGATTGTACACTCCAGAGGAGCAGGAGCCATACCTTGTTTAGTTTAGATCTGGTATGGTGAGCTGAGTAAGTGGGGAAGGCTGCTACAAATTCAGCTTTGTCTTTGATGTGCTCCTCTTGTCCTACCTTCAAGTCATACTTTCATATGCTGCTTCCTGGACTGCATAAGTCCCTCCCAGCAGGCCTACCCTTACCCAACAGGGCCCTCTTTCCAGTATTTATTTCTTCTTTCTACCATCAAAAATAGATATGCTTTCACATAATTATCACCTTGGCAAAGATGGCTAAAAATTGATACATATATTACTTTTTAGAGGGGACTCAGTGACTAAAATCAGTCAGTCAGTCAGTCAATCAGTCAGTAGGCATTTATTAAACACACTTAGTATGTGCCAAGCACTGTTTAGCTCTGGTTATACAAAGAAAGGCAAAAATGTAGTCCTTGCTGTCAAGAATCTAATGGAAAAGATAGCATACAAACAATTATGCGCTTGCAAACTATGGACAGATGCAATGTCATCTCAGAAACAGAAATTTTTGAAAGGGGAGGGGCGATCATGGAAAGGTGGAATTTGAGCTGAGTGTCTTAAAGATAAAGGAGATAGAGGCAGGTAGGTGGCACAATGGATAGAGCACCAGCCCCGGAATCAGGAGGACCTGAGTTCAAATCTGGCCTCAGACCAAACATTTGACACTTACTAGCTGTGTGATCCTGGGCAAGTCATTTAACCCCAATTGCCTAAAAATAAAAATAAATAAATAAAAATAGAGATAACTCAAATGCTTTAATTTCAGGCAGGTGATGGGAGATATTTTAAAACTTAAATACTACTACTCTGATTATTAATTGATTATGATTTAAAAAAAAAAAAGCCCAAAGGTTTCCTCAGACCACTTAAATTTCTTTTGTGTGTCCTGAAACAGGCCACGGACCCTTGTATTGTATGTCTTCTCTGATCTGCTTTTTTTTTTTTTTTTTCAAATTTAAAACTGTTTTAGATTGTTTCTCCTTCCCACTGCCTCTCCTCAAACTGAACACTTAAAAAACAAATTTCCACATTGGCTATTTCTAAAAATGCGTGTCTCATTCTGTCCATCACTTATCTGGGAGGAGGTGGCTGGTATGAGGTAGCACCACCTTAGTTTCTGCTTTAAGACTACTATGAAAGCAGCTGCTATAAATATTTTTGTACAAATGGATCCTTGATCAGCTCACTTTTTAACTTCTACAACTTTGGACTCTCAGGCCCTTCTCCATTAAAGCACTAGCTTGGTATTTAAAATCCTGAATTCCATGATGCTGTTTGAATAACTTTTCTTGGTTCCTCTTCCCAGTAGAGATGTGACAGTCTGAGCTCCTGGAATGTTGTATATGCCATCAGACGTTTTTACTTTTCCATTTGTTTTATTAAACTGTTTCTCTTTGTTGCAAGGGGAAGGTTCAATGCACTTGAGAGAAGGGGGATGAAAGGGTCACATTGGGAAATAAATGGGATGTAAAAACAAAATGAAAGGCACTGATTTTTAAGGAGTAAGAGAGGAAAAAAGAATATTTGTTGTGTGCTACAGTTGTGCTGATAAGGGAGAGATGCCTTTATATTAGATTGCACCTCTCCACTGTAGTATTTGAGTTGCATCTGTTGTCCACTCCCCATATGCTCAAGTTGAATGTATACTGTACACTAGGCAGCAAGGTAGTGAAAAAGAAAAATAAAACTACAGGCACACATGAGGTCCCAGGCTCTTACATCCATCTCCTCGCTCTCTTCTTGACCCTGCTTTTAGTCCTACCTGATTAAATAAATGCCTAAACATTTTTGTAACTTTAAAAATTATTGAGCAATAAGGGAATGTAGAATGTGCAAAAAGTACATCCATTGTCTCTTTTTTCTGATCTCAGCCACAGCTAACTAGCTATTAGTAATAGAAATACTGCATATTCCAGTTAATAGGAATAGTCCATAACGATGTTTTAAGATAAAGACAGTTCCTTAAAAGAACTAAAAAAACAATAAGACCTTTTCTTTTATCATTTTATCCAGCTATATGGGTCTTAATCATGAATTCTCATATATGGTCAAGGGGAAGTTGGAAAGTTTGGAAATGTCAGGTAATTGGCACAATTTGAATAAACAGAAATACTGCCAAGTTCATTGACTCCTTTGCAAAACTGCATCCAAGTCAAAGGAATGTCTGTTTTCTTTAAGTGTTGACCTTATAAGCTCTGAGGACCATTATCCCAACTCAGACTCTCACTGAGGAGTTGGGTCTCCCAGAGCCAGGCTGCATTTCCCCCTTAGAGATCTAGGGCTCCCATCGAGGGGCTGGGAATATCTGTTGAATGTCTTCAACTTAAGCTCCCATTCTGGTGTGTTCTTTCCCAGTGTCACTCTAGTATCATTTAACCAATTAATGTCAATTAACTTTTACAAGAGTTTTTACATTTGCAGGGCTGGAAGTCACAAAGCATTCTTCCTCAATACCTGGACGCTCACTCTCCCCACCTTGGTGCCTGGGGAGAATTAGCTCTAACTGAAAGCAGTTTGTTTAAACCATTCACCCCACCAATTTCACTTGCCAGCTCAGCATCGCTGGGTGAATTGTCTCTTCTTATTTATCTGCCTTCTATTCACTTCTGTGTGGGTTCAAGCAGGTTGCCCATGACTTCATTCCTCACTGGTCTCAGCTGTCAGTAAAATCAAACATGGACCCCCAGCTCTCCTGACCTTCCAAAGCTCACAAAGTCATAGCCTTGTCCAGTACTCCTTCACCTTAGAGCAGGAAAGAATAGACACAGCAGACACGAGAAAACAACCATACCATAGACATGACTTGACAGGTGGCCTGGATGGGGAGCTCTCTCCCTACCCAGAGGCTTACCACACTCCTCACTTGAATGCAGCCAGATAAAAGAGAGAACCCAGATCATCTGGTTAGTGCCATTTGTAGGCATTCTTGGTTCTGGCTCAGAAGCCAGTTGAAAGGCTTCTCTTCTTCAGACAGACTTGAAACAATACCTGTGCTCTGAAGCCCATGGGGGATTATATCAGCAGAGCGTGCTCATAAGGACGTGGCTCTAATTGGCCAATGCCAGTCCCTTGTTTCATAAGGATAAGTTTGTTTTTTTTTTTCAAATGCCTTTACAAGGAATCCTTGTGGTTTGTTTTTAAATGCTTGGACAATTCAACATTAAGTAGAATTTTAAAATTATAACCACATTTGTTTGAGGACAAATATAAAAACTTAATTTTTCCTCTTTATAAAATCCATATTCTTTGTTTTTATTGCTATCTTCTGCCTTTACATCATCTTTATTTCCAAATATATCACTTTTTCCTCTCCTACCCAGAGAGCTAACCCTTGTAATAAATGATTTTTAAACCAACGGGGAAAAAAAGTGGTTAACAGTGTGTGATTTGAGTCTGACAGTACTTGCATTATTCTGTACATATGTCCTTTTTATCCTTATGTCCTTCCCCTCTGCAAAGAAGTGAGGAAAGTGCACTTTCCTGTCTCTACTTTAGGGTTAGACTGGGTCATTATAATTATGTAACACTCCATTTCTTTTATTGTTCCTTCCATTTACGTTGTGGTCATCATGTATATGATTTTCCTGGTTCTGGTAGCTTCAGTTTGTATTAGTTCACATAAGAATTCTCATGCCTCTCTGTGTTCTTCAGATTCATTGCTTCTTAATGTTCTGTTATTCACATATCACATTTTTTTAGTTATTCCTTAATCAGCTGGCTTCCTTGCCACTACACAGAAGTACTGCTTCAAAATAATCAACAAGCATTTATTAAATGTTTACTATGTGCCTAGAGATACAAAGAGAAAGAAAAACAGCTCCTGCTGTTTACATCCTAAAGGAGGCAAGAGTATGAATATCAATAGGCACCTGTAAGATAACATACAGAATTGAAGGGAGTTAACTTTAGAGGGAAAGAGCTAGTAACTGGGAGGTCTGGGTGGGGGAGGGATGGGGGGGAGGTGAAAGGGAGAAGAACAGACTCCTATAGAAGGTTACACTTGAAAAGTCTTGTAGGAAGCCAGAGATTCTAAGAAGTATAGGTGAGAATGGGAAGCATTCCAGGCATGAAGGACATGGGGAACATGGAGATGGGAGATGGAGAGACTAGTGCTAGATATATAGAACTGGTAATCGTGATCAAAGATGATAATTGAACTCATGGGAGCTGAAGAGATCACAAAATTAAATATAATAGAACAAAGAAGAGGGCCAATGACAAAGTCTGGAGGGATACCCACAGTTAGTGGTTATGATGTGGATGAAGATCCAGATAGACTGGTGGAGAACTAGTGTCATGAAAACCCAAAGAAGAGAGAGTATTGAGGAAAAGAAGATCAAGAGTGTCCAATGCTCCAGAGAGGTCAAGAAAGATGAGGACTGAAAAAACACCGTTAGATTTTGGCAATTAGTAGCCATAAGGAGAGCAGTTGTAGTGGAATAATGAAGTCAAAAGCCCCACTGCAGAGTGAGAAGAGAGGAAGTGAGGGTACCTACTGTCGATTACTTTTTTCGAAGAGTTATGCTAAAAAAATGAGAAGAGATAAAAGGATGATAGCTGCAAGAATAGTAGACTCTAATGAGGGTTTTAAGAGTAGAGGAAATGTGGACATGTTTTTGAAAAGAAAAATGCTGAAAGTAAAGAGAGAGCAACAATTTGGATAAGAATTGATAAAATCACTTACCCGAATCTTTCCAAATACAAAGTGTCTTGACATTCTGCTGACAAAGTATTTGGATATTTGATTGATTTTTAAAGTTGTTATCTGGATATTTAGCATCTTGTAAATGGTGTAACTTATAGTCATGGAAACAGTATATATATATGTGTGTGTATGTATGGAGATATAGATGGATGGATGGATGGATGGATAGATATTTCCTTGTCTTTTTAGTGAGTGTTCAGATGTTTTGTTTTCCTACTGCATTTTGCATGAGGACAGAAGGCAAAGGTCAGGTTAGGATAAAGCTTTTATTAACCATATTGATTGCTTAAGGCCACATTTTCTGTTGTAATCCAGAACTAAATTGTCCTTTTTTAAAAGAAATAACCTGATATTGTCTGCACCTATATTACTGCGAACAATTAAAACCATGTGCAATATAGCATAAATACTTGGCTGACTATTGTGAATGATAGAATTGCTCTCATTTCTTAGATTAGTAGATTAAATTGACCCTCACATTTATGTTGTCAAAAGGAGGCTTGTAGGGAAAGGAGAATTTCTAATTAAATCATTTGTGGTTATGGAGGAAATGGATACCAGACCAGAATTTCCATGATACCAACTAAAACCCAAAAGTTGAATCCACTTTTATAGTTAGCTAGGGTAGTGACACCCCTGTCAGACACAGATTATTTGAAGGACTTGTTATGACAATGTCACACAGTCTACCAAATTTATCTTTAAATATGTGTGTGTGTGTGTGTGTACATAGACACACACACACACACACATACACACACATATATATATATATATTTTTTTTTTTAATTTTACAGGGCACTTTCTCACATTTACCTCCTGTCTATGGAGAAGGAAACTTAGATGTGTAATTCTGCTACATGTTGATTGTCACAGAAAGCCAGTGTCTTAGTAGCAGGCAAATAAAAGATAGATTTTAATTCCTACTTTGTAGCTGAGCCCACCTTAATACAGTGAGCTTCTTCATCTGTTTCCATCTAGATATAACCATAAAATGCTTTGCAAATATATTGTCAAGTAAAATGTCAAGACTTTAAAAGATGCATAATTTCATCCATGTGATCTAGGTGGTGCAGTGGATAGAACACTGGGCCTGGAATAAGGAATACCTGAGTTCTAATCTAGCCTTAGATACTTAGAAGCTGTGTGATCTTGGGCAAGTCATTTCATTTCTGTTTACCTCAGTTTTCTCAACTGTAAAATGATGATGATAAGAATAGCGTGCCATGGTTGTGGTGAGGATCAAATGATTTGTGAAGTGCATAGCACAATACCTGGCACATAGTAGGTACTATATAAATGCTAGCTATTATTGTTGTTGTTACACCAAATACAGATCACAATCCCTCCGCAATGAGTTTCTGTAGCTAAAAAAAATGCACCACCTTCTCCTACTTTTGCTAGACTGGTTCTTGAATGATAAACAGTGTTAGTCAATGGGCACATACCAGTAGTCTTTCCACTTTGTTGAGACCTGTCATATCTTGTGTTATATCTGTGACCCATAGTCACCTCTATACTACAGCGAAGTATTAGAGTAGAATTTTAGTGGAGGACTGTCAAGTACTATAAATCCTAAATAATAACATTATTTGTTTGTGTACTTGCCACCTCTTTACTATAACAACAAATTTACTCTGGCACTGGCACTTAGGGCTCCCAGAGGGGTAACTCTATGTGTGACTACTCAAACTCAGTCAGCCAGCAGACCCAGTTAGCTTTTAGAAAAGACATTTGTTCAAATGGCATAGTAACAATAGTTGTTCCAAAACATTTTTTTCAGAAACATGGGGCTCACTTTCCAAAGAAAACACACAGACTTAAAGGGGAAAGAGAATAGGTATGAACTTAAAATACAGTGGTAGTGAGGTGCACGTTTAGGAGACAAACATAGCTAAGAACATATGCTTCACTCTGTACTCTGAGTCTGTCATTTCTCTGTCTGGAGGTGGATAGCATGTTTATTGTGTTGATCAGAGTTCCTAAATGTTTCGAAGTTGTCTAGCTTTACAGTATTGTTATTATTGTAGAAATTGTTCTCTTGGGGCAGCTAGGTGGCACAGTGGATAGAGCACCGGCCCTGAAGTCAGGAGGACCTGAGTTCAAATCCGGCCTCAGACCAAACACTTGACACGTACTAACTGTGTGACCTTGGGCAAGTCACTTAACCCCAATTGCCTTACAAAAAAAAAAAAAAGAAAAGAAATTGTTCTCCTGGTTATGCTTACTTCATTTTGTATCAATCCATACAAGCCTTCTCAGGTTCTTCTAAAACCCCCTCTTCATTATTTCTTACCACACAATGGTATTAATCACCTTTATATACAATAGCTTGTTCAGCCATTCCCCAGTTGATGAGCACTGCTTCAGTTTCTAATTCTTTGCCACCACAAAAAGAGCTGCAATAGTTATTTTTGTACATATGAGTCTTTTTCCTCTTTCTTTGATTTCTTTGGGAGCATAGACCTAGTAGTGGTATCACTGGGTCACATGGTATGCCCAGTTTGTTAGATTTTGGGGGATAGTTCCAAATTGCTTTCCAGAATGGTTGGATTAGTTCACAGCTCCACCAGTAGTGCATTAAAGTACCTGTTTTCCCATAGCCTCACAAGCATTTGTCATTTTCCTTTTTAATCAGATTTGCCAATCTGATAGATGTGAGGTGGTACCTCAGACTTATTTTAATGTACATTTCTCTAATAGTGATATAGAACATTTTTCACATGAGTATTGACAGCTTGGATTTCTTCCTCTGAAAACTGCCTCTTCATATCCATTGACCATTATCAATTGGGAAGTGGCTTTTACTCTTATAAATTTGACTCACTTCCCTTTGTATCTTAGAAATGAGACCTTTATCAGAGAAATTTGCTACAAAGATTTTCACCCCAATTTCACGATTTCCTTTTAATTTTAGCCACATTGGTTTTGTTTGTGCAAAACTTTTTTAATTTTACATATTCAAAATTGTTCATTTTGCCTCCTGTGAATTTCTGTCTCTTGTTTGGTCATGAGCTCTTCCCCATCTATAGATTGAACAGGTAATTTCTTCCATGTTCCTTTAATTTGCTTATGATGTCATCTACTGTGTCTAAATCACATACCTATTTGGAGTTTATCTTGGTATATGGCGTGATGTTAGTCTACACTAAGTTTCTACGAGACTGCTTTCCAGTTTTCCCAACAGTTTTTGTTGAATAGTGAATGAACATATGGTTTTATTAATGGAAAACCAATAAAGAAGTTGTATCATCATCTGCCTTAGGACCACTGGATCTTGCTATGTGACTTACAGCTAAATATATATGGGATATACTATGTAACTGGAATCTTTGGGTTTATCGAATATTATATTACTGTGCTCATTTGCTTCTGTTGCACATCTAATCTGTGATAAACCTCTATTTCTTAGCTGGTACCAAATTGTTTTGATGACTATGACTTTGTAATATAATTTAAAATCTAGAATTTGCTAAAGCTAATGTTTTATCTTACTAAAGCTAATATCTCAGTTTCTTTGCTGATTCTTTGAGGTTTTCTAAGTAAGCCATCATTTTACCACCAAATAGGGGTAATTTCTTTGCCCTTTACCAATGTGATTGCTTTAATCTCTTTCTCATCTCTAAATGCCTTTGCTAGCATTTCTAGAATTATATAAAATATTTTTTAATTTCAATAAACTGAAATCAACCTAAATGTCCAAATTAGGAGAATTTGAAAATAAATTGTGGTTTGTAATGTTAATTAAGTTCAACAAATATGGAAAAAATAAAGAAATACAGAAATATCATTATGAAAAATACAAAAAGAAAAAAAGGCAAAACCAGAAGAACTACTGCTTGCTAGGAAAAATAAATGGGAATAAATGGAAAAATAATCCCACTTGGGGCTTAGAGAAATTGACTGAATATTATGATATTTATAGATTGGAATTTATTTGAAGGTAAGTAGTTGCAAAGCAAATTTTTAAAAATTAATTTATTTTTGATTTATCAACAATTATTTCCATAAGCTTTTGAGTTTTCAATTTTTCTCCCCCTCCATTCTTGCCTGCCTCCCCAAGATAGCACATGATCTGATATAGACTATACATATACATTCCTATTAAACATATTTTCATATTAGTGATGTTGTAAAGAAGAATTAGAACCAATAGGAGGAACCACAAGAAAGAAGAAAATAAAATAGCAAATAGTATGCTTCATTCTGCATTCAAACTCCATAGTTCTTTCTTTGGATATGGATAGCATTTTCCATCATGAGACCTTTGGAGATGTCTTAGATCCTTGCATTGCTGAGAAGGGCTAAGTCTGTCAACATTAGTCATCACACAACGTGGCTGTTACTCTATACAATGTTCTCCTGGTTCTGTTAACTTCACTCAGCATCAGTCCATACAAGCCCTTTTCAGGTTTTTCTGAAGTCCACCTGCTCATCATTTCAGTAGTATTCCATTACATTCATATACCACAACTTGTTCAGCCATTCCCCAATTGATGGGCATTCCCTCATTTTCCAATTCTTTGCCACCACAAAAAGAGGTGCAAAGCAAATTTTAAAATAAGGCAACAGAACTCAGAATTGTGAAGGAGAAATATTCTTATCAGGAAAATATAGAAGTGAAAAAGGAAATAGAGAGGTTATGTAAACAGTAAAAATACAAAATAACTAAACAGCCTGTGTGCTCTATTGGTATCAGCAGGCAGTGTACTAGAAGAAGGCCTCTAGTACATTGTGCTAATTCCCTTTATAGGATGTATATACATAAGAGTTGCATAAGATGAATAGTATATGGATTGTTATCTGCATCACAAATGGGGAGGAATACCAACATTGATGAAATCATAGATACATCAAAGTATAAAGTCTCCAAAAAAAATTAGTTGAAATTAATTATGAATTAATTATTAATAAATGAAATTAAATGAAAAGGGAAGGGAGAGGGAAAAAACTATCTACATATCTACTAAGCTAGAGATCACAGAGAATAATTACAATATAGGAAGTATAAATACCCTATAATTTTAATTCTAATAATCCAGAGACATTTATTAAAAGGCCATTTAAGTATGAAAAGGCTATCAACAAAAGCTTGTTGACTAAGAAAAAGTGAATTGCTGAAACAAGGAGAGAATATTGACCGAAGCAGTTATTGACATATTTTGTGCTTTCTTCATATTATTTGGTGTCTTAGATTTGTATCTTCCTTTTCTTCTATATTGTTGTATCTCAGAAATGTTTTCTAAGTGCAAAAACTGGCCAAGGTTTTAGGACTTGAAATTTTTAACTTCTTTTGACATATCGCATAACAACAATAATTTTTAAAAATAGTATCTTAAAGTGTAACACCAAGTATAACACCCTGGGGTTTAGAGAGTGTTTTCACATTGACAATCCTCATAATTCTATTTTAAGGCCAGTATTGTTGGACCAGTTTTACAGATAAAGAAACTACGACTGAGAGAAATTAAGTGATTGGCTTAGTGTCACCTAACTAGTACATGGTTGCGGGACTTGAACCTAGCTCTTCCTAGTATGACTTCCAAGTCCAGGGCTTGTTAAGTATAACATTTCTGAGCGCAGAAAGCCACACATTGACTTGCTTAAAAAAAAAAAAAACAACACTTTATCACACTTAGATGTGGGAACTCGGAAAGAAGACCTAATAGGACCTAACTGTGGGCAGTGAGGTGGCACATTAGATAGAGCATGGGTCTTGGAATCAGGAAGACTCATCTTCATGAGTTCAGATCTAGTCTCAGACACTCACTAGCTGTGTGACCCTGGGCAAGTCAGTCAACCCTATTTGCCTCAGTTCTTCATCTGTAGAATAGGCTGGAGAAGGAAATGGCAAACCATTCCATTATCTCCGCCAAGAAAACCCCAAGTGGCGTCACAAAGAGTCAGACATAACTGAAACAACTCAACGGCAACAATAGGGCCTGACTCCAGCCCTGCTGTGGCTGTTAAATCTAGATGGAAAGCACCGAGTGTTCTCATCACACCTTCAACTGTAGTGAATGTCAGTACTCATGAATGCTTTTTGATTTTGACTGTCTTTATTTAGATGCTTGCAGATCCTGTCCCATAGTAAAGGAGTGGTTTGTATACTTTGGGAATCAGCTGAAGCAGCCAGAACTGGTACAGCCCATAAAACTGGACATCCCAGGTAGGACCAAAATTAACTTTTATTAGAAATATTTATCTTAATATATTTATCACATATTCTGTAGCTCTAAAATGACTCCTTCATAAGAAGAGACCAGATGTTAAAATATAAAATACTCCTACATTACCAAGACTTTTAGCCATTAAGCCAGTAAAAAAAAAAGTACCATATCATGTTGAATTGAATTCTTACATTACAGTTGAGGAAATGGGGCTAAGAAAGGGAATTTTGAGGGTAGAGAAGAAGGTAGCAAAAATCGGTTATGATTCATGGAATCATGGATTTTGGGAGTGGAAGGGATCTTAGAAACATCTAGTCCTCTCTTTGTTTTATAGGTATAGATAGTTAAGAAAATAGTGTCTGAAAATGGAGATTTAAATTCCTGAACCAAGGCTTAAAATATGGGAGTGTTGTGTTCATGACCATGGATAAAGTACAAGGGCTAGTAAAAATGTATTTGCCTTGAGCTTCACAAAACCAATTAGAAGGGTTTTAAATGAAAAAGGGAAGGAAGAGGGAAAAAACTATCTGCATACCTACCAAGCTAGGGATCATAGAGAATAATTACAATATAGGAAGAATGGTAGTAGAGATGTCCAGAAATTCACAAAAGACAAAGTCCAAGAAAGGAACCAGCAATAGAATCTGTGACTTTAGATGTCAGTACACAGCACACTGCCTCCCATAGGCATCAGTGAACCTTGTTGAGTTGAGACATGTGACTGAATATGATTCTGGAAAAGTATGCTTTGTTCAAAAGAAATAGCATACGTTTTACAAACAGTATGGGGCTGAAATAGCATTCCACGATATGTTCATGAAGAAGTCCAGAAACCAAATAGGGGAAAATATTGTGGAGAATGTTTTGGGGAAGATCACCAGGGAAGCAGAAAGATAAGCAATATTGTCATAAAAATATACTCGAGACTCCTTGAATAGAAAACGAAACAGGTAAGGAAGTCCCAAAATTATGATAAAGCAGTCATGAGGGACTTTTGTTATCCAGACATCTGTTAGAGATATCTCTGCCAAAAACAAGGCATCTAATAATTTTGTTGGTTTTAGTAACAATTGAATCCTTCAAAAGGTAGAAGAAACAAAAAGAGCAGCTGTTATTCTGGACCTATCAACAAAGAAAAAAGATTGCTGAAATAGAAATGGTGGGAACTGTGGAGATAGGAGGCAGCTGGGAGAGTTTTAGACCTGGAGTCAGGAAGACCTAAGCTCAAATTCAGCCTGAGATATTTTTTAGCTGTGTGACCCTGGGCAAGTCATTTGACTTCTGTCTTATTCAATTTCATCACCTATAAAATGGGAATAATAATGCTCCTACCTCCCAGGGTTATTTTGAGGATCAGATCATTATAATATTTGTAAAGTGCTTTGCAAACTTTGAGGCGCTATATAAATGCTAGTAATTATTACTGAAGATGAGGAAAGGAACACTATTAGAAATTATGGTAGAGCAGGAGGAAAAAGCCGGGTCTTGTCTGACCTATACCCTGGATTTTTTGAGAACATATTTCAAAGGTTTTCAGAGAAAAGGATAAATAGTATCCCATGGCCTAAAACCACAAGGGCAAATTAGCCTAGGAGAGATGGGGAAATTCTTAGTAATGAAATTCCAAATATACAAAGAGAAACCATTCTACTGAGGGATAGAAGAGGAAGAAGCCTAAAGAAACCAGTATTTGTGTACGGGGAGCTCATCTACAAACTTTAATACCAAACAGATACAAAGGATGGAAATAAGGACTATACAAAAGTGTGTGTGTGAATTAACAAACATTTTATTAAGCACCAACTATGTGCCGGGTATTGTGGTGGGCACTGGGGCTATAAATACAAAGAATGAAACAAACTGTGTTCATTACGAGCTTGTATTCTAATGGGGGAGACTCTCCCCCATTATTTTTATGTAATATTTATATGTAGAATTATGTATGTCAGGTACATATATGTATATATAGTGAATAAATACAAAGTACTTAAATACAAGGTATTTTGGTGGGAATTAAGAAGGACTTTATACAGAAGGTGGTGCTTGAGCTGCATCTTAAAGGAAAAGAGAAACTCTAAGGAGTAAGGCAGGAAAGAGTGCTTTCCAAGAAGGTAGGAATGCCCACATGAAGATACAGAGTATCAAATGTGAAGAAGAGAGAAGACCAGTTTGTCTGGACTGCAGAATGTGGGAAAGTATATGAGTAATGTCTGGTGAGGCTGGAAAAATGGGTTGGGACCAGGTTGTGTAGGGCTTTAAAAGCTAAAGAACAGAGTTTATATTTTATTCTAATGGCAAAATGAAGCCTCTGAAGGCAACCAAGTAGGGGAGTTACATGGTCCGATCTGATCAGCTTAAGAATTATTTTGGCATCAGGGTCTAGGAAAGACTAGAGTGGGGAGAGGCTGGAGATGGAGAGATCAATCAGGAGGCTGATATGGTAGTGTAGGCCAGAGGTGAGAAGAGCCAGAACTAAACTGATAGCTGTGTGAGTGTGAAGAGTGGTCAAATTTGAGAGCTGTTGTGGAAACTGCAAAATTTGTCAACTGACTCGATCTGTTGGGTGAGAGAGAGTGAGGGGTCCAGCATAATGCCAAAGTTACAAACCTGGGAGACTGGTGAAATGGTGGCACCTTTCATAGAAATGGCGAAATTTGGAAAAGAGGAGAATTTGAGGGGAAAGATAATGAGATAAGGGAAAGATAATGAGTTAAGTTTTTACACAAGTTGAGTTTAAGATGTCTCCAGGACATTAGATTTGAATTTTCTAATAAGCCATTGGTGGTATAGAAATTAAATTCAGAGGGAAAGTAAGGAGAGGTGGGGGGGGCAAAGAAGGAGAGAGAAAGAGAGAAATTCGTTCACACGTATACATATACACACATAAATACACAGTTATATAAATTTATATCCATATGTATACCATAGATATAGATAGCTATATGTATCTATGCACACATAAATACATACACATGAAATTATTATAATATATTAATATAAATTATTATAATGTGTGGTTTTGTGTGTGTGTGTATCTAACTCATCTGCATAGAAATAATTAAAACCACAGAAACTGCTGAGATTCCCAAGAGAGTATAGAGGAAGAAGAGGGCCAAGGACAAAACCTTGAGAAACACCCACAGTTAGATGGTGTGAGCTGGACAAAGAGGTAACAAAGAAGACTGAGAAGGAGCAGTCAGCCATGTAGAGTAAAAACCAGGAGACAGTATCAGGAGAAGGGAGTGGTCAGCAGCGTCAGAGTCCACAGAGTAGTTGAGAAAGATGAAAATTGAGAAGAGATCATCAGATTTGGCCGTTAAGAGAGAGAAAGTTGTTTCAGTTGGAGTGGTGAGGTCAGAAATCTGATCACAGAGAGTTGAGGAGAAATGGAGGGAACAGGAAGCAGAAGCAGTCATTATAGGCAACTTTTTTCAAGGAGTTTGAGAGAGGGAGGAGTCATTTAGGACAACAGCTTGAAGGAATAGTAGAGTCTAGTGGAAGGCTTTTAGGGAGGAGAGAGATTTGGGCATGTTTTAAGACAGTAGAAGAGGAATCAATAAATAGGGAAAGGTTGAAGGTTTAAAAGAGGGAGTATTGTTGAGGATACAGTCTCCTGGAGAAGGTGGGTGGGAATGAGATCATATGTACAGGTAGTGGATTCGACCGTGGCAAAGAGAAAATCCACGTCTTTTTCAGAGTTTTGGGGAAAGGAGGAGAGAGTGGAAGATGATGTCAAGAGGTTTTGAGATGAAGAGAATGGAAGAAAAGTGAACCTCAGTTCTCAGGGAAGTAAGAGGCAAGGTCCTTAGCTAAGAGAGGGAAGGAAAGGGGAGTTTAGGGAGACTAAAAGAGGGAAGAAAAAGTTTTGAATAGCTTCGGTGGAGAGTGAGACAGAGAATCAATTAGAGAGAAATAAAAGGTCCACCCTACTGCAGTCAAGGCCCAGTTGAGGTTGGCTACCATGAATTTGTAACGTACCCAATCGGCACAGTTGTGATATTTTCTGTAGTCGCCTTCACCCACTTGTGAGTAGAAGCCAAGGAGGTGGATGGTTGAAGTCATTCAGGGCTAAGTTTTGGCAAGAGATGAGGGACAGTATTCAGAATGAGCTGAGATTGGCAAGGAATGCTAAAGACTAAAACGTGGTGGGGGTGGAGTGGGGAGAAACGAAGATAAATTTTTTGGGGAAAACAAAAGATTAAAAAAGGGAGCATAACCTATCGTTCAGGTGTAATGGGAAGATAAACCATGAAAAAAAGGAAGAATTACTCAGCTCTTATTCTGTCTCTGCTTTATGTGTCAAAGAGAACAATCTTTGAACTAGAAAGAACCAAACAAAAAATGGCCACCTAGGTGTTGAAACCCACCTTAAGGAGGGAGATATAAGACAACATCTATCTGACCTTAACAGAGCTAAGTGAACCACATCCCAAAATATTGAAAGGGGGAAAAAAAACCTGGCAGATAAGACTTCTGATCCCAGGCAGGGATCTTTGAAAGATCATAGAAAATTTGAAGACTGCTGCATCCTCAGAGAAGGGTAAATGTTGGAATAATTTTCAAAACAGGAAAGAGAGTGGAGTCAGCAATTTATAAATCAGTGAGTTTGACTCTCCTGGCAAAGTCATTGAAGATATTATGAAAGGGAAAGTTAGTGAACATCTAGAAAAAAGAAATGGTGATTACATTAAATCAGCCTGGCTTTCTCAAGAACATGTGTGTCAGACTAACCTTATTTCCTTTTTTTTGATAAAGTTAATAGTCTTTCACACGAGAGTTGAGGGAGAGTGGACTGCTGCAGTAAATATTCTCTGCCTAGTTTTTAGTACAATTTTAGACAAAGTTTCTTATACTGTTCTTGTGGAGAGCATGAAGAGATGTGCACTAGACTTCAGGACAGGTGGCTGATCTAATGCCCAAATCCAAAGAGTGATCATTAATAGTTATAGGTCATCTTGGAAAAAAGATTAAGTTGGTTTGTAGATGTTGTTCTTTTCATTTATGTTGTTGTCATCATTGTGTATATTATATTCCTGATTACTTCATTTTTCCTCAGTTCATTTGTCTTTCCTACTTCATTGTATTCATTATATTCATTGTTCAGTAATATTCAGCTGTCAGTCAATAAGCATTTATTAAGCACTTACTGTGTGCCAGTTACTGTTCCAGGAATGCAAAGGAAGATACATTCTAATAGAGGAAATTGTATGAGAAAAAAACCTGTACAAACAAAACTTATACAGTGTAAATGGAAGATAATTCATTACGGTGATGTGCAGCAATTTGTTTAGCCATTCCCTAATTGATGGGCCTCTACTTTATTTCCAGTTTTTTGCTACTGCTGGAAATATTTTGGTGCTTGTGGGAACTTTGTTTTCATCATTGACCTCCTTAGGGTATATACCTCTCAGTGGAATCAGAGTATGGACATTTTAATTACTTTCTTTGCTTAAGCCTAACAATAATGGAAAGACTACTGACACTGCTTCTGGCCCAGTCCCCAAAGCTTTCATCCAAGGGAACACACTTGTAGAGATATAGACTGTCAACTGTTGCCACGGCTACTGAAGGTCTAGAAAACATAATTCTTGCTACCAAAATCCTTGTTATTGGCAAATGGTTCAACTTCAGAAACATATGATTTTATTAACAGAAATTACATGAAAGCAAGTAAAGACTATCTGTTCTGTCGATCTATCCTAAGGACCAAGAGGCCTTTCTGTCTGTCTTGTAGCTGGAACCCCTGTGAGTGTTCTCTCCCTATTAGAAGGTGAACTCCTGGAAAGCAGGCACTCTCTCGAATTTCTAATTGTCTGCCTGTGCTTATCTTAACATTGTGCTTTGCATGTAGCAAGTACGTAGTGTTTTTTTCATTGAGTCAGTCAGTCAGTCATGATTGATTGGAGCTATTCAAAAGGAATATATATATAGAAGGTTCCCCTTTACTAGGAATCTTCAGACAAAAGCTGGATGGCTGCTCAGGATGTTCTGGAGTGGATTCTTGATTAGGTGTGTTTAAACTAGCAACAGTCTCGCTGGTACCTTCTAATCCTTAGAGCTGGCACAATATCACACACAAAACATATGGCAGACGCTAGATTTCAATCCATGACTCTCTTACCCAAAGCCACTCAAAAGAGTTCCTGGAGTCTGTCAGGCTTGTGATAGCAGCTGGTTATTCAGAATCAGAAGGGGAGATGGAGCAGCTAGGTGGCACAGTGGATAGAGCACTGGCCCTGAAGTCAGGAGGACCTGAGTTCAAATCCAGCCTCAAACCAAACACTTGACGCTTACTAGCTGTGTGACCCTGGGCAAGTCACTTAACCCCAATTGCCTTAAAAAAAAAAAAAAGAATCAGAAGGGGAGGTGGGGTAGATCTCAGAGTTGGAAAGGATTAATCAATCAACAACTATTTATTAAGTACCTTCTCTGGGTCAAGCACTGTGCTTGGCACTGATGATAAAAAGACAAAAATGGATAGTCCTTGCTCTTGAGGAACTTACAATCTAGTCAGTGGAGATAAAATGCACATAATATAAAATAGATGCAAGACAGAATAACTAATATGGAAGTGTTTTACATGATTGCACATGTATAACCTGTATCAGATTACTTATTCTCAGGGAAGGGAAAAAAAAGGCAGAAAGGATAGAATTTGGCGTTCAAAACTTAAAAAAAAAAATGAACGTTAAAAGTTGTTTTTACATGTAATTGGGGAAAAAATAAAATATTATTTTAAACTTAAAAAAATAAATGCAAGATAATTTTGGAAGGAAAGCACTACCAACTTGGGAGACCAAAAATAGCCTCTTGTAAAAAGTGATGATTGAACTGACCCTTGAAAGAAATTGAGGATTTGAGAAGATGGCAGTGAGGAAGGAATACATTACAAGCATAGGAAACAGCCAGCACAGAAATACAGAGGGGAGATGAGTGCTGAAGAAGAGGCAGGTAAGTTTGGCTGTATTGCAATCCAGCCAACACACACTACAGTGTATGTGAAGGGGAGTAACATGTAACAAGGCTGGGAAGGTAGGCTAACAGATGGCATCTCCAATCTCCAGAGCCAAATCTCCTGACCTCATTCAAAGGACACAGTCTGATCTGGCTCTGTGAATAAGATGCCAGTCTGCAGACTGGGTAGGAGATCCCTCCCTCATCACAAAGTTAGAGGCCAAGGCCATGGAGGTGACTGAATACACCTCCCTCTAGTCTGGTTTTTCAGCTTGCCACCAGACACAAAACTGCTGAAACATTTGTTTTAAAAGTTGTGTGTGTGTGTGTGTGTGTGTGTGTGTGTGTGTAAGGAAGTTGTGTGTAAAAAAAGGCAGAAGGAGGACATTGGGCCCAGGTTGTGAAGAACTGTAAATGTCAAACAGCATTTTCTATGTTATTCTCTAGTAGAAAATAAATCTAGAGAGAATCCCACAGGTCGTCCAGGCCAATGCCTGCCACAAGCAGGAGTCCTCTTTACAATATCACTGACAAGTGAAGGCTGCCCACTTTGCTTTTACACAATTTTATTATGGGGAAGTTTTTTCATATATTGAACCAAACCCTAACTCATAATTTCCATCCATCACTCTTAGTTCTGTCCTCTGGAACCAAGTAGAACAAGTGTAATCCCTCTTCCACATGACAGATAGTACATAAAATATTTAAATGTTAAAATGTTGCTAGCTATGAAGACTCAGTGAAATCTGCAAAGGTTCTTTCTTCCTGGTCAGTGATATTCTCCCCCAGGATTCTGAGTACTAAAATGTCTCCCACAGTCCAGCCTATACTTACCTTTTCTATTACATTTATTTTCCTTCACAAAACAGTCCAGAAGGCGTCATCCTGGCCAGCAGAGGACAGGAAGTTCTCCTTCCCAAACTATACACCTGACAAGATGAATACCTTGTCTTTATGTTTGGTCAGGAGCCTGGGGCTGGGTTATTTTCCTGCTGTACCTCCTCAGCCCTATCCCCAAGTACCACCTGAAACAAATTAAGCCAATCAATCCCTAGTAAAATCCACATTTGACAAACCCTCTTGTCAGCCCTATAGACCATCATGTGTATTTAAATCTAGAAGCCAGGTGAGGTTTTCAGAGAGCAAATATTTAACCCCAATGCCCAAAAAAGCACCTTCTGCCCCTTTAATAGGAAGTGAGGTGCTTCCAACACTGGAATTAAATCTTCCATATAATCATACAAATTTCTTGTTCCTTGAACTGCCCTATTCTTTCAAGCAGTCAGAGCATCAACTAATAGGATCTTTGGGGATGCCATTTCTTGACCTTCCAGAATATCTGGAGAATATTGTCCTGGAAGAGGAAGTAGTTAAGAATAAAATATAAACACAAAAGAAGAAAACACATTTAACTTACTGCTTGTAGGTAAAAGTTTAAGTAAATTAAGTTAAGTTTCTTCCGGTAATGGTTATAAATAAATGGCATCCATTCTCTTGACTTTTGCCTTACTCCAGATATTTGTGTTTTATTGGATGATTTCTAGAGTTGGCAGTGCATTTCTTGAATGAGACATTACAGATGTACCTTATTTTATGCAGAAACAGTCATTTTTTTATGTAAATCTAATTTTTAAACTTGTATCATGTATTACATTGAGAAGTGGCTACTTAAAGGTATACAATGATGACTGCCTACAATGACAGTAATCCCTTCATCAAACAAATAATTTCCTCTTGGTTTATATTTTCTATAAATCTGGATTTTTACAGATCAGATTTCCATAAAGTGGGAGCTACCTATATAAATTAGGTCTAATAGGTTGGTTATTACCAACCTGTTGATACGTTGATCATTTATGCAGAGTTCTAGACCTGGAATTAATTTAAGTCATTCTAATAGATTAGATAGAGAGATAGAGATATGTGTGTGTGTATGTGTGTTGTATATGTATATGGAGTGTCAGGAAATGCAGCTCATATTCAGCCATGCTGAGGAGTATGCTACATAAATTACCTGTAAATAAGCCTCTCTGGATTTACATGAGGGGAAAAAATAATTGCCTTTCCCAAATATTTTTCTAAATTATTGACATTCTGTATTTGTATGCATTTGATTCTCTCATGCCTATATAATGTATAGCACTGCCATATAGCAGTCAGCACTGAATATAAGCACAGATCCATAGCCCCATTTGAGAGCATGTCTAAGGGTGGTCTGAAGATGGGATGAGTATGTTCATGCACAATCCCCTGCCCAACCTCACAATCACAGGATTTACATATTCTCTGAAGGGCTCCGAATATTTTTTCAAAGTATATACTGGATTGAAATGAGTGCCTTCTCCACAGCCTCAAGTACTTTGATAAATCTGCCATCTCATCATCGTGGGTACTCTTCATTGGGGCAGATCAGAATCTTTCCATGCCTTCTTGGAATGTGTTTCCGTAAATCTTCCATAGAGGATCTATCCAGCACTGATACTTTGGAGAAACTGAAACTTTGGTTTTGGAACTTGTCTTATAGACATATTGGGAACTGAGAGTTAAAAATAGAGGAAAATATCTCCCCACCCCAACTGGAAGAAGTAATTCATTTCATGTTAAAGGATCTCAGAACTACTAGGGGAAATTTGCCTTGGAAGGAGGAAAAGTAGAATACCTCTAAGGCTAGGCAGAAATTCGCTTTACAGGACAAATTTTTCACAAATTCTTAGTGTGAGTAAACAACTAGGAGTTTCAGACTACACAGTTTTACCATTCTACATATAGACTAGAAACTTAAAGAAGAGAAGGGCATGCATTTTGGTGTTTATTTTTAGTGGCCTATTGTCAATCTGTCAGAGAAGAAATATTTTTCTAAAATTTTGGCATTCCATATTTGTATGCGTTAGATTCTCTCATGCCACTTTTTGGGTTTTTTTTTCTCCATTGCATGAGTGTAAGTCACCAAATAAGGACCTTATTTGGAGAGAAGTTGTCCTAGGGAATTTTTTCCTATTCTGTATTTCATCAGTCAAAGTTAGACCAAACCAAAAAAAGTAGCTATCTCGAAATAAGTTATTAGAAGTACAGACATTTCATTTTATTTTTATTACAAGCAGTACTTCTTTCAAAGAAACTAAGATTGTAGAAAGGGTTTATATAAGATATTTATTTTCCATCTTTTTATCCTTTGAAAAATAATACTAAGAAACCAATTCAACAAGCATTTATTAAAAGCCTCTTGTGTGCAAAGTGCTGTGGTTAGCACTGGGGATACAAAGGAAAAAAAATGCAGTCCCAACCTGCCCTCAAGGAGCTTACCCTTTACTTGGGGGACATACCATGTAAAATGTGATCATTTGAGGAGGGAGAGAGCACTATCAATGAGGTGACATATAAGCGTGAGCCCTGAAGAAAGCTAGGATGCTAAGAGGCAAAAGTGAGGAGGGTGTATATCAATGTATTGGAGACATCCTTTTAAAAAGAATTTTTAGAGTAAGGGACAGCTAGGTGGTGCAGTGGATGGAGCACCAGCCCAGGAGTCAGGAGGTCCTGAGTTCAAATCCTGCCTTAGACTCTTAGTAGCTAACTGTGTGACCCTGGGCAAGGCACTTAACCCCAATTGCCCACACACGCACACACACACATTGAATGCTGAGTTTGGGGAATAGCAATTAGGACATCTTGGCTGCTCTGTGGAGAGCATGAAGGAAAATAATACAACTAGAAAGGTAGATTGGTGAAAGACTTTAAAAACTAAGCCAAGTAGTTTCTGATTTATCCTTAGAGTCAGTAGGGAGCCACAGGAACGTCTGGAGCAGGAAGGTGGCATTGTTAGACCTGTGTTTTAGGAAGATTATTTTGCTATCTGTGTGGAGGATGAAAAGGAGAAAGAGGTTGGAAAGGAAAGAGAGGCTGGAGGCCAGGAGCCCAATTGGGAGGCTGTTGCAATATTCCAGGCAGAATCTGAATTGATCTGCAAATAGAGAAAAAGTCAGATGCAAGATCTCTTCCGGAGGAAAAAGCAACAAGAATTGACAACTGTTAAATGTAGAGGGTGGAGAAGATTGGAGGATGGCTCCTAGGTTATGACACTGAATGCCTGAAAACATGGTGGCACCGTTAACAAGGAGGGAAATTTAGAAGAGGAGTGATTTTAGAAAAGAAAATACAAAGTTCTGTTTTAGGTATGGTGAGTTTGAGAAGCCTACGGCAACAAACAGTTCAAAATGTCCATTGGGCAGGCCTGAAGTGCTGGAAGGAGACTAGATTTGGCTTATCTGAAGAGATGATCTCTGAATCCCTGGGAGCTGATGAGATCACCAAGAGACAGGCTGGAGAAAGAGAAGAGGGCCTAGGACAGAGCCCTGGAAAACACAGGCAGTCAGAGGATGGGATATAGATAGTGATCCAGCAAAGCAGACCGAGACAAAGGACTCCGACATGTACAGACTGAGGAAAACCAGGAAAGGGGAAGGTCACCCGAAGCCCAAAGAGGATAGTGTCTGTCTGGAAAGGATGGTCGACAATGCACAGTTACATCTTACATTATAGTTGTGAATTAAAGGAAATGAGTAATTATTCATCACTGTCCCCAATCAATGTCAAGACACTCGGGTATAGTTTTAATGAAATTATATAAATATTAAACTTGTGTATTGTTTGCTTCATGTAGTAAATCATTGAAATTGAGACCATTGGAACTGATTGTTTTCCAGTGCTGATCTGATTTTCCAGACAACCCAAATAGTTATTTTAGGATAATGAAGAGCCTTCAGTGCTAGTACACATTTTGTGTACAGAATTCAAGGGTTGAAAAACTAAGAGGTCATCTAGTTTAGTTTCCTATTTCCAGGCAACGCCAGACCTACCAAGTACACTGTATGTCTTCTGTTCAGTTATTTCAAGGAGATAGAATAAACTAGAATATTCACAAATTGCAAAGACAAATGCTTTAGAATTAAACATCTTACTCTTGATACTTGTATTAATGGTAAAGTTTTTTTTCCCCCTATTCTTCTGGGAAGTGGGTCTTTGATGAGCACGGTCTTTTAATTACATTGTCTCTTACTGAGAAATCTAACACATATGGCCAAAAACCTTCTCCTTAAGAAGGGGGGAGCCCTGTTTCCTAAAATAGAACATGGTTTTGAACAGGATTTAGTGCTTCCTAAGTAAAGCCAAACAGAAACTATAACTACTTTTGAACAAAATTAGGGAAGGGAAGAACCTATATTAACCAGTGAGCACAAAAAGCAAATTGTCTCTCATTATTTGCTTATTTTATTCAAATAGTCTCTTCATGCACATGTATTCACATGTTTATGTGTGTGTGAATTAATACATGTGCATTTTTGCACATTAATATCTACATATTTCATTATTTTTACTTTATCATGAAAAATTACCTCTCTTGTAACAAGAAGGTAAAGCTTGTGACTAGCCTCACTTGTCCGATTACACCTCTTAGAATACTCATGTGTGCCCTGGACATTCCCTAACACATATACTTGTCTTCTTCCTTCTTCAACCCCCCCCCCCCCCCAAAAAAAAACCTTATCAAATGTTGCTGTATCCTGTAAAGATGCCTCAAGGACTTGTATACGCTTAGAAGCACCGAAAGGGAGGAATTTTGCTCCAGAATGAATACACTTGAAATGACTATTACTGCCTCCGAAATTTAGAGATTGCTTCTCGAAGAACTGCGTATATGTGTTTAATGTTATCTTCTTTCCTTCAGTTTTTGAAAAAGATATTATCAACTTTATATATAATTTCAGTTTTAAAAAGCTGGAAAACCTAACTCTATAGAACCCCTTTAGTGGTCAGAATTCTTTTAAGGAAATAATAATTGAACTTAGCATGATTTCCTGGTGACTTAAGGACATTTTGACTGGTAAGAAGTTTATAGGTTTACATAGCATTGCTAAATGCAATTAGATTTTGGCTTTTTGTTTGTTTGTTTGTTTGTACAAAATGATGAAAGGATGAAAACATGTCCTGAAGAAGCTGTCTGTTTTGATGTATGTGTATCTTTTACTATGAAGTGGATTATTTCAAAGTTCTGATGTTTCAGTTTGCTCCCATAAAATACCGTTAAAGCTTTGCATTTTGACACCTAAAGTTTGTCCAGCTATGAGGCAGACAGGTGGCCTAGGTGGAGAAAGGTTAGAGCATTGGACTTGACATCAGGAAGGTGTGGGTTTGCATCCTGTCTCAGCCACTTACCAGCAGTGTGATCCTGGACAGTTCACTTAATCCTTGCCCAACTCAGTTTCTTCATCTGTAAAGTGAGGAGCTGAACTCGGTGACCTCTAAGTTTCCTTCCAGTTCTAAATCTATTATCCTATGTAAAAATGCTCTTGTCAAGACTTTGAAGTCTTTAAGTGTGAATGTAGGGTTTTAAATCGTTGAATATTACTTTTGCACTCAATTAAGTTAGAATGGGTGCACTCAAGATAATATGATTTCTTTGTCTTTAAAATGAGCTTACACAATCATCATCTAAAAAGAAAAACTGAGCTTGAAATCTTTATAATTCTATTTTCTTAGAAGACTTTATATAGAAATCCTATTAAATCTTGATGCTTCCCAGAGTATAGTGCCACAGAGCCATAGCACAACGATTTAGATTTTGCCTGTCCCGATTTTTAAAACCACATTCCCTGTGAATTTCGAATGCAGTAGATATTCTAAGCAGTGTAATAATATAGTTTCACAAGCATGAAATTATACAGCACATCCATGTAAATGCAGAGCTTAATGATATTGAGATGTTAATGCATTCTACTCAGTTTATATCTGAATGAATTATTTGCTTATTATAAATAAGCTATTGAGGCTTAACCAGCCAGACTAAAGATTTAGTATGCATGTGAGCATTTGGGGTTTGTTTTGTTTTGCTTTGCTTGGGCCAAGAATTCTGAATCCATGGAGAACGCTAAATAAATATTAATTTAAATTGAATTTATGAATTAAATCCCCCCACAAATGAATTTGAGGAATAAGAGCTTAGCGTGTTTATTTAGAAGTATCACCTCTCACATCCTGAGAGAGGCCTAAACTAGTCAGTTCTGTGGTTTTCTCACCCTCGGAATATGCAAGGAGAATATCCATAAGATAACTCTTAAACCCAGCTATTAAAACACTTATTTCCATATAAAAAGCACACAGAAATGACATGGCATAGAGTCTTGGAGTGTCTCTCTTCAGTTGACTTGTGTTTATAGCTGTAAAAACACAAGCGGGACAGTTGCTTTGTTACTAATGAGGCACGTCCACAATCCTCCACCCAGGGGTTACGTCCTTCCATGCTGCTCTAGAGTCTTCAAAGCTGTCAGTCATAGAAATGACCTCCTTTGCCCCGCCCTTCTGCTTGTTGCTCTGTAATACTCTGTGGAAAAAAACAAAATAAAACCCTAGGCTTTTCTGTCTGGCTATTCAGAGAAAAAAAATTTTTTTTACTAAATTATGTAGTCAAGGTTTTGAAACTTAAGTAGTTTTTGATGGAGTGCTAGTGAATGACCTAAAGACCAAGTTGCTTCTTTAGGCCTTTAAATTATTATTAGCAACATTTTCACTTGCCAAACATCCCCGCAATAGGAATGAGTAGAGGGGCCACCTTTGATTTTACTGGAAAGGCTTGTCTCTTTTCCCACGACCCAGATGTCCTGGGGGTTTCTGCCACACCAAACTCTTAAGTTCTTGCAGCCTTCTCCTCTTTGCAGACCCTTCTTACAATGCCCATCAAGTTCAGCAATTTCTAACAAAGTGCTTATTTTAGATTGGCATTGTTTACTTATAGTTCTCATAAGTCTGGTGGTCCTTGTGCTTCACATTTTATCACTCCGAAGTCAAAAGTAACTTTTTGCTGTGGGATGCACAATTGAGGCAAACTGGCCTATCTTCAAATAACTCCAAAGAAAATCACTTATCCTCCTAGTGAAGATGGTAGATACTTTAATACAGAGAAAGGAAAAATTGTGGAGGCCACTAGAAGGCTCAGTGGATAGAGCTCTGGGCCTGGAGTCAGGAAGACCCAAGTTCAGACACTCAGCCTCAGACACTTATTTGCTGTGTGACCCTAGACAAGTCACTTAACCTCTGTTTGCCTTAATCCACTGGAGAAGGAAATGGCAAACCACTCCAGTATCTTTGCCAAGAAAATCTCATGGACTGTATGGTCCACTGGTTCATGTAGAGTCAGGCACAACTGAGAAACAACAAAAACAACAACATGGACCAAGCACTGTACTAAGCTCTGGGGACACAAAGAAAGGTGAAAGATAGTCCCTGCCCTCAAGAAACTTACAGTCTAATGGGAGACTACATGCAAGCAACTCCAAAAAGACAGATTGGAGGTAATCAACAGAGAAGGCACTGGTGTGAAGTGAGATTGGCAGAAATTTCTTGGAGAAGGTGGGGTTTTAACCGAGACATGAAGGAAACCAGGGAGGGTAGGAAGTGGAGATGAAGGAATAGAGAGTTGCAGGCATGGAGGATAGCAAGTGAAAGTGTCTACAGCTGGGAGATGGAGTGTCTAGTTAGAGGAACAGCAAGATCACCTTAACCAGGGAGACTAGAAATCACTAAATGTTGGTGTTTTACACCAGAGATGCCAAACACAAAGCCCTCAAGCCTCATTCTCCCATAACACTCCAAGTATGGATGAACCAAATTAAAATATAGTTTGAAAGTATTTAACAAAATAAATAAAAATACAATAGAACATAGATAACATTACATTTAAAAACTAAGTTAATATGTAGCCCACAGGGATCCTTATATACTGTTTAATGACCCCCATTTCTGTTTGAGAGTGACACCATTGTTTTATACCATTCAGAAAGAAAGGCAGTGTTATAATTAGGGACTCTGAGAGTTATCTGTGCTTTCTGAGGGACTTATGGCATCTTTTCCCCCTCCGAGAAAAAAGAGTTTTTTCCTACCTAATACTTAATTCAGATAGAATTATGTCATGGTTATTTGGACATCTTAGCTCCTCAACAAATATACATAGTAGAGACTATTAGCACAGTGCCTGGCACACAGTAAGAGCTTAATTAATGCTTATTGACTGACTTATTATTTAGTAAATATTTGTTGAATGTTGAACTCAAATGGATCTGTTATAAAATTGATTCAGGAGTCCTCTCTTGAGGGTTGCAGATTACAGCCCATCCATGGCTGCCCATCCTTGTGTGATTCTTATCCACATCCTCCTGAGTCCACTCAGCATTCTAGAGGCCTTTCTCTATTTCTTTCAACTTCTGATATTGCGTTGGAGCACATCTACCTGTCATCTCTTACTCCAGCTACATGACCAGACCAGCCTATCTCCTATTTTTGTCATATAATTCTGTGATAACATACTTAGAAGTAATATAATCTGATAGAATTTACATTGCCACAAAAGTTAAGGCTTTCAAACCTGAAATCTTAGCTTCTTCTTGATGCTTTTTTTTAGTTTCTTTTGTCCCCCTTTCTTTTTTTTTAAATAAGTATTTATTGATGTCTTTTTTTTTTTACATCACCATAGTCCCCCAGGATCCCTCATCCTATCCCTCCCAGACAGCTATCTCATATTTAACAAGTAATATATATTTTTTTAAAGATGAAAAGAAAGAAGAAGAAAATCAGCATACGTTATATTGTGTTGTGGTGAATAAGATAGTGCTGGTTTTTTTCTAGAATATTTATTTCAATCACTTTGTTCAGGTATGTTCTAAAAAGTATGTCAGAAAGAAGGAAGGAAGAAAGAGAAGGAGGGAGGAAAGGAGTATTTACTAAATACTTCCTTCATTGGAAACAGTATGATGACCACTGATGGTGGGGGTTTGGAGGGATAGAGGGGGAGATTCATAACTTGCTTTCTGGTTTAGGTGGCATGGTAGTTTGTGAGATAGCTGAGGAGCGAAGATGATGCCACAATTTTTTAATGAGTCAATTCAATGGGAAAATGAACAAAACTGGATATCTGGATTTATGGAAAGCAAAACTACTTGATCAACTGAACTTTCACCAGTGTCTGAAAATCTTATAGTAATAAATTTCTTACTAATGTCCTGAAGTCTCTTGTTTCTTGCATCTAAGTATGATCTCTGAGATCCCTTCTGACTCTGCATATTAATGATCCAGTTTTCTTTTCATTGAAGGATAGTCCATACTCTACCCCCATGAGCACCTTTGCACATAATGTCTTCTATGGTTACATTAATTTTTCACTCACTCTTAAAAGACCTTACAGGAAGACCTGAGTTCAAATCTGGCCTCAGACACTTGACACTTACTAGCTGTGTGACCCTGAGCAAGTTACTTCACCCCATTGCCTCACAAAAAAAAAAAAAAAAGAAAAGAAGAGAAAAGAAAAATCTCTCCTCCTCTACACAGGACGAACAATAAGCCTATAGAACCATAAATCTAGAGCTCTTAAAAAAAAAAGGAAGAAAAAAAAGACCTTAGAGATTCTAGACTTGAGTCTAATCCCCTAATTGTACAAATGAGGAAACTAAGACCCACAGACATTTATTTAGTGACCTGCCCAAAGTTACACAAGGATAAGTACCAGGGTTGGGATTTGAACCCAAGGGTTGGGTTTGTTATTTATTACAAACCTAGCATTCTTTAAATTATGGTACCAAGCATACTTTTTAGGATTTGGATTTTCTTTTCAGTTTTGATAGTTTTAAGGAAAGGGAAATTATTAATCTCTACACTTTTAGAATAAAATCCTTCCATTGCCTAGCCATCCTTTCCTCATAATAGGAATTGGTTCTTAAATGCCTTGCCTAGTATATTTAAAGTGATTGAAAAAATGAAGCATCTATCATTTCTTTTCTGTGATTTTTAACTATTAGGCCTTATTACTACAAAATCACATTGGACCCTTATTTTGAAATGCTTTCTCTGTACCTTCTATGTACCATTTTAATTTCTTCCCTTTTTGTCTTTAGTTTTTCTTTTGTCTCATTTTCCAAGGAAATAGAGAAAATACACCCCCTTTTTTTAGGTTTTGCCAAATGAACAATGAAAAAAAGTTTCATTGGTAAAAGGAACACTTCTGACTTTTCAGAATTGCAAATGGCTTTGGGGGCTGAGGAAATGTACTGCTGAGATTATTAAAATAAAAATTGTAGATATTAAAGGAAAAAGTAGAAGAATTTTTTTTAGATTTATTTAACTCTGGTACCATTTGGTTAGTTGACTTTGTTTGCTTAGTAAACATGTGTAACATCTAGATCTCAGCATCACAGCACTTTAACCATTTATTATGGCCAAGTGTTTCTAACTGAAGACTGCAGCTGCTTCTAATAAACGGAGATGTGTTATCAATTACAGCTTAATCTGCCCAATCTTAAAACTGGCACCTTTCTGTTTGCTCAACAAGCAAAAGCTAGATGGCTCTAATATGGCAGCAATACAGAAGCTGCTCTGTTATGTCAGTATCTCCATTTGGAATTTTTAAACATAACTGAATATGGTGTGTTCTTGGTACTTAATGATGTTTGTAGTGATTCCTACAGAATGTAAATGGAAACATTTTATTTCACTCTTTGATTTCTATATAGTATGTGATATAAATATATCTAATATGTTTCTCTGTTGTGTATGGTCTATTTGACAATCTAGATGATCTATCTCTATTTACAAGTGTATTGCTGAAAATTTCATATTAAATATAACTGGTTTTGTAATGGTTTAGACTCAAGGGGAGGGGCACATGTGGCTTTCTAGGTCCTCAGGTGTGGCCCAAGTTTTACAGAAGGGCATTTGTGTTGTGAAGTTTGGATTGAGTCAAAGAGCCACACTTGAGGACCTAGAGGGCCACATGTGGCCTAGAGGCCACAGATTCCCCATCCCTGATTTAAACTTTTGGAGGTACAGGAGAGAAAAGTTAGAATTAACACGACAAATTTCCAGAAATCATCTCTTTAGTTCTGATGCCAGGTAATCTGTATAACTCTTGTTCATTTGACCTCTGTATTCATCACATCTGTGATTGGAGATTCATTCTGAAGGTCCCTGAAAGATAGTATGTCAAACTACCTACTACCGTCTTGTTTTGGTGACAAGATGTGAGTTCAAGTCCTGCCAGTGGCACATGATTACACAGTCACAGGCAACTGACTTAATCTCTCAGGGACCCAGCCAGATCTGCATTCATGGAGTGAATTTCCCATATTAGTTGCCTCACATACCAGTCCAGATTCCCAACACCTCTTCCCCACCTTCAACAAAAAAGGTGAGGAAAGCATTATGGAGACTCCAAATGTTATTAAATATCCCTATTTAGGCATTAAGAGAAATAAATATTCTTCAGAAGTAAATAGTTCTGCAAAAAACTGTGATCATGTTCAGTGAAATACTTGTGAGTAGAGCATGTTTTTGATCTTGAAAAATACTCATTTATTTTCTAGCTCTTGCAAGCTATAAAGCACTAAGTGAGTCCAGAATGAGAGATTTATTTCCTTTCATTATATTTCTGGAAGAGGCACGCTATAACTTGCTAGTTCTGAGAAGAATGGTAAATGGACTTGTTTTCAAATAGGTGGAATACCTAGTTTGAGAACATTGTGGCTGAGCCAAGATGCAGAGGTACAAGCCCAGCGTTATAGCACCTTCCTGGCCTGCTTTCACCTTTGGAATGAAAGAGAAGAACTTCAGGCTCTTGAAAACTCTCTTGCAGCCCTGTGCTGTCTCTTGATCTACCTCCTTTGGCAGGTAACACCTAAGATTGCTTTGAGAACCAATGTTAAGAGCTACTTTTGGCCCTCATTCTTATGGAATATTATGTTGTGGGATGTTGTGTTTTTTACTGACTAGTTGATTTCCTCCTACATTTTTAGCATTAGCATATGTCCATATGCCAGACTCTAGGGAAATCATCCAGGTTGTAGTTTTAATAAAATTTCCACTCACGCTCTTTAGGCATCTTAACAAAGAAAATATTAAAGCATATGCCTGCTTCTCTCTTGTTCAGCATCTCAGCGGTTTTTGTGGGTTTTTTTTAGAGCAGGTTTTTATGTCTCTCACTTGTCATAACAACAACAACAACAAAAAAAAAAAACAACCAAACATCTGCTCTTGTGGCTTATTGAGACATTTTCATCAGCTCCCATGACCCCTTCAAGCCACCTTGTCAACTCCCCTGATCCTTGACCATGACAGTATTACTGTGTTATAGCCATTAAATTCTCATTTGATTGTAATAGAAAGTCATATAATTCTGTTTTTTATATAAACTTGCCAATACCCTGAATTCACTTTACAGATTACCAGTTTTCTTTAGAGGATGTTATTAGATCCAGTAACTAGATTGTACTGCCTTTTCCTTCCTAATTGTCCATTGCCCCTACATATCTTAGAAATAATCACTTAATTCAATATTTAAATGTTTGCAAAAGTGGGGGGTGGGGGAAAGGTAGGGATTAAATGATTTAGATTTTTGGTTGCTGTATTATTCATAATATTATGGTTCATGTTGTTATAATGATGGCTGTTTTGGTTAATTCAAAAAGTGAGATCAGATAAAAATAATTAGTCTTTTAATAGTTTCTCCTAATCTCAGCAATATATAATTTGACTTCAGAGCGCACTTAAAATATCTAATATAATTTTTTAAAATCCGTTTACCTGCTATTAGTTATAAGATGGTTAGTACTTACCCCTGTGGGGGAAAAAATGCACCTTCTTGACCTAAATCAATATAATGATTTATTAAGTATGATTATGATCTTTTCAGAATTGTGTGGATTTTTCAAAAGCACACTTCTTATTTGCTACCACCCTGAAATCACTTTACAGATTACCAGTTTTATTTAGAGGAAGTTATTCAAATTGGGCATTAGATCCAGTAGCTAAGTTATACTGGCAGTGAGTGCAATTACCTCATGTTTCTGAATGTATAGCTATATCAACTTAACATTGCAGTTTTGTCTACAATATGTATTAACATAAGCACTCTGCATAAGCATATCAATCTGTACATAAAATGCATATTAGGTACATGTCAGTATTACATGTTTATATTTTAGTAATTTATATTTTCCATCCAACCTTACAGTTTGCTAAAGTAAAGTCGCTTTGGGTGAGTTTTCATGGGAATTTGGAAGAGGGTAAAAAAAAAAGAATAAGTAGTCTCTTCTGACTCATGAAAAATGCATATGTGTACTGTTCATATGCCAAGATAATGCTGCTTATCCATCAGCAGCAGGAGTAACAGAACAACACTTGGAGCTGTCATTCCAGAAGTAGGGATAGACTGTGTGGAGTGGTTCAGACTCTTTAATTTGGTTGTTTTCCTTATGACTAAATGGTCAGGCATTTGTAAGACAGCTGGATATAGTTAGTAGTATAATATGTGGCCATGCCACATAATTTCACTCTGTGAAATTAACCAGCCTAGATATTTGATTTCAATTCATTAGCATCATGCTCTAACCCCTTAAACTAAAAATGGCCAGGAGAAGATCTTTTTTAAATGGAATTTTAGGATTTTTATCATTATATAGTATAATTAAAATTAGTTTTATTATGGAAACCCAAGATACTAGTATAACAATTTCTCAACTGTAACTTGTACATGCCTGAAGCAAGACAGGGAACTAAAAAAAAAATTCTATATCTTTTGCCGTTGTTTCCACTTAAAATTTACTTTTAAACAAAATCACTTTAGTGTGAGTTGTAATACAAGAGGTTCAGTGGTGGATTAGCTTTCTTACAAGTTTGTTTTTAGAAATACTTTATAATAAAAATAAGAAGCATACTTTTTTTTTAAACCACAGAATTTTGTGAAGATCATAATTATACTTACTAAATCAATGTATTGATTTAGGTCAGGAAGGTGCATTTTTTTCCGTGAGGGTGAAGTACTAACCATCTTATAATTAATAAAAGATAAATTGATTTTAAAAAATTGTTAGTTCAAAGATTAAGTGGATGCTAAAATCAAATTATATATTGCTGAGATTAGGAGAAAGTATTAAAAAAAACTAGTTATTTTTATCAACTTTTTAAGTTGACTGAAACAGCAGTCATTACAGTAATATGGGGAGGGGAGCCAAGGTGAGACCCTAGTTCATCACTACAGGGAACTTTCAGTGTGGAAGGTCCCTCTACCAAGTCAAATCTTCAACTCACGAGTAACTTTTATTCTTAATGAATTGCCTGCTGGCACTGTAAGATTAAGTATCTTGCTCATGGTCATACATATTAAGAGAATTTCTTTTAAAAATCTCAACAAAAAAACTTATGAAAAATGATGTTTATACCTCAACAACATGTATGTATTTCACATTGTTTCTCAATGAGTGTGGCACAGCATACATCTTTTAATGATATCAACCAGTGTCTACCTATGTGGAAATTTGGTTATTATTTGAATAATGATGATAATAATAATAGCTAACATATATAGATGGCTTACTCTGTGCCAGGAACTCTGCTAAGTGCTTTAAAATTATCTCATTTCATAGTAAAATCTTTGAGACTCCATTCTGTGTTTAAACTTTATGTAACTACGAGAGTATCGGTAAAATATGGCATTTCTTGATTGATGAGAAGAAAATATATGTGAAATTCCTTTTTGCCCGTGTTGATATTTTAAATCAGCATTCTGTGAAATTGGCTGATAACAAACAAAAAAGAGAATTAAAAGCTAACTCAAGTTTAGCCTAAATTCAGAGCAATGAGGGCTTATTTGATTTGGGAAAGGATTTTCTGGTTGATTTTTTTTTTTTCTTGGCCACAAATGCTATGTATGCATTTGCAGATTTTTCCATTTCTCCCTGAAATAATTATGGTTGCTGTCATTTTCACAAATGTGACACCTGCCTTGGAATAAAAATAGGAGAGTGTAGAGATGGGGTCGGAAAGAATATTATCAGATCTTAGCAGCCAATCAATATCTTCCACTTGGGTGGAGATAATGAACGCTAAAAGTACTTTGCAGTGTTACACTGTTCCTGATATCCATTACCCTACCTTCTTTTATGCAAGGTTTAGCAGACCTTCCCAAGGGAAGAGGTTTTTCATAGTGGGGGTCAGCAGGAGTCCCTAACGAAAAGTCTCCCTGATTTATAGTGGGGTTATTTTTATCTGGGAATGAACATATTAAACATTTTTAGCCTTCAAATTGCTATAGATGGGTGCTTTCTATGAGTTTTCTTCCCATCTTCTCTTATGTTTTACCTTGCCACTGAATACCTCTCAATTAAAAACAAACAAAATCAACATGTCTATGATGAGAGGGAATTTTTTTGCAAGAGGGTGCTCTGGTGGCTTCCCCTGGGAGGAATTGAAGGGGCTCCCCGCTTGACAAGTTGGCAGGGCTTCATGGTCAGTCTGGGTGAATAGTTCCAAGAACTCTGTGAGGCAAGTGAAAACTTAGAAGTTTTCTTAACCAAAATAATTTCTCCTTCTTAAAATTATTTTGTGTTAATTTGCATTTATTTTCTGTTTCCAAAATTACGTACATGTTTTGTGTCCCTCCAGTAGAATATTAGCTCTTTGAGGTCGAGGATGGCCCTTTGCATTGGAAATGACAGAACTAAATAACTAGCAGGAAGTTGATACCCAAAATAAGTCAGGAGAGTGTAAGAGAGCACCTAACTGTCCTTGATGAATCAAGTCACCTGGCCCAGCTGGGTCGCCTCCTCAGGAGCTGAAACAGCCAGCAGGTGTGATTACTGAGCCACTGTCAGAAATATTTGAAAGATCATGGGGCCACAAGATTGGACAAAGGCCAGTCTTGTCCCAGTTCGTTTGTCAGGTATGATATAGTAGCTGGCCCAGAGATCTCTTCCAAACCTCCAGGTCTGGCATTCTATTAATACCTGTTGAATTTGTCTCTCTAGACCCTAGCACAGTGCCTTACCTGCTTCACAGATGTTTGTTGAATTGTACTGAGTGATAGAGCCCACAGCATCTGTCTCTTTTTTTTTTTTTTTACCCCTTCCTCATTCATCTCCTCAAGAAAACTTCCCACTCAATATTAAGACAGAGTTAACAGTGAAAAGAAAGGCTACTGCCAACCAGTGATTGCTGAAAGTAGTTGCTACATCAAGGGCCCTTCAGAATCTAAAACTTCATGTCTATCAGTATTGCATTAACTTGGGGGATCATATATTTGGAATTGGAAGCGACATTAGATGCCATCAAGCCCAACTGCCTCATTTTATAGACAAGGAAACTGAAATGCAAAGAGATAAATTACATGCCCTACGAAGATAACATTTGGTCCTCACAACATCCCTGGGAGATGATTGCTACTATTATTCCCATTTTACAGGTGAGAAAAATGAGGCAAGCAGAAGTTAAGGGACTTGCCCAAGATCACACAACTAGTAAGTGTCTGACACACTGATTTGAACTTGGTTCTTCCTGATTCCAAGTCCAAGCGCTCTGTCCACTGAACCACCTTGCTGCATTTCTTCTTAATATAGAAACAAAATAACAGTTGGGTGTCAAAAGAAAGAGAATTGAAATAAATTCTGTTTTGCTCACCATTCTGGGATGATGATTTGCTTCCAAACTAACATCCACAGGGCATATAGGTCAGATTCTAGATGAAACAGGGAGAAGAAAGAGTGTATGCTGATTCATTCTAGAAGGTCTAGCCCAACTGTGAATTAACTGAATTCTGGAGCACCCCTGGAACACTGATTTGTTTTTAAGATCATCCCTGAGGCTTCAGGTTGGACCAGAGCAGAGTTGGTCCAAGAATTTAATTGGGACATTCAAGGTCATCCTAGGTTCACCCCAGAATTGCCAGCATTATTGATGAAGAAGCCAAAAGGAAAAAGGGGAACAGCCTGAAAGCTTTTTGAATTGGGTGGGTAACAGGAGAGAATGTATATAACATAGAGCCTGAGATTTGGAGCTGGGAAAGTTTATTCACCTTTATCCATGTTCCTTGTTGCTGGCATCCATTTTATTAGTCCTAAAGGTCTGAATGTAGAGTATGTATGTGATCGTATATGGGAATTAAAGCCTGTTTGCAAGAAGATGTGATATGTTTTTCCCCATAGCTTGGAGCTAGGATTTTATTGTCTCTCTTCTTTTCAGGTGGATGCTTTCTCCCTGGAGGACTTAAATGCTTTTATTGCTCAGACTTTGTGCCTCCGAGGAAAATCAGCTGCTCAACTCTCAGGCTTACAGGTACAGACACAGATTGATTATCATGGCTCTAATAATAACCCTGGAATGGCCAAAAGCTCTGGCTTTTTTTCTACCTTTGCCCCCTTTATTACAGCTGTTATTTCAAGGGGAAGTTTTAGAGGGACCTTTTTATAGATTTCATGTGCTAAAGTCATTTGATTTTTATTTGTTAATAGATCATGGTGTAAAAGCTAAACCCATTGTCCTGTCATCAGTGAATTTGTGCAAATACTATTCTGTTTAACATCAGAATGAAACTATTTCATATTCTTTGAGCCTACAATATTGGGTAATATTGGGAAAAGTGACTCGTCTATTACCTCATATTCATTCAATTAGGTATTTCTTGAGTACTTACTTCACTGTGTTTCCTAAGCTAAGACTGTTTTTGAATAGGTTTCTAAGTAGATTCTGTTTTAAGTCCTCTGTCCTGACCAATGGTATTGTTTCAGTCCTTAGCAAATAGTTTAAAGTATGAAGCTCTGGATTAATTCCATAGAAAAACACAATCCTTATTGTATATAGCACTTATTTTGACACTGAATGATGTAATGTCTTGAATTGTTACCTGTCTCATCTTTTCATGTCTTGTACGTCAGTTAGACTTGTTAGGTCCTGGAAGAAAAAGATTTTATTATATTTCTTTTGAATTGCTGTTCAATGTTATATATTTTGAGCACTTGATAAATACTTCTTTAATAAAAAAATGAGCGTATTTCATCTAGGAGGATCCTAACGATCAGAATCTTTCAGCTGGGTTCCTATTTTTTTTAATCCATATCTTACTCTGGTTATAACCTGAAAATTGCTGCTCCTGACTATACACGTCCTCTCATTTTTACTACCCCACTGATGCCATCTCAGTCTTTGGCTATGTGGATCTTCTCTGGTGCTCTGTCTTCTTCCACAGCTAAATTCTTCTTGGTCTGATCCTTTGTCTCAAAATCTACCTACAAAACCAGACTATTTCTTTTCTGTCTCTATTTCTGGCTTTTATGGTAGTAAACATCAAAGCCCATCATGGAGGAATCAGAAGCCTTGCTTTGTAAATACTACTCAGCCAGTATAATAAGCTTGTGTGTGTATGTACTTGTGTATATGTAAGTATAATATATACTTGTATATATAAGCATGATAACCTCTTCAATCCAGTTCATTTCTAAATAGCTTTCTAATAATAATTATAATAAATTATAATTATAAAGCACATTTTTATACCACAGATTCCTCTAAAGTCCTGCTCCATTTCCTTATCATGGCATGGAGATGACCCTAAGTTCTTGAAATCTAAGCTAGTGGAATGCAAGCTCTGGCTGGTCCTCCCAACCTGGAAAGGCCTCAAGTATAAGTCTAATCATAGACTATATATCTGTTGTCTGAGGATCAGCCTAGCTCAGTTTGAAGAATCTCAATACCAAGTTTGCCATAAGATGATGAATAGTTTGGTAGCAACTGACCTGTTAAAGATGACTGTGATTAGCATTAGAGGAAGGAGTATCTATAGAGATGGCATTATCCTTGAAGTATTGAAATAAAGGTATTTCTATATCCATATTCAGGTCCCTTACATCTTATTAATAAATTCATTCTTCCAGCAATGCAGTGAAATGTGGAACCCATTTATCTTCTCTTTTTCATACTCTAATTTGCAGCTTTGTCTTAAATCTTTTACAAAGCATTGTCCAAACCATCTTTTGTTAGGATGGTAGTTGGATGATGACCTGTCCAACACTGACTCTCCCCTACCCACCCAGAGAGTTTCATCCCTAGAATTCTTATACTCAGTGATGTAGTGGGGATATGTGACAAAGAGAATAGGCATTTCTATATCATTCATAGAGGAGTCAAACTCCTCCCCATTGGAGCAAAAGAATTCAGGTAGAAGATAGAATGTCATCTATAGGTAACATCAAGGATACGTAGAGGGTAGAAAAGAGAGTAATGTGTCATCAACCTGGAAAGATAGAATGATACCAGACTGTGAGGAGTTTTACATGTCAAGTAATAGAGTTTGTATTTTATCCCAGAGGCAACAGAAAGCCATTGAAGTTCCATGAGCAGAGAAGTAAAAGATTCAGAATGGTGCTTTGTGAATGTTAATTTGTCAGACATGCAGAATGGAATGGAGAAAGGACAGGTTGGCTGTAGGGAGATCAATTAAGGGGTTGTTGCGGTAGTCTAGGCAAGGAGTGATGAGATCCTGAACTAGGGTAGTGGCTGTATAAGTAGAGAGACAGAGATTCAAATAACATTTGGCAACTGATTGGATATGAGGGCAAATGAGAATGAAGAGTCAAGGGTGATTTCTAGATTATAAACCTGAGTAATTAGAGGAATAGTGGTGCTCTTGACCGAAACAGGGAAGTTTGGAGCAGGAATCAGTTTTAGGGAAAAGATAATGAGTTCTACTTCGTACATGTCAAGTTTGAGCTGCCTATGGGACATGTAGGTAGAGACACATATACAGTTGGCAATTGGCAATGGAGAACAGGAACTTAGGAGAGAGATGAGGGCTGGACATGTAGGTTTGCAGTCATCTGCATAGAGACTGAGTCCATGGTAACCAATAAGAACACCTAGAGAAAAAAGAGAAGTGGTCCCAGGACAGGACCTTAATGGGCCAACAGTGGGTCTATCCTCAAAGTCTTTAACAAGCTTCAGAATACTCCCAAGAGCTTTCAGTGTGTTAATATAGTCTTCAAGAATCATAGATCACCTTCATGCCATGATAAGGCCTTGGAAATGAAAAAATAAAAATACCATGGGGGAAAATATTTTCTAAAGAAGCTTCCATATTGCCAAAGACAGAACCACTCCCACTAGACTTAGACCTAACCTTGAGGGACTTTTTACATTAACAAATGCAGCAGGATTTTGCCCTTCTTAGAATCTTAGGCTTAGGGTTGGAAAGGACCTTAGAGGTAATCCAGTCCAACCCACTTGTTTTACAAATGAGGAAACAGCCTCAGAGAGATTAAACAGATGGTAAATTTACACTGAAGGCCCTCTGACTTCAAATCGGCAGTCTTTCCACAGAATAATGCTGGCTGTTATGTACCATAACTGAAATATATGAATCATCCAAATTCTTATGCTGACAACACCAGTGTTCATTTAATGCCAGTTATGAAGTGTTTCTTATAATCCTTTGTTTCCTACAAAACTCTTAAGTACCACCTTCTTTATGAAGCTTTTCCTGATCCTTCCCTCCCAAAAGAAATTGCTAATACCCACTCTACAAAAAATTACCTTATATTTATTTTGTATATATTTACATGCATACTATCTTAGTCAATTAGTCATCATCACGCATTTTTTGCTAAGCACTTATGTATCAGGGACTGTGCTAGGCTCTGGGAGGTGCAAAGAAAGGCAAAAAAAGGCAATAGTCCCTAACCTCAGGAAGCTCCCATTCTAATGGGGGAGACAACATGCAGCAGTTATATACAAACAAGATACACACAAGATGAAATGGAGGCAATCCCAGAGGGAAGGCACTAGTATTAAGTATTCCCAATGTAATGTAAGCTCTTTGAAGTCAGGGATGATTTCATTTATATCTATATGCCCACCTCTTATTACAGTGCCCAGCACATCATAGATATTTAATAAGTACTTATTAGTTGATTGATCCAAAGGGACCTGTTTTCATAAAAGGCTCTCCAAGCTAAAGCAGAATTTATTGTTCTTGGTTATATGTTCATTAGCCCCAAATGTGCTTTTATTTAGAGGTAAATAGGAAGTGTCTGGCCTCCTTATTCATTACTATCATTTGTACAGTAAGAGTTGAGAATGGAGCAAGCAGACAGAAAAAGAATCAGATCAAGAGCAGAGCTTCATCATAAGCCCCTATTCTTTGTTCATGTTGCTTTAGGGACACATTGCATTTTGAGCCTGTTGCACTGATTTGAAAACTCCTTTTCTTGATAACAAAGTAATTAAGTCACTTGTATGAGTTGTGCTTATGGTCATCCACTGCTCCCTGGTGTGGTTGAACAGGAATCCAAAAAATGTTCTCTGGCCTTCTGTCCTGTCACTACTTTTCTTGTCCCAACAGCTCAAATACACTTGGGGGACAGGGGAGAAGGAAACCCATATATACATGTCTATACCTGTGTGTGTGTGTGTGTGTGTGTGTGTGTGTGTGTGTGTGTGTGTGT
>NW_020950417.1:2032873-2093741 GCF_900497805.2 Vombatus ursinus | reverse complement strand
TGTGTGTGTGTGTGTGTGTGTGTGTGTGTGTGTGTGTGTGTGTGTGTAAGTGTAATCCTCGCCCTATTGAATTAATTAGGAATGATTTGTAGAATGGAAAGAACACTAAATCTGCCCAAAGCAAAAAATAAAAGCATTGTATGGCTATATTTACAGTAAAATTTCTATTATCCAGCAGAAGATAATAAGCTTTTATTTTCCATTATTTTGTCTCCTGATTAAATATATGTATATATACTTCTTGTTCTGTTGCTGGATTGTAAGCTTCTTTAGAGCAGAGACTGTGAAGTTTTTTTCCTCTTTGTATTCCCCAGTTCTTAGCACAGTGCTAGGCGAGGCTTAATAAATGTCAGTTGAATTGATATACACAAACATACACACACACACATATAGGGAAGACAACACATATAGAAGATTTCAGCTGCAAGTCGGTTGGACAAGTCTCATAATCCTTAGGATGCTGTGGCAAAGCAGATGGTAATGCATCACCTTTCCTGTCATTTCCACGGATAAAATCCTATCATTTTCTTACATCGAGTCATTAGACAGTGCAGAGGACTTTGGTGGGAAGAGCTGTCAGTAGCTGTGGTTATAGCACCTGTAGAAGCAGTTGCCAGGTCAAATTTCTGTATGGAGATTTCCAGTATGATGGATATGAGAGCTAGGCTGGAAGCAGGACCATAGTCTTTGGGGTGCTGCCACTCCCAGGGGCTCTTGGGTTTATCTGCTGATTGGTGGCAGTTGGTCAGCAGTTGATAAACTAGGGTGGTAGCTCTGTGAGTAGAGAGAGGAGGAGAGATACAAGAGATGCTGTACAGATAAAACTGACAAGACTTAGCAGTTAGTTTGTTATGGGAATGAGGGAGAAGGCGGTCAAAGAGAACATCAAGGCTGCAAGCTATCCTGTCATAATCATGTAATCTAGAAAAATGGGGAAATCTGGGGGGAAGAGCAATAGACGGATAGTACTAGGCAGTCTAGAGTGCTTGATTTGGAATTCTAAAGACCTGAGTTCCAGTCCAGAGTTCAGACACCAGTCAGCTCACTTCAACTCTGCCCGTTTCAGTTTCCTCATCTAAAATGGGGCTAATAATAGCACCTACTTCCTAGGGTCATTGTTGTTGTTGTTTGTCCTCCATTCTTGAAGAGGACCATGACATCTGGGAGGATGACATACAAGTGAATTGGATTTAAGTGAGGGAAGGTTGTGCACAGTCATCAGCCTCGCTTTCTGCTCCAGAAGTGAGATATAGATCAGGACAACTGGAGATGGCCCTCACCTCCCAGGGTCACTTTATGAAGGATGACTGTAGCAGCTGGGAGGCTAGAAACAATATCTTGCAGAAGAAGGCATTAAAGGCGAGGCTTAAAGAAGGTCTGAATCAGGAGAGTCAGTGAAGGAAGAATAAAAGGTTGGCTGTGCAAGTCATTCCCCAATAGATAAATGGACAAGAGATATTAAAAAAATATTCTCAGCATAATTGCTGAGAATATTGGTACATTCATGCATATGATTAACAACCATATGAATTAATGTACCAGATCACTAATAGTAAGACAAATGAAAGTCAGTTCTACTCTGTGGTTTCATCTCATGCCCAGCAAATTGGCAAATGGGACAAAAAGATAAGAATAGTCAATGTTGGAGGAATTATGGAAAGACCAGCACATTAATATACTATTGGTGAAGTTGTAAATTGGCCCACCCATTGGATGTGTGCAAACAAAATCACTAAGATGTCTGTACTCTTTGATCCAGAGATTCCTCTGCTAGGCATATGTATTTAGGATAGGCATTAGCCATAGAAGTGGACATCTCCCTAGAGGTATCCAACAGAAAAGATAGTACTGTCAGAATTCTTAACTGCAGTTTAAAAGGATTTTTCTCCTTTCTGATCACTCTAGTATAAAATCTGAGTTGAAAGAGACCTCAAGGTCTATCTAATCCAACTGAAACTGTCTTTTATACACCTTTTAGAGGAGTTCTTACAGGTTAATATGATTCTGTCACTCTACTGCTTAAAAATCTTCAAGCTCTGCCTTTTGCTAACAGGGTAATCATACTCCCTCATTTGTTATTCAAGGCTCTCCACAATCTGGTATTATTCTACTCTTCAGACTTCCCTCATTACTAGAGAGAGTAAGCTTGCCATGACAGAGTGCTAGGCTCTGAGTCAGGAAACCTTGCATTCATATCTTGGGTCTGAAAGTGATTCATTGGGCGACTCTGGGTAAGATATCTCATCACTCTACAAAATCCTTATCTGTAAAATGGGAATAATTACTCTAGCATCTATATTATAGGGTTATTGTAAGAACCAAATGAGATAGTGATATAATGTGCTATATGTCAGTTATAGTCAGTAATTTTTAGTATTATTATCTGCTTCCCTTCACATATAGACCATGTTTCATCCAAACTAGAACCCACTCCCAATCCCCAGTTCAGACTGTATCTTCTCTCCCTATTTCCCTATGCCAGAAATTCTGTCCCTTCTCCCCTTCCCTGTTGAAGTTCCTTTGCCTTAAAACCAAGTCAAATATCTCATCTCTGAAACCTACCTAGTCCTTCGGGGCAGTAATTACTTTCCCCTCAGGCAGTCCATAGTACTTTGTTTTGAAACTCCAGTAGAATTATTTAAGTTCATAGATTTAGAGTTATAAGGGACCTTGGAGGCTATCTAGTCATGGTCCTCATTTGTAAAATGAGGAAATTGAGGCCCAGGTATGTTAAGTGACTTGCTGAGGGTCATAGTCAGAGGTGGAATTAGAACCCCGGTCCTCTGACTCCAGAGCTACACTTGCCATGTAATGTTATTTTTTATTATACTTTTTGCATTATGATCTTATCCCCCATCTCTAGACTATAAGACCCTTGGGTTCAGAAACCATCTAAATTTTGCATCTCCCCCATTGATTAGCTCAGTGCTTTGTGAACGGGTACTTCATAAGTGCTGATGGTAATTATTTATTGTCTTATTGACTATCCTGTGCATTTTGCCCTTTCATTATATATACTTTATCACATCTTTGACAATTTTAAATGTGCTTATTCACCCCCAACTCAATTTCAAGCTCCTTGAGAGCAGAAATCCCGTCTTATACTTCTTTGTCTCCCACATTGAGTCTAATGTAGTGCTTGGTACATAGTAGATATTTAATAATAGATGCTATTATCCTGAGGCAGCTAGGTGGTACAATGGATAGAGTGCCAGTCCTCAAGTCAGGAAGACCCATCTTCCTAAGTAAGTTCAAATCCAGCCCTAGCCACTTACTAGCTTTATGACCCTGGGCATGTCACTTAACCTTATTTGCCTCCAATTCCTCATCTGTAAAATGAGCTGGAGAAGGAAGGCAAACCATTCCAGTATCTTTGCCAAGAAAACCCTAAATGGGGTCCCAAAGAATTAGACACGACTGAAGCAACTGAACAAGAAGTTGCAGGTGCTTAGGAATTAGAATGGACTTAAGGGCTGAACCAACCTAAAATTTTTATGCTCAGCAATAGTTTCTTCACTTAACTTTGACCAGCATCACTGCTAGACTGTTGGTATTTAACTGGATGGGAATCAAGAACTGTGGAATTTTATTAAGTAATTTTGAGAATCCGTGTGGTTTCCTGAATTTCCTTCAGTTCCTTCCCACCCAGTTTTCAGGTGAAGCCTATCAAAAAATAAGCTTTACCCAAAGCCCTGAATATTGGTAAAAGTTATACTTTTTAAAACTACAGAGGAAAGAAGCTGCAAGGACCGGAACTCTCCCCTATCTTTCCTTCATGAAACAGGTCCTGCTTCTAGGAACTTAACTCAAGGAATGTTTGATATCATCTACAGAATTTTTCTCTGAAAAATCACATCCCCAAACCAAAATGATCTGATATGAAGGCATGCCTTAAAATAACTATTAAAATCTCTACTGGGTCCAAGCTGTTCCGGCCTAGGTGAGGAGTTCTCCCTTATTGTCAAACCAGAATTGTGGGAGAAAAATACATGAGCCTATTTGGAGCCTTCCAGAGCTATAAAGTCCCCTGATGTGCTTGGCAATTTAAACTTCTCATCTGTCGACACTGTTCAATGGGGTGTTTTTCTGACAGATTCCTAGCAGTGCTTGTAAAATAACAGTGTGATTGGAAATGAAATGAATGGCAGTTGAAAAAAAATCAAGACCGACAACTGAAAAATAAACACCTTGGTCTGTGTATGATGATGGTGAGAATATGATTCTTACTCTGTGGTGAAAAGTCTTGTGTAGCCTTAATCAATTAAGGAAAAAGAAGCAAAAAATAAAATTAAAATATGGTTATAGAGAGGAACTACAGTTCTGCAATATACTTATATTCCAGTTAATTTGGGGTATAAGAAAGGTTTCTGACATCTGGGGAGAAGTAAAAATTTACATACTAATGTCTTTGGAAGTAAATTCCATTGCCCAAAGGCAGGACTTGAGGCAAAATAATCTATTCATCGACCTTAGGCCAAAACAGGAAGGGACCAGGTACTAATGGGAACAAATGAGTAAACACTGATTTAAAGAATGAGCAGCAGAAATGTGGTGTCTGGGTATTTTTCAGCAGGAAAGAGATCATAATTTCTCTTATGGATTGATTAGCTAACAGTTTGCCTATCAACATCTCCACTTGTTCTGTAAAAGAAGCTCTTTATATTAGCTTGAAAGAGGTGATTGTGAAAAGGAACAAGAAATAGAGGAAGGTTAGGGAATGTCGTGTTTGCCTGGTTGGGGTGTGGCTTCACTCCATCAAGCTTTAGGGCTGACCTGTGTCCCGAAGTGGCAGGTGTTGCCCAGAGGGCGGGGCATGGGGGAGGGGAAAGGAGAAGGAGCCAGCAGAAAGTAAGCGGTGGCACACGCACCTGCCCATCATCTGCTCTGGGCTGCCTGCACCTGTCAGTAAGGCCATTGTTACCCCCTGAGAGGAATGTGAGTTTCACATCTGCCTAGGCTTTCACTACAGGAGGCAGATGGTGGGGTGAGGCAAAGCTCAAAGGAAGCCAAACTGTTCAGGGAGCTTTCCAAATGGAATAGTCCTTAGGAGTTGGATCAGGGTAAGGAGACACTAATGGAATGACTGTTGGGCGATATCATGGTATTTGTAATTGTTTGTGTTAAAGAAAAAAAAACTTCACTGATCATTTGAGAATGTCTCAAGATGCTAACTTTATCTGGGAACCATTTTCATTTGCTTAGGGATAGTTTGTCATAATAGGCATAGTGCCCAAATTCTTCTTTTAGTTCTGCTTGGTTGATGATTTATATCCAGTCAAGGAGCCCCAATTCAAATCAGTGTGCCCCCTCACAATCCCTATGGGAATAGAAATAAGTTTGAGTGGAGGGTTTTTTTGACCACCTACCTATTACAACATTCTATTCAGAACTTGGATGAAAGGAAAAGGCACTGGATCCCCGTTTTGTCCTAGGCCCACAAAGTCACTGGTTCTTCCTCTCTACATCTAGAAAAGAGCTTCATGTAAGCAGTACCTGAACTCCCTCTGTAAGTGGTTAGAGCACGGGTGGGGAACCTGCATCATGAAGGCCACATCTGGCCTTCTAGGTCCTCGGGTGCAGCCTTTTGACTGAGTCTAAGTTTTACAAGTTTTACAGAACAATTGAGAATGAAAGAATTCTCTTGTGGTAGTGGCTGACAGAGTACAGCTTATCTAAGATGTAAGATAATGTACTGGCCTGTGAAGAGAGTTGAATTATGGTCCCAAGTTGTACAGCTAGCTATGTGATGATGGGATGTGTCACTTTGTTTCTTAGACTTCCATTTTCTTACCTATGATAAGAGAGGATTGCACTATCCCCACATATATGGATCATTGGACTGATTTCCCTTCCCATGCTAATCTTCTGTTATTCTACTTCAAATTAAAGTTAATGATAGAACAGGAATGTTATCATTTCCAAAGCCTAAAGCAGTAGATAGATATTTGTAGCTTTTATGTTGGCAGACTTTTAGACTATCAGAAAGCAGTCAGCTCTATAGATTAATGAAAAGGTACAAGCACACCTTGTTTTATTGTACTTTGCAGATCTTGCATTTTTTACAAATTGAAGGTTTGGGGCAACGCAGCATCGAGCAAGTCTTAGGGATGCATGTTCCCTAAATCCTGATCCTTTTCTCTGCCAGGTTTGTCTCCTCAAAAGCAAAAGTTGCCCACCAAATTTGCCAGCCTTTATCAGTGACACTGTGTTTCCAGTGAGATAAAGGGAAATGACAGAATTCCATTTTAGGGGAATGCTGTTACTAGGTAGAACTGTGCTGAAGCCCTTACCTCTCTCCATTTTTCCAACAGCCTGTGCTCACATCGTGTCTCTGTGTCACATTTGGGTAATTCTTGCAATATTTCAAAGTTTTTCATTATTATATCTGTCATGGTAATCTGTGATCAGTGATCACCGATGTTACTATTGTAATTGTTTTGGGGCACCAAGAACTATGCCAGTATAAGACAAGGAACTTGATAAATGTTGTATGTGCTCTGACTGTTCCACCAACCTGCTGTTCCTCTGGCCTCTCTATTTCCTGAGACACAACAGTATTGAAATTTGGCCAATAAATAATCTTACAATGGCCTCCAAGAAGAGTCAATTTATGCAGCACACTTTATTGTGATCTTATTTTAAGAAATTGCCATAGCTGCCCCAGCCTTCAGGAACCACCATCCTGGTCAGTCAGCAGCCATCAACATCAAGGCAAGACCCTCCACCAGCAAAAAGATTATGACATACCGAAGGCTCAGATAATAGGATTTTTTAACAATAAAATATTTTTAATTAAGGTATGTACATTGTTTTTTAGACATAACACTATTATATACTTATAGCCTATAATATAGTATAAACATAACTTTCATATGCATTGGGAAACAGAAAAATTTGTGTGACTTATTTTATTGTGATACTCGCTTCATTTCGGTGGTCTGAACCAAACCTGAACCAATATCTCTGAGGTATGCCTATATTCCCCAAATGGAAGCATATTTATTGTGTACATTTATTATCCATATATACATATATAGTTGTGGATAATTTAATTTTTCATAGTTAGATTTTATAGTCATGATAATTCCTTGCAATATAAGTATGAGCAGTTCTTAAGAGCCTTGATCCAGTCATTTTCCACATCATTCCTTTGAAGAGACTGAGACTCCAGGCAGTATTGTCTCTATTTTATTGCTTGACAAATTAAGATATTGCTAGACAAGTAAAGGTAATTGAGATTCCTGACTGAGTTTACAACATGAGTCAGTAAAGAAGCTAAAACTAGAATGCATGTTTCCTAAATCCTGATCCTTTTCTCTGCCAGGTTTGTCTCCTCAAAAGCAAAGGTTACCCACCAAATTTGCCAGCCTTTATCAGTGACACTGTGGATCCAGTGAGATAAAGGGAAACAACAGAATTCCATTTTAGGGGAATGCTTTTACTAAGTAGAATTGTGCTGAAGCTCTTACCAGACTCTTATTATAGCCCTGATGACCATAAAACTCCAGGCTTAAGAGCTTCTGCTTACTTCCAGGTTTAAATTAGATAAGTAAGATAATGAAGAGAAAAAGGAAAGGAAGTAGTAGGTTTTGTGAGGGCATTTTATGCTAGAGTGGGCCTTGATTTAGTAATCAGAGAAGGTGCATAGAAAACAGAAAAATGTGTGAGGGCGTGGAAGTGGGCAAATTATAGAGTATGGTTCTGTGATGACAGTAAGTTGGAAATAGGAAGAACAGGAAATGAAACAAAAGATGAAGGAAAGTACAGTAAGAACAGCTCTATTAGTAAAGATAAGACATTTGAATTTGTTGCAGGAAGGAGAGCTGAACAACCAGCATCCCCCCTTTTTTCTCAGAGTTTCTATTCCTTAACTTCCAATACAACAGAAGAAGCAAGAGGCAGCCCTCCTGGTTTCAAGGCTTTTTTTCTGCCCTCTTTCTCTTCAAGCTCTTCTCCATTGGGTATTGGTTACAGCACCTTTGCTTCTGCACTAATTATTATGCTCTTCTACATCCTGCTTCCATCTCTATTTGTAAAATCTGAAATTTCTCTTGGCCTAATTATTCTTTAGAAGAATAGATGTCCTTGGTGATCTGGGGGCAGCTAAGCTGGTAACTGTTTCACAGGAAATTTGTTTTGGCTCATCATCTTAAGGCTGGGTTGGGTACTGTGCCTTTGTTATTAAGTGAGGGGGAGGTTATCCAACCCCTGAGGCAGAAAAGTAGGTGAGAAACTTAATTTAAAAGTCCCGAAGAACCTACAAGAAGGCTACCTTAGCTAACCTTAAAAGTACTACCACCCATTCCATAATTTACCATTGTTAAAGCAAAGCATCTAAGAAGGGATTGGGAAAATAATCCAACATAAACACTACTCTTCTTTTGTAAGATTTTTTTCTAAAGCAGTGATATATTTGGTAGAACTAGTAGGTCTACATAACTCCACAGTCTACACTCAAAGAAGTACGTGTTATATATAATATTACCTCAAGCAATGTCATTTTGCAGTCATCTAGGCATTACAACCAAACTGTACCATATTGTCCCCAACCCTTTGAAACCAGCATGAGAAGCATCATAGTACAGTGAATAGATGTTGATTGAACTGGGGATCAATTCAAAACCTAGGTTTGCAGTCAGTTCTGACATTTATTTGCCTTGTGATCTTTGGCAAGTTACCTAACCTCCCAATGCCCTAGGCAACTCTTTAAGACTGTAAATTATGGGATATTTTCTGATCTGCATTTGTAGAGGGAGTTTCTCACATCAGGAGGTGGCCCCACTGATGAAATCAGAACAAGACAAAAAAAAAATTAGGGCTGTTGGGTGAGGTATGCCTGTATTCCAATTTTCACAAGATACTTCTAACCTACCCTGTACCTCTTTTCATAACCTTGGTATAAAGGAGTTAATAAATATGATTATGATGTATTTGAAACTGGTCTCCCTATTTGAAGCTAAAATACCACTTGGAAGCAATCATTCCCCTTCTCAGAAACAATCAGTATCACATCACTGTTGACCACAGTTTACCAAACTAATTTAACCACAGAATACTTTGGCAGTTGAAATAGGTTGATGGAGCCCATAAATGGTGTTCCAGATGGGTATATGGAACATCAGGGAAGTTTTGGAGGAGTATAAAGGGGAAAGGAACACAGTATGCAGGAAGATGGTGGAACATATTTCTCCAGTACGAGGTGGAACGGCATGGTAGTCTCTTCATCAGGTACAAAATATTTAAAGAGGGATGATGGTGTAAATGAGAGATGGTGTGAGAGGAGGCCATGATGTTTATGAGACACTGAGTATGAGGGGTTTTGATGAAATATGTGTCCGATTCCATGTTGGAGGCAAGAATCAATGGTATATGTGTCATTTGTACGGCGTGAGGTACAGATTGTATATATCAGACACAGGTTGTGGGAGTAGGGACAAGATAGAATGTATACATAATGAAGGCATGGTGTTGACAAGATCTGAAGAGATGGGAGTCGGGGAGAAGCAGGGTGGTGACCAAGTTACAGAGCGAGGAAGATTTTGTGTGTATGTCAGACACAGGGTGTAGGGGGGGATCAACAGGGCTGCAGTGAGTGGAGAGAGTGGCTTCAAGACTTGGTCCCCACCTCCCTTTTCCCCCCTCTCCCATCTTTCTACACAGATTCTCTTGATTTTCACCATAAGGAAAGTCCACACTACAAGTTCACCCTGGCACCAGCTCAGTAGGACTTCTGCTGACGATATTGGTTTGTTTTGATTCCTAGGTGACCCCTACCTCCTCCACCCCCAACCTTTTCTAAAATTGAAATGTTCTCAAAGAACCTTATTCATATAATGTGGAACACCAGGGCTCTGCAGAATATATTTAGGCATTTCTACTTTTATTATTATATTATTATTCTCATAACCAGAGGCTTATTCCTAAAGTTCAAAATTAGAACTTCCATAACAGCAATCATGATTAACTCCATTGGTAAACTCCTAAATCCCTTCTTTCTCATTCTTTCAACCATGTGATTTTTCTGGTTCTACAAATGGGAATCCTATTTCATCCATTGATTAGAAAATACAACTGTTCCCCCCCCCCAATAAGCAGAATGCTTTGTGGACTGATTCGAGCTTACTCTGCTGCCCTCTCTTGCAGCTTCCTGAGTCATTGCTACTTTTTGTCTCCTCCCCTCCTTTTTTTTCAAAGTAAGAAAATGGCTTTCTCCCTTCTTTGTGCTTCTTCGGGAACTCTTTCCAAAGCCACTGAGTCACTTCCCTTTTTCATATGAAGCTTCCCTTCCATTTAAATGTTTTATACTAAGCCAGTATATTCCCCCCCGCCTTCCTTCTCATGCCTTTTTATTCTTCTTTTAAAAAAAAATAATCTTGAAGAATTTGAAGGAATTTGATTTTTCTATTTATTGACCATTGTTATCACTTCTGAGCCTTATTTTCCAAAAGCCACTTTATAACTTCATTGAATTTTCCAGCTGATCACTGGGTATTTGGTTGCAAGGATCAGCCTGGAAATTATTTCTTTGATGTTTTCAAAGGCTGGAAAGAATTTTTTTCTCTTTTTGAGTGCCATTGGGTTGCAGACTAAAGAATGTTACAGCTTGTAGGAGTTCCAATTAGAGCCAATTAGACCTTGTCAGACCTGCCAGGGCTCCAGAATGCCTTAGACAATTCAATCTGCTCTGCGAGAGTGGAAATTTGATTTTTCTTCATAAGGGCTGGGAATCTTGCTATTTTATAGATATGGTTTATTTCAGTAATTTTCTTGAGACTAGTACAGCCTAATGTATAGAAGAGTTCCAGACATCCTCCAAACCACGTCATCAGTTTATCTTGGCTTCCATTCATTTCACCATTAAATTCAACAAGCATTTTTTAAGCACTTACTGTGTGCAAGGAGCTATGCTAGGCATTAAGGGTACAAAAATGAAATTAAAAATAGCCTTTGCCCTCAAGATGCTTACAAGCATATATGGGTAATGATATATCACACATACATAGGTATCTTACAAAAATTAAAATATAAATGCAGTGGAGAATTCCAAAGTGCTATGAAAGGAAGCAAGGTCTAAGTAATGATTTAAATATGGAGGCATCAAAGAATACTGCATGAGAGAGATGCTACTTGAACTAGACTTTGAAGAAAAAGGAAGGATTTCAGCACTCAGAGATAGCGGTTAAGAGGGGCCATTATATTTGTGGCAGATAGACTGAGAAAAGGCACAGAAACCAGAGAGAAGCAGGATGAGATTAGGGAACAGAGTTTTATACAGCTCGATATGTGAAGATGAATAATATGATTGCCCTCAGTCATAGTAGGTTAGAGGGACATACATTGTTTAGAGCTTTGAAGGCCTTAATCTGATGGACAAGTCAATCCTAGTTTGAGTTTGAATCAAGAACTGCAGAAAATGACTTCAGGAGACTTAGAAACAAGGTTTATTGCAAGCATATGCAAGAACAGGTGTCAACCAGCAGCCCCAAATGCAATGAGTGCAATGCACTGCACGCTTTGGAGAGGCAACCCAAACATCCATGCATCATCGCAGATCACAGATTCCCAGTGAGTGGGGGCCCAGCAGGCTCCATGAATAAACAACTAGGAATCTGCCCATAGAAGTCAGGACCATGACCACAAATGTGTGGATCTTAAAGGCACCCTCCTAGGGAAAAAGCTTTTATACCCTTCCTAAGTGGAAATCTCACACAGTTGAGTTTGTTTGTTTGTTTGTTTATTTTTCCACTGTGGCTAGTTTCCACTGTGGCTAGTTCCCACAGAGTAGAAGAATACCACAAAATCTGTGATCCTGGGCTTAGAACTTTACCACCCTTTCAAGAATAAATCTCTCTTTTTTTAGCTGTCCTTGTACAAAGCATTTGAAGAGAGGTAGAAGATGAAGGAGGGGAAGTAGATAAACCCAGGGCAAGCAACACACTATTCCTTGTCTCTTGGTGTGTGTGGGCGTGGGGTGGGGGAGGGGGAGAGGGAGAAGAGGAAGAGATTACTTCTTGGTAAATAGAAGCTTAAGCAGAAACCGAAAACTCGAAGTATGTCCATATGGCTGATTTAAACACTTGGGCCTTTCAAGGTGACTCACTATTAATGTAACTGCTGTCCATCATAGTTGTTTTGTTCCCTCATTTTCTGAGAGGACCAATGACATCATGAGATGATAGCCAGGTTAAGGAGGTTGTAACTAATCCCATGGGCAGTGGGGATAGCACAAGGTTCCTGCCCCTTTGTATTTAGCTTTCACGTCTTTGGAGAGCTTCAGTGACTAGAGGGAAGGGGTTACTGAGACTGCCTTGATTGAGCAATCAATCATTAAATATTTATTAAGCTCTTCTGCTGCTGCCTTGTTTAATCAGTCATCAAACATTTATTAATCACCTACCATGTAGTAGCTAAGTGGTGTAGTAGATAGAGAGCTGGGTGTGGGGTCAGGAAGACTTGGGTTCAAATCCAGCCTCAGGTACTTACTAGTAGTGTGATCTGGTGTCACTATGCTCTCTGTCTCAGTTTCCTCTAGTGTAAAATGGGAATAATCAGCACCTACCTCCCAGGGTTGTTGTGAGGATCAAATGAGATATTTTTGAAGTGCTTAACACAGTGGCTGGCACATAATAGGCCCTTGATAAATGCTTCTTTCCTTCCTTCTTATGTGCCAGGCACAGTACTAACCTCTGGGGATACAAAAAAGTGAAACAGGCCCTTCATCAAGGAACTTAAAAGCAGAAGGGACAAAATATACACATGTAAGTGCAAACAAAATACATAACAAACCTTACTAGGATGTTTTTCCAGTTATAATGTTCTATGTTGCCATTACATTAGAGCAAAGCATCAGTGTACAAAGATGTTTAATATATAAGTGAAAAATATAAATATGATGAAATAAAATATTTTTATTATTAGACTTCATTGGATCTATGATCAACTAAGGCATTGATCTTATACTGTCACTTGTCTGCTTCAGTAATTTGGGTAAAGCTCTTTTGCCTCTAGGATAAAACACAGATTGCTTGGCCTGGCGTTTCAGACCCTCCAGTCTGGTTCCAGGCTACTTTTCCAGCATTATTTCATATTCATCTGCTTCACACTCTCTACATTCCAGCCAGACTTGATACTAGCTGTTGTCCAAATGACTCTTCATCTTCAGCTTCTCCGTTCCCAAAAGCTATCCCCATGCCTGGAATTCATTCCCTTCTCATCTCTGCCTTTGAGAATCCTCACCTCCTGTAAGGCTCCATTGGGGTGCTGCCTCATCAGTGTTTTCTCCTTCCTTCCTCAGATGGCACTTTGTCTGCCCTAGATTGTATTTATCTGTGTCCATATGTTACCCGTCCCCCACTAGTTTGCAAACTGCTTGAGGGCAAGGGCTGTTTAGTTTTTGTCTTTATGTAGTGCCTTTCCCAGAGCAAATGCTCAATAAATGCTTTTGAATGGAATTGAATCTCAACTACCTGCTACTGGAACTAGACTCTGTCCCTGGGTCCCTGAAGCTTTTGCCTTGTCTTGTCCAGAACCAGGCTTCCACATCATTTCCTGGCCGTTTCCAGACCATGCTGTCTCCATTCTAGCCATCCTCCTGAACCCCTTGTCACTGGAACCCCCAGAATTCTGCCTCCATGGATCCCTGGGCTCTGATAGGCAAACTTTCATCCTATTTTGCCTGTAATGAGACCTCCACCTCGGTTCCCAGATAGCTCCAAACCATGTTGTCCACGTATCCTCCACCCCCTTCCACTTTCCAGCTACCCTTTATGTGTGATCTTCTGCCCTTAGAACTCTCTGAGGACAAGAACTGTCTTGCTCTCTTGTATTTGTATCCCCAGTCCTTAGGACAGTGCCTGACACATAATAAATACTTAATATATGCTATACCTGTCTATCATCTGTCAATACAGGATTTTTGAGCAGCCTTTTTGTCTGTGATCTCATCTGTCAAGGAAATTTTTACTATGTAAACCAATAGTGGGAGATACCTTTTTGGAGGGGAAAGCCTTTAAAACTTATTTTTCTCTGTCAAATCAAAAAAAATTTTTTTGTATTTGACAAATATATATATCCCATAATATAATAGGATCTTTTATATAGAATACCTTGGCCAATTGTGTGACTTTGAAGATGTGATCTGCTCTAGAGAGTCATCTTCAAAAACCCAATAGAACATGAGCTTCTTAAAGGTGGAGGCTGCTTTTTGTTTTGTCTTTGTATTCCTACATTTCCTAGCATGGTCCCTTGGAAGATGGCACATGATTAGTAAAATCTTTTTGGATTAGAAAAAGCTTGACTCTTTCCCTTCCCATTTTCGTAGACAATACTCTCAGTATATAAAAAAAAAATTCTAATTGAGCTTTTAAAGACTTAAGAAGGTTGGCAGTTTGGTCAGTAGTTACTTTTATCTAGTTGTAGATGTCACTTGCCCCCTTTTCTTTTTTTGGTAATATTATCTATGATTGTTTCCACTCTTTGGGGATTTTTGAGATATCTTGAAAATCATTTAATCATTTTCCTGATTTTATTTTCTTGTATACTATTTCCATTTTCTTTTTTTGTGTGTACCATTTCAATTTATTTTCTTGTATACCAATCAGGCCCAAAGGTATAAGAATCCAAATGTGGTGAATTCATAATTATCAATAATGAGGGAAGATTACTTTGTAGAAAGGCTGACAAATATGTTCCATTCCACTAGTGTTTGTTGTTCTTTCAATTTCATCTATAAATATGGTGGAGCATATTTGGGTCTCACACTAACCTTTCTTTAGGCTCCTTCCATGCTAAGCATACTGAGAAACAAGAATGGAATTTGTCAGAGAATCAGTGCATTGTAGAGCTAGAAAGTAGAAAGAAGAGTAGGTCGCACAGGCTAGAGCTCTTGCTACCTGTCTCACTGTTGGTGGTACAGCAGATTAGGAAAAGATGTTGGATCATAACGTTACTGCCAGTATACTGGAGTTCAGTGGTGTAGAGATGGGCCATGACCTGGTAGTATAGAGTACAATGGAGAGTATTACTTGGTGTGAGAGGAGAGGGGGAGATCAGTGGGAAGAGTTAGTGTAGCAGGTACTAGGGAAGGACCAGTGGAAGCTGGAAGATGTGAATAATGGTATTTGAACCCTTGCTCTTCTGTCATTTTAATTGGTGGGTTGAGGGGGAAAGGAGTTTGTGTCCAGCCAACTCAAGTCTTGTATAGCTGCTAAACCCACACAGTATGCACGAGAATGAAGAAGAAGTGAGAATGGAGCCACAAAAATTAGATTTCTGCTTACTAGAGGTCCCGTTCTTAGACCAAGTTTTCAGTTTAGGAATCTATACCCCCAGATCCTCTCACTCTATTGTACCGTTTAATTGTCTTACCTAAACTGTCTCTATACTGGATACAATAATAGGTAAGCGAAAACAGGAAGACGTACCTTCAGAGAAGCCAGAAAGTAAAGGAAAGGCCAAGACCCTAGGACTCAACCTTTTGAAGAATTCTCCCTTCTTTTTTTCAAGATGGCTCCAGCAGATACTTTGATAACTTTTAGCACTCTAGCCAACAGAAAATAGTAAATTAATTTACATTTCTGTAACTAACATTTAAAGGTTTACAAAGCACTTTCCTTACCACAACCCTGTAAATTAGGTAATAGAAGTATTACATTACTTGACTTGCCCCAGTCATGCAAGAGTCAGAGTTGGGATTTGAACTCAGGCTTCTTTCCTTCAAGTCTGGCCTGTTTTTCTACAATACCACAACAATGAAAATGGACTTCTGTGTCTTCTTTTGCCACATGAGCTAGAACAATCGAGCTGATTATTTGTACTTAAAATTAATGTGATGGGAATGGTGGATGCTTTTAGATTACAGGCTGATTACAGAAGAATTGAGCAAAAGATGATACTATTTCTATAGGGCTTGTAGATGGTATTTATTTAGATCTTGGTACATAGCTCCCCCTGTTGAAGACATTGGGAGCTCTGTGAAGAATAGGTAACTACTTTTCAAGTTTAAATTATATTGGTAAATGCACAGAAATAGTTGATAGCAAATATAAGTATTAGTTTTAAAGAGAAAAATGCTAAAAAAAAAAAAACCATGAAATAATGTCCTTTACGAAAGAGGAAGAGTAAAATATTAAGTGCAAAATAATCTTTTTTTAATCAGCTGAGTACAACTTCTAGGTGTATTACAGCTAACCAGATGGTTAGCCTACTTTTTTTTTTTAAACGGTCTTACTGGTCTTTGTTCCCTGTAAATCATCTTTTAAAATAAACTTTCACCTAAGACTTTGAACTTCTTTCATCCTGACTCAGGAAAGATTGATCAACAGCTTGAATATAAATAAAAGTTAAACTAGTCCCTAAAGTTAACTATCCACCTGCCCCAGCCTACCATTATTTTAACTATTTCTAGTGTTCTGTATCACCAAATACAACCTCCAATCTAGAAAAGGGGGAAAAAAGTTCTTTTTGTAAATCTTTTAAGAAATTTACATAAAGCTGTAAATCAAAGCTCTGTCATGGAGAAAAGGTTTTTCTTTTGTGCCTTAAAAAATCAAAATGGTTTTTGTTTCCCTGACTACTTACTTACTGATGCCTTATTTATAGTATTCTCGCAGTGTTTGGATTTCCACTCCTTTATAGCATAGGCACACTGCTAAGGTAATATTGAAACTTTGTTTAGGTCAGCTTCAGTGTTTGGGCTTACTTAGAATAGCAGTTTTGTTCCACACAAGTATCGTTTTGCCCAACTGCCAATAAACCTCAGTAAGTGAACCTTCCTTTGCATATAAACACCAAACAGTTGAACTGTTTACTGTTAAATATTTACAGTGAAGCATTAAGAACATTAAGAACTGGTTTTTCAAGTTTCCATGGTCCCATCAAATGCCTTTGAGAGAACTCCTCTTCTTTTCAGTCATGCTGCCCTGACTAAGCAGGAAAAGCTCAGCATTACCTTTAGTCTTTTATCCCCAAAGCATCTCAAAGCCTGTTTCCAAAATATTGGCTGTTTTTGTTTATTAATTTCATTTGACAAGTCCGAGAGATGAGCAAAAGACCAGACCTTTCCAGGAGTCCCTTGCCTTGAGTTGATTGATGCTAACTGGCGAACCAGGATTTACTCAGCAACTTTGATGTGGAGAGCCACCCTTCTGCCATCTTAACTTTACTCCACAGTTATCTCTCAATTTACATGATATATGTATTCCAAAGCCTACTTTGTTATTTTTGGTTCAATAAATGGTCATTTTATTACTAAATGATATGTGCTCTATTTTCCTCTGTACCACAGTTGGTTGTTTCTCCTGGGAAAGTATTGTTATAAATGAATGAACGAATAAAACATTTATTAAGTATTGACTATATATACTATGCTAAGTCCTGGTGACACGAACAAAAAAATTAAGAGAGTCCTGGCTCTCAAGGATCTCACATTCTGACAAGAGACACAACACATATGGAAGGTTTCAGCTGCAAGTCAGATCAAAAGATTCCATGGGTATTAGGGTACAGTGGCAAAGAAGATGGAAACATCCTTTTCATGTTATTTCCACTGACAAAATCATACTCGTTTCTGATGTTGAACCATTTGACACTGGTCTGGCTGTAAGCACTGCTTAATTGAAAGGCTCTTGGATTCATGATCTTGGACTGTCCCTATCAGGGTTTGAGGAGAGATGGTGGTCAAATGGTGGTGGCTTGACTTGACTGGTACATGCTGCTTCCTGTCTCTACTTCAGGGTTCCTTGGACTTCAGCTAGGCTAATTTGCCTTCCTTGTGGGTGGCAGTTGGTTGGCAGTTGGTAAGGATGGCTGGCTACTTGACCATAAGAGTTGCCTCCCCAAACAGTGGCTATGAGAGTTGAACCATAAGCAGGACTAGTGATCTGTAATAGATAGCATATTTGATTTATAAATCTTTTAAGAAATTTACATAAAACTATAAATCAAAGCCCTGTCATGGAGAAAATCCTTTGTGCCTTAAAAAATCAAAATTCACTTGCCCACCAAAATTTTCCATAGACCACAAATTTCACAGAATTTTTTTCTTCTCTTCCAACATACAATCATTGAGGAATAATATGAATGGAAAAGAGGGTCCTTTAAAATGTCAATAGGTTTTAGACTAAAATAAATTATATTCATAACATTTCCAGAAAATGGAATCTGACTTTTCTTCCAGAATGCACATTACTCTTTGGACCATAAGAAACAAGAGAAAGCTGTGTACTTACAATATAATAGCCCACATTTCCATAATACTCTTAACACTTTCCTCACAATAAGTCAGTGAGATAGGTAGGAGTCCATAGTTGAAATTTGACTTTACATTATCTGTGGATGGCCCATTGAATGAGAAGCTAAGAAACCAGTTTTCCCCTACCATGACTACTGCTGACTTGTGTTGTGGCCTTGATGAAGTTAATCAGCATGGGTTTATTTAGTGCCTTCTATCATTTAGGCACTGTACTAAATGCTGGGGATACAAAGGCAAAAAGTGAAACAGACCCTCCTCTCAAAGAGCTTACATTCTAATGGAGGAGACACCATGTGCATGTATAAGTATGTACAGACAACATATAAAAGAAAAACAAGGTATATCTGTTAGGGAGGGTGCTCTTTGATGTTATTTTTTGTAAAGGCATATGAGCAAATACTGTTTCCCATGGCATATAAGTATTTATTTTGTAGTAAGTCAAAATACATATATTTTGTATTGCCAAAGTAATCAGGAAAGGCTTCATGTAGAAGGTGGTACTTCAGCTGAATTTTGAAGAGAACCAGGGATCCCAAGAAGTGGAGATGAGAAAGTTCCCCGGCATGTGAGACAGCCAATACAGACAGTATGGAAGGTGGAAGATGGAGTGTCATCATAAGGAATTGTGAGTAGGCCAAGATAGCTAGATTGTAGAGTGTATGAAGGGGCTATATGATTAATTAGGTTAGGAAGATAGGTTGGAGCCAGGTCATAAGGGCTTTAACTGCCAAAGAGAGGAGTTTGTATTTCATCACAGAGTCAATACGTGGCCACGGGAGTTGATTGTGTAGGAGAGTGCCATTGTCAGGCCTGTACATTAGGAGAACCTCTTTGGCAGCTGTGTGGAGGAGGAATTCAGCTGGGATACCAAAACCAAATAGGCAGCTGTTCTGGTGCTCTTTTTCTTCGTTTCTTCAATCATATCTGATTATTTGTTGTTATTGTACAGTGGAAGGGCTATAGATCAGGCAGTATATCTGTCAAAGTGATTTTCCATTGCTCTCTCTCCTACTCTGAGAACTCCAATGGCCCCCTATCACTTCTCAGATCAACTATAAACTCCTCTGTTTGGCCTTTACACAACCTGTCCCCATCCTACCTTTCCAGCCTACTTACACCTTTCTCCCCTTTTAGTTTTACTATAGGGCAGTTAGATTGAGCTTTTCTCTTTTCCTCGTACTTGGCACACCATCATCCCCTCCAAGCTGTCACACTGTCTGTCCCTTACCTCCACTTCTTAAAATCCCTGGTATCCTTCAAAGCTCAGCTCAAGTACCACCTTCCGGATGAAGTCTTTTCTGATCTTCTCAGACACTGATACCTTCACAGGAAGCTGGGAGTGTAGTGGAGAAAAGTGCTGGGCCTGTAGTCAGAAAGGCCTGAGTTCAAATCTAGTCTAACATGCTCACTAACTGTGTGATCCTGGCAAACTTGTATTTGCCTCTGTTTCCTCACCTATAAAATGGGGACAGCCATAGCACCTATCTTCTAGTGTTGTAAGGCTCAGATAAACTAATATTTAGTTTTTTTAAAAAGTGCTTAGTCTAGTACCTAGCACATAGTAGGTGCTATAAATGTTCATTCCCTTCTTCCCCCCTTATCTTGTATTTATATAGATAGATGTACATATATTACATATATGTACATTATAAAATTATATGTGTGTGTTGTTATTGTTGTTGTTTAGTTGTTTTTCAGTTGTGTCCAACTCTTTATGACTCCATTTGGGGTTTTCTTGGCAGAGATACTGGAATAGTTTGCCATTTCCTTCTCCAGTTCATTTTACAGATGAGGAACTGAGGCAAACAGGTTAAGTGACTTGCCCAACATCACACAGCTAGTATCTGAGGTCATATTTGAACTCAGATCTTCTTGATTCCAAGCATACCACTCTATCCACTGTGCCTCCTAGTAGATAAACGAATGAATGAATGAACATGTGTGTACATATATATGTGTGTACATATATATTACACATACATACATACACCTCTTTTCTCCTCTGAGGATGGTTCCTAAGTTCCTTGAAAGCAGAAACTTTCATTTTTGTTTTTGTATGCCCGGCATCTAGTGCAGTACCTGGCACAGAGTAACAATAATAATAACAGTTACCATTTATTAAGTACCTGCTTTGTGCCAGGTGCTGTACTTTACAAATATAATCTCATTTGATCCTCATAATAACCTTGGGAAGTAGGCACTATTATTATCATCCCCATTTTACAGTTGAGGAAACTGAAGCAAACAGAGGTTAAGTGACTTGCCCAGGGTCACACAGCTAGGAAGTCTTTGAGGCCAAATTTGAATTCAGGACTTCCAAGCCCAGCACCATATATACACTATGTCACCCACTAACTTGTAAAAGTAAGAAGCACTTTATAAATGTTTTTTGGTTGTTTGACTGACATAACCCAAGTTCTCTGTACTTCAGGAAAATAAAGTGTACTTGTAATAAGACTTGGCTAAAAATAAGTAAATAAATATATGTCTGAATATGTATATGTATATTATATATGTATATATCTGCATACTTTATTAGAGCATGTGTCTAGTTTTTTAGTTCAGAAAATATGGTCATTGAGTTATAATTCTACAAATTAATGAACTATATTTATAAAGCCCTCTTAAGTTCTTAGATGAAAAGTACCACATAGATAATATTATTCCTGTTCCATTTTAATGTCTTGGTTATGTCATCCCTAAAGATAGCATAACTTGGTCTCTCTTTTTTCCTAGCCTGTCCTAAAGATAGAGTCTATTCACTATATTATGTTTTCACATATTTTAGGCACAGTTACATGTTTAATTGTTTGAGGGAAAGATGGAGAGGCGGAGCCCAGTAATGAAGGGCCAAGAAAGTTATTAAGCAGCCAAGTGGCGATCATCACAAATCTACCTGTATTCTGTTTGAGCTCACATGAACTTGAAAGGAACCAGTTTATTTAGGAAATGCTCAGGCAGCTTTGGATTGTGCCAACCCTGGTTTGGTTTCTGTTTCAGTAGTTCAAGTTGCCCTCGATAAGATTTTGTTTATTTTCATTTCTTCTCTTGCATTGATTAATATTCTCAGGAACTGGCAAGTTCTGACCTGTCACAGAAGCACTTGAGTGGAAGGATATTTGTTTTTAGGTGGTGAGGTTTTTATTTTTCCCATTATACATACTAATAAGCAGCTGTGATCAAAGCACTAATATCTTAAGAAACAAGAGAGAACTCTGCCTATCACTTAGGTAAAGTCTATGGTCTCTCTTACCTTTTTACAAGAACATTTATTATAATCATAATTCCAAGGGCAGAATTTCCAGTAAGAAACTGTTTACTTTACATTATCACTGTATACTTAGTACTTAGGGGTATTAAGCTATATGGAAAGAAAGGGTATGATTCGCCTAGTTTTGAACCATTGGATGAACATTAGAGAAACATGAATGTCATTTTGTCTGTCCCTTCCTGTAAAATGTTAACCCATCCCCTTGCTGGAGCATCCATATATTTCAGAGCATCGTAGAATTTTTAAGTAGGAGGGACCACAGATTACCAGAATAGACCTACTCATTTTACAGTGATCCTGGGCTAATGTTAGAACCCAAGTCTTGTGGCTCCCAGCCAAGTGCTTTTTCACCACAAGTCCAGACTTTTTGGCCCCTGGTCATTGGTGAGGCTTTGCCACAAGCCAAATCAAGTTGTTTGTATTATGTGCTTACTGTGAAAGTCAGGGCAAGGCATTTGTCTGCCTTATTGTTGTTGTTCAGGTGTTTCAGTCATGTCCAACTCTTCATGACCCCATTTGGGGTTTTCTTGGCAAAGATACTGGAGTGCCGTTTCCTTCTCCAGCTCATTTTACAGACTAAGGTTAAGTGACTTGCCCAGGGTCACACAGCTAGTAAGTGTCTGAGGCCGAATCTGAACTCAGGTCTCTTCTTGACTCCAGGTGCGGTGCTGTATCCACTGCACAACCTAGCAACCTTATTTGCCTTAAGCACGGATTAAAAATCGCCATCTCATTGTGTTAGAGAGTTTGAGCTCTTCCGTGTATCTTTGACTTATTATGAAATAAATGCTTCCGTGCCATGGAGAGCATTATTTTCTCATATGCATTTACAAAAAGTAGCGTTAAAGAGCATCCGACATGTTGTACCTTAGTATATGACTTACCCTTGCCTCCTCCCAATCTCAGCTCTGGGTTATTATTAAAGAAATGCAGAATCTTACAATTGGAGTGGCCTTTGTAGGTTATCCAGTCTAACCTGAAATCTTTATGTAAATAAGAATTCCTTCTATAGGACTCCCAAATTGTGGTCCCCCGGCTTTCTCGTAAAGGTCTTTGTGAGGAGGCACCCGCCACATCTCTAGGTAGCCCATTCCACTTTTGGATGGCTCTTATTGTTAAGATGTTTTTCTTCCTATCAAGCCTCTTTGGAATTTCCATCTGTTGCTCCTAGTATCTGTCCTCTGGGGCCAAGCAGAGTAAGTATAATCCACCTGCTGTGGGACAGCCCTTCAGATACTTGAAGACTAAGCCTTTGCTTCGACATATTAACTAATTGAACTAATCCTCACAGGACTGATAGATAGTGCAGTGGATAAAGTGCTGGGCCTGGAGTCTGGAAGACCAGAGTTCAAAGCTGGCCTCAAACACTAACCGTGGGATCCTGAGCAAGTCACTTAACCTCAGGCCCAGTTTCTTCATCTGTAAAACGAGGGTAATAATAGCACCTGCCTCCCAGGGTTCTTGTGAGCATAACATGGGGCAATATTTGTAAAGGGCTTTGCAAACTTTAATGTACTATGTGATATTACTGTTATTATTATTAGCATGAACTCAAGACCATTCACCAGCCTGGTCACCCTCCTCTGGTTGCTCTCCAGTTTATCAATGTCCTTCCTACTTAATTAATGAGAAAGTATTTATTAAAATGTTACTGCTTACCAAATACTGTGCTTAGTACTGGGGATACAAATAGAGAAGCAAACACTATCTCTGCCCCAACAAACCAGTGACAGAGCCAATTTGATCATGTTTCATAGTTCCAGAACTCGGGGGGGGGGGGGGGGGTCAGGGGAGGGAGAATGCGTGGGTTGCAGCAAGGCAGTTGACAAAGCTATGGAGAAAATGGCCAGAGAACAGGGAGGGAAGTAAAGCAAGGCTAGGGCTTTCCTGAAATAAGTGGTCACCAGGCGGAGAGTAGGGCTGCAGGTGAAAGTTCCTCCACTACACAGTCTCTGGTATGGGTGGCACGGTGGGTGGTAAGGTGATGGAAAAGGTGTCTGGAGAGTAGGGAGCCAAGTGAAGCACGAAGGGGGCTTTCCTGAAATAGCAGTCACTAATTAAGACGGTGGGGCCCCAAGGGCAGCAGTTCCTTTCCAAAATAGTGGCGTCACTGTTTGGGGGCAAAATACCAGCCTAGTGTATATGCCACATAATAACTCCCTATGGTATATTTAGGGCATAATCTCATATTTTTTTTTCACATCTCTGTTGGCTCATGAAACAAAAGCTGTTGTCTTCCACTTCTTCCTAGAGCACAAATCTACTATTTGCAAAACACTGAACTATCAATTATATTTGTTGTTCTTTGCAACAGCCCTCTGCAGTGGGGCAGTGATTTCACCTATGGGGACATCTGGCATATAGAAAGGTGAAAGATTTGCCCAATTTCACATAGTAAGTTAGTGACAGATATAAAGAAAGCATGTCCTTGAAAAGAAGCATTAATTAATTAATAGTATTAACATATTTTAGCAGATCGGACTCAAAAGCACCCTGCTCTTTTCTTTAGGACTCTTAAGATACAGAAGTTCCCAAGGCCATAGCATTTAGACCCAAATGAACCTTAGAGATTGTCTAGAGCCAACTCCTTCATCCTGCAGCTGCCAAAACTGATCCAAAGATCTTAAGACTTATCCAAAGTCACTCAGGTGTTAAATAAAAGAGCTGAGATTAAAACCCAGAAGTCCTCTGTCACCAAAGCCAATGATTTTTCCACTACATCATGCATCATAAATGACTCAGATATAATTGGCCAGTAGTGTTACCATTCTCGGACTCCTAAAACAGTTTGGAAAGCCCAAGATCATGAGTATGAAACCTTATCTAGAATGTTGCATCTCCCAACCCTGTTTTTTGATTTTAAAGAAATTGACGCCCAAATGACCAATAAGTAACACTCTTTGTGTCTTGTGTATGAGAACCTACCTAAATTTAGAAAGGGCCATCACAGTGTTGGTCTCAAAGTTATTAAATTTTTGGTCATATCCATCAACCCTTGTGGATCATCTAGTAAATCATAAGGAGGTTGTGATCTGTGTTAGAAGGTAGAGCGTAAACACCAGTGAAATCACAGAGCCACTGCTCTGAGCAACTTGTTTGGAAAACCCAAAGTCATGAGTTTAAAACCTTATCTAGGATGTTGCATCTCTCAGTCCTATTTTTTTGGTTTTAAAGAGATTCATGCCCAGATAACTCATAAATAACACTTGCATTGTACTTGGGCACTTCAAGGATCTGTGAGTTCATCAGACAAACTTGGTGGGGCCTCCCAAAGCTGATGTTCACTTGGCCTTCTTAGACTTTGAGTATCTAGGATCACCAAAATGACTTTACTGAAGGATTGTAAAATTAGACAATGTATATACTTTTTTAATATTTACATATAAACTTACACACCAAAATGAGTACACTTTGCAGAGCAAGGCATATGTGCTAATTATGTGGTTTTTAGCTCTGGTACACTTTGAGGGTGTGTCAGGCAGATAACCTGTGCCTGCAGTCTGCAGCTGGTTTGTTATTACTTCCATTTGATTCAGGTGACTATGAACCACTGGCAGATGGATGATATTTAACAGCCTTTACAGTTGGATTAGGTACAGGTGAACCACACTTTACAAAAACCTAAGACATAAAAATCTGATGAGTGAGGATGGGGGAGGTTGTGTAAATTGAAGCACACTATGATGTGTGTATTTGGTTTCATCTTTGCACAGTGCCTGGAACGTTGTAAGCACCTAATAAATGCTTTATCATTTCATCATTCAACTGTTATTAAATGTTGGCACATTGAATCGAAAAGCCACAACAAATTTGACATTGAGAGTGAAGGTATTTATAACATGATAGTGCTTAACTCCTTGCTTTTTAGAAGTGAATTGTAGACATAAACTTGGGATGAAAAAAAAGGCAGTTAGATATGTTATATTGAGATGTGTTTGTTGAATAATTCTGGAAATGAAATGATAACTCTCCTTATGAGATTAATAAAATGGCCCAGGAAATTACTAAATAAAAATATGGTGCCCTGAGAAGCCAGCTTTTAACAACCTGGCAAGACAGAGTCATCACATTCATTGCATTAGTGAGACCTAATTCACGATGGGAATTCAATGAAGTATTGCAAGAAATGTCGATGGAATATTTCCACAGACTGACCATGTGAGAGAGAGTGATGATGTAGCTCAGTTTCAGCTAGTTTATGTAAATGATGTTTATTACATTCATTTCCAAAGACTTATTCTAACACATTCTAAGAAGGTGACTTATAGCCCTGTAGTCACTTCCACAATTTTGTCCTTCCTTACGCTGCTTGTTCCTGGATTTAAATCAATTCCTTCTGAGAAGAAAATGGGATTTCTCCCTCCAGTTTCCAGATTTACACCCTTACTTAACCCTACTCTTAGAGCACCTAAAAAGTGTTGGCAGGCCCAAGATCCCAAGTTTTAACCCTATCTAGGGTAGTACTCCGCCCACTCCATTTTTTGGCTCTTAAGAAATTCATGTCCAAATGTCCTAACACTCTTATAAAGTGTTCTCCTGAGATTGATTTTGTGACTGCTTCCTTTCATATCCTTTTCCTAGCTAACCTAGGTAGATTTTGTATGTGTGTATACATGTACATATATGAGGAACATACATATATATATGACCTTTTATTGCTTATAAAAGAAGTCTTAAAATGGTTTAATGATATTTTCTAAATTTGGGAGAAATAACAATGGACCTGTTCTTTTATGTTTAATAGCCTCTCAGCAGTGGTAACTTGTTCTGTAAGCTGAGTCAGTATAATCCTGTAGTTAAAAGTTAAGTGACTTGTTTTCCTTAAGATATGGCTTGCTAGGTAATCAATTAATAATTCATATACGGAATTTTAATTCATTTATATTCTTAGGTCTACTGTGATACGAGTTTATGGTGAATTCATGTTTGTTTGTTTTAATTTAAGTGTTTTCTATCTTTTCTCTCTAGTAATTGCCAGACTTTGTTTCTTGCCAGTAGGCTACCTCTGTGGGAAAGGTGGAGGTTACAGAAGAAATTTTGTTTTAGAAGTCCCCACTCTCCCCTAAAAGTGTTCTCCCTCCTTTGAACCAATGTAGCACTTTGTCCCTCCTTGTTGCACCTTGGCATTATACCTTGTGTTCCAGATTTTTGTGTTATTTTTTCATTTCCCCTGCTTGACGATAAGTTCCCTGAGGACAGGAATGGTGTCTTCTTCACACCTTTGAGCACAGTCCCTCACACATAATAGGTGTTCAAGGAATTTTGGTTAAATTGAATTACTGTTAAAAAAATTCTTTCATGAGGCATGGTGCTGCATGGCTGTAAACCTTGCTACCAGGCTAATGAATCTCTTGAGCTCTGGAGTTCTGAGTTGCTGTGGGCTAAGCTGACCAAGTGTCTATACTAAGTTTGACATTAATATGGTGAACACCTGGGAGCAGGGAGATTGGGGTTAGGGTTGCCTAAGAAGGAGAAAACTGGCCCCAGTTGGAGACAGAATGGATCAGAGCTCCCATGCCAATCAGAATGGGATCAGGCCCATAAGTGGCCTCTGCACTTCAAGTCTGGATGAGATAGCGAGGGCCAACGATAATTAGGTGGATAGATAGGTAGATAGATAGATGTAAAATTATTCTTTAATATTTATTCTCTTTTATTTTTAAAAATAGTTTCATTGAAATTGAGTTTTGTAATAATTCCTTCATTAAGGGGAATTGCAGAAAGAGAAAATGGAATACTATATAATAAGAAACAGTAAGAAGGCTAGTTTGTCTCGACTAGTATATGCATGTTGCTGTTGAGTCATTTCAATTGTGTCCAACTCTTTGTGACTCCATTTGGGTTTTTGTTTTGTTTTGTTTTGTTTTGTTTTGGCAAAGATACTGGAGTGGTTTGCCATTTTCTTCTCCAGCTCATTTTACAGATGAGGAACTGAGGCAAACAAGGTTAAGTGACTTGCCCAGGGTCACACAGCTGTTAAGTTTCTGAGGCCAGATTTGAATGCATGAAAATGAGTCTTTCTGATTCCAAGCCCAGTGCTCTGTCCCTGCACCACCTAGCTGCCCCATTGTGTGCATAAAGGGGAATAATATGCAATTAGCTTGGAGAAGTAGTTTGGGAACAGGTCATGAAGGGATTTAAATGTCAGAGTTTTTATTTGGTCCAAGAGGTAATACAGAACCACTGGAATTTACTGAGTGAGGAACTGACATGGTCTGAACTGGGCTTCGGCAGCTATGTGGAACCTGGTTATAAGTTCTGTTTTCAGATATGTTCAGCTTGAGTAGCCTATGGGGCAGTTGAGGAGAGAGCAGAGAGAAAGCAATGTCGCAGAATCCCAGAGATGAATGGTGTCAAATCCTGCAACGAAGTCAAGAAGAATGAGGATTGGGAGTAGGCCTGAAGATCTGGCAATTAATCATTAGTAACTTTGGGGACAGCTTTTCTAATTGACTGATGAAGTCACAAGCCAAATTGCAAAGGGTTGAGAAATGAGTCAGAGGAGACGTGGAGGCAATGAATATAGAAACATTTTTGGTAGAATTTGGCTGTGAGAGGGAGGGGATAGTAAGTAGGTGTCTAGTAAGAGGTGGTTTTTTTGTTTTGCTTTGTTTTAAGTATAGGGAAGACTTGAAGCCAGTAGCAAAGGAGCCACTTAGCCAATAGGGAAAGATTGGAAGCTTTCTCAGCTCCGTATTTAACTTAGTTCTCTTCAATCCTTTAGCTCCTTTTCCCAGGACACATCCCCCAACCGTTTCCTCTCTCGCCTCTCCAACAGGCATCATTAAAGAATATATCCTTGGAGTTCTCTCCAGAGAGGATTCACCAACCTGAGGCCTTCCTAGAGTCTTTTCCGTGCCTAATTTTCCTGAGTGCCATCAATTTCCCTCCTAATTCAATGAGGTTCAGTGGAGATCCTGAGTCAGACACTTCATGTTACTGCCATTCTAACCATTCCAATCCCCACTCTAAAAACTTTCCAGAGCAACCGTACTGCAACATACTTTTTTTTCTCCTTCCTATGCAAATTATAATAGCTGTAATATTTATCAAATAGACTTTCTAGTTCCTCTATACTAAATTTCAGGACTACAGTCTCCTTTTCCAAAGGACAGTGGTCTACTCCACGTGTTAATTATTTCAAAGCGGTTTGTAACTCTTCCTTTTCCTCATCTGAAACTTCGATCTCTATCATGTGAGCCTTACTCCTCCCCATTAAGTGCTTGTTCAAACCTTTTTGCAATAAGTATACTAGCCACTTGGGATAATTCTTGGACTCTTCCCAAATCCACCCCTCAGTCAGTCAAGATCAATCCTGCTCTCAACACTGACTACCTCTTGATGTTTCAGGGTCAGGAATAACTTAGAGTATAGAGTGTGTGGAGGACAATAATAGGAGGTTAAGTTAGAAAGGTGTGGGGTACAGAGAAATAGAAGGGTGTCAGAATCAGTCACTCATAAAGCCCAGAGGATCCTAATTCTGCTTTTAACATATCACATTTACTTGCCTTGGAAGATCTTTTATTATTGTCAGATTATAGAGCAGACCTGTTTGGAACATAATGTCAACATGTCATGCCAATATTTATGCAAATTAATTTATAGTTCCAAAGTAAGGACAAATTTGTTCCATGTGTCTTTTCAACAGCTTACCCATGTTGACTCCAGAGCTGTGCAGCTTGGCTCTCTCTTCATCCGGGGCCTGACCACTTTGATTCTGGCCAACAGTGCCTGTGGGTTTCCATTCAGAATGGATGACTTGATGGCTTGGAAGATGTTTGATGGGAAACTTTTTCAGCAGAAGTATCAGCAGTCACACAGAGGCTGTTCTGTGGAGGAACTTCTAGAAGGCAATGTAAGTTCACACTCTCTGGGCCTTTCACAATTGATTGATACTTTATTGTTTCATTAATGATATTTTAACATGCCAAAAAAAAAAAAACAAGAACTCACAGCCTTTTATCTGAGTGTAGCAATAGGTATTGGCCCCTTAATTTTAAGATACTTTTCCCACTTAGAGGCTTAATATAAATACCTTATTTTATAAATGGAGAAACCAAGAATCAAACATTAGGCATTATAAGGCAAGTTCTCTTATCTGTATTATCTCATTTGGTTGGCACAACCACATTGTGACACATATCCACATTTTATAATTGAATGAAACCAGGTTACCCTCCTTAGGCTTCATTGAATAGGCAGTGCAGTCTAATCCCTTTTATTTTACATTCCTTTAGGAAACCAAACACATATATTAGAAACATCCATCTTGAGGAGAATCCTGTTCCCTAGCTTTAAAAATATATACACAAATAAAAGTATAATAAATAATAGTATATACACAAATAATAGTATTTTATATTATTTTAGGAAGCAAAACACATGAATTAGAAACATCTATTTTGAGGAGAATCATATTCCCTAGCTTTAAAAGTATATACACAAATAATAACATATATACAAATAATGGTTTACTTTTCTTTTAATAATGGTTTATTTTTTAAAATATCATTGCTACTATAAAATCATCATTCCATAAAAACTAGAAATATCAGATGCTTCTCTATGATAGCTTCTGCCCTAATATTTAAACAGTATTCAAGACATTAAGAATTCTGTTGTTGGGCAGGGTGAATGGTGCTCATCAATGTCTGGCTGTCTTATTTAGACATTTTCAAATATTTTGAATTCTTCCTTTTTAGCAAAAATAAAACAAAGAACAAAAAACAAAAGATACATATACCTCCAGCGCAGCTTCCAATGTTATCAAACTCACCTTTGGAGAAGTTACACAGAGGTCATCTAACCTAGTCACCTCATTTTTTACAGGTGAAGAAAATGAGGTCCACAGACTTTAAGTGAATTGTCTGAGGTCACACAGGTAATAAGTGTCAGAAGTAGAATTGACACTTATCCCCTCTGACTCTAGGGCCAGTGCTATTTCTTCTGTACCCCCAATCAGAGATCTAGTCACAAAAAGTAGAGGAGGGAGATCGCTGTGTAATCTGATTTTTCCCAAAGGATAAGCATAATAACAAGGGCTAACAACTGTGCTTTGTTCAGATTGCAAAGTGGAAGATTCTTATTGCCAAGGCATTGGCTGTGCTGCCAAATTAGCTAAATAGTCTCAAATACTTTTAATTTATTTAATAAGAATTTTTGAGCACATGCTATATGCAAAACACTTTGAAAGAAACAAATTCTACTTGTGTCTTGCTTGATACTTTATGTTTTTAATATCAGATCTGTGATTTCATTGATGCAGGGAACAAAAAACTGGTAGGGAAGCTCTATCAATGCAGGAAACTCCATTCTTGCCACTGTTGTTAGGTAATTTGTGGTAGAGTACATCCTAGTTTTATTGTAGGGATGTGTCTTACTACACAAACCCCAAACCCTATCTCTTACTACCCAATTCCTTACTCCCATTTCCTTCAACCCACACCCCCCAAAGAGGCAATCAAACACTACTTTACCCTTTCACTGTGCCATCTAAAATGCCTGCTCCATAAGCAACAAATTTGCTTTCATCTTAAATCTTTTCCTTTCTAACTCCTTTCTTCTTCTGGTTCTCACAGAGACCTGGCTCCTTGCTGATGATATAGCCTCCCTGGCTATCCATTACAGCATTAACTGCACTTGCACTCATTCCCCTTGACTTGGTGGTTAAGATGGGGAAGTTGGCATAATCCTTGCTCCCCATTTCCAGACTCTGCCCATACCACCATCACTCTCTTCCCTTGAGGTTCATGCAATCCACATCTACCACCCAGTCAAAATCCTGATAACTGTTGTCTACAGACTTCCAGGACACTCCCCCTTCCTTCCTCAGTGAGTTCAGTACCTGGTTCACAATCTTTCTTCTTCCCAACTCTTGACCTCATATGAGGCACTTCAACTTACATCCTAACCTTCTGGTTCTTCAGTCTACTCATTTCCCATGCCCTATTCCTCTACCTCATCTCAGCCACACACACAGTGATCATACTCTTGATCTTGTCATCACCTACTAACATAACCCCTCAATCTTCATGAACTCTGAAATTTTCTTTTGTGATCAAAACCTGTTGACTTTCCACCTCTCCCTCTGTCTTCCATTACTAAACCCTGCTCTTTGTCTACACCATAACTTCCAACCTTTTGACCCCTTAGTCCTCTCCAGCCCCTCACCTCTTCCTGGCCACTCTTTCCTCCTGTCCCCATCTTTATCACTTAGTAAACTAGTTCAACTCTACACACTGCCCTCTTGAGTCCTTTGGCCCCTTATATCACTGATAGTGCCCTGTCAAGCCTAGCCTTGGATCACTCTCACCTTTTGTTGCCTTCGTGTCTACACATGCTGCTAACTGAAGGTGGAAAAAAATCACAAATGGTGGCAACTGGAATCACTACAAATTTATGTTACATAACCTGAGGTTGGCCCTCACTGCTGCTAGATGATCCTTTTATTATATATCGCCAATTAACTCACTATCCCCACTCATCACAGCATTTTCTCCATACCTTTTCATCCTTCCTCAAATCTCCCATGACTCCCCTTCCACCACCTTTTCATATGAGAACCTTGCCTCATTTTATTGAAAAAAATTGACGCCATTTGCCAAGAGAGCTCTCTCTTCTCCCCTCCTTGTCATCCTATATCACTCAGATACCTTCTGCCATTTTCTCTTCCTTCATTCCTCTCTCACATGAAGAGGTGGTTCTTCTCCTTGCCATGGCAAACCCCTCTCTCTACCTGCACAAATGATCTCATTCCATCCCATTTCCTCCAGTACATTTCCCCTTCTATCATCTCTACTCTCTCATTTTTCTTCAGTCTTTCCCTGTCTATTGGCTGATTCCTCCTGCCTACAAACATGCCCATGTCTTTCCCATCCTCAAAAAAATCCTCACTTGATCCTTCCATACCTACTGTCATCCCATATCTCTTTTGTTGCTAAACTTCTTAAAGAGGCTGTTTAGAAGGGGTTCTTCCATTTCCTCTTCTCTCACTCTTTTCTTAACTCTTTGTAGTCTGGTTCTGACCTCATCATTCAACTGAAACTGCTGTCTCCAAAATTACCAATAATCTCTTAATTGGCCCTTTCTCTTCTTCTCCTTTTCCTCTTCCTTCTTTTCTTCTTCTTTTCCTTCTTCTACTTCTTCTCCTCCTCCTCCTCCTTCTCCTCCTCCTCCTCCTCTTCCTCCACTGGAGCTTTTTTTTAATCTTTAAATTCAATTTTATTTTGAGTTCTGAATTTTGCCCCCCTCCTTTACCTCCCCTACCCATTGAGAAGAAATAAAACTCATTACAAATATGTATAGTCACATAAAACAAATTCTTACATTAAGAAAGAGAAAGAGTGAAGAAAGAAGGAAGAAAGGAGAGAAGAAAGGAGAGAATGTTTCAGTCTATACACAGGAGGTGGATAGCATGCTTCATCATGAGTCCTTTGGAGTTGTCATAGATCATTGTATTGATCGGAGCAACTAAGTCTTTCACATTTGATTATTGTTACAATGTGGCTCTTAGTGTCTACAATGTTCTCCTGGTTCTGCTCATTTCACTTTGCAACAGTTCATACGAATCTTCATAGGCTTTTCTGAAACCCTCCCTTCATCATTTCTTACAGCACAATAGTATTTTATCACATTCATGGAACATAATTTATTCAACCATTCTCCAGTTGATGGGCATCCCCAGTTTTTTGCTACCACAAAAATAACTGCTATAAATATTTTTGTACATATGTGTCCTTTTCCTCTTCAGTCTCTTTGTGATATAGACCTAATACCCTAGGTCAGAGTATGTACAGTTGAATAGCTTTTTGGACATGGTTCCAAACTGCTTTCCAGAATGGTCGGAATAGTTCACAGCTCCAGCAGTACATTACAGTGCCGGTTTTCCCACAGTCCCTCCAGTATTTGTCATTTTCCTTTATGTCAACTTTGCCAATCTGATTGGTACCTCAGAGTTGTTTTAATTTGCATTTCTCTAATTATTCATGACTTAGAACATATTTTCATGTGGCCATTGATAGCCCAGTAGCCTTTTCTCACTCCTCATACTTCTTGATCGTTCCACAGCTTTGACACTGTTGATCATCCTCTTCTCTTGATACTCTTCTCTCTAGATTTCAGGACATTACTCTCTCTTGGTTCTTCTCCCACCTAACTGATCAATCCTTGTCAGGCTCCTTTGCTGAATTTTCATCCAGGTTGTGCTTACTTGCCATAAGTGTCACAAGACTCTGTATCTCATTAAGTCCCGTGGATTCAATTATTTATCTCTATGCTGATGTTTCACAAATCTACATATGCACCCCTAACCTCTCTGCTGACTTCTAGTCTCACAGCTCCAACTGCCTATTAGACATCTCAAACTGTATGTATGTATGTGTATGTTATATGTAGATTATATATATATATATATAATCTTAAACTCATATCCAAAACTGAACTCAATTATCTTTGCCCAAAAACGCCCCCACTTCCACACTTCTCTTATTGTTAAGGGACACTACCAGTCACTCAGTCTCACAACTTAGGTAGATCCTTGTTTCCTTACTATCATTCAACTCCCTCCCTCCCCTCATTCAATCTGTTTCCAATGCCTATCAATTTCACCTTTTCCACATTTCTTAAATATACCATCTTCTTTCTGACACTGCTACTGTTTTAGTGCAGGCCCTCATCTCCTCATGCCTAGACCATTGCAATAATTTGGTGGCTTGCCTCAAATCTCTCCCTACTCTACCCCCTCCAGTAAACTCCCATTGCTCTCTATCACCAACCAAATACAGAATTCTTTGGCATTCAAAGTTCTTCATAACCTAGCTCTACCCTACACACATACATTTCCTAGTCTTCCTATCCCTTATACTCCATTGTGCATGTACTTTTCGATCCAGTGACACTGGCCTCCTTGCTGTTCTAGTAAAAGACACTCTATCTCTTGACTCTAGGCATTTTCATTCAGTGTCCTGATTGTCTGGAATGCTCTCTCTCCTCATATCCACCTCCTGATTTCCCTGGTTTCTTTTAAGTCTCAGCTAAAATCTTACCTTCCCTAATCCCTCTTAATTCTAGTACCTTACCTCTTCCTATTTGTTTCCTTTTATAGCTTGTTTGTGCAAAGCTGATTTCATTTTGTCTCCCCCAACAGATTGTGAGCTCTGCAAAGATAAGAACTGTCCTTTACCTTTCTTTGTATCCCCTATCCTTAGCACAGTGCTTCGCATGTAGTAAATGCTTAATAAATGCTTATTGACCAATATTTCATTAAGTAAATGTCTTTCCTTTGAGCTAAATGTGTAAATATGACTATTAACACATCAGTAGGGACTCATGAGCTATAGTTTTAGTCCCAAGTAACCCCAAGTAACTGTCCAAAGGAGGAACCACCCTTTGATTGGGAGGAATTCCCCCTGATACTGTACTATGGTTCAGGGAGAGACTAAAGAGGAACTTCCATTGTAGGTCAGAAGCTGGTTTGCAACTTAGAATCTCAGAGAATTTCATTGAGAAACTGAATAGTTAAGTTAAGCTTGAACTCAAGTCTTTTTTACACCCAAGGCCATCTTGGTACAGTGCATTCATGCTGGTATGATGGAAGGAGACCTAGTTCTGGAAGCACAGAGACCTAGATTCAAATCATTTCTACCTCTGATCCTTACTACTTTTCTAACCTTGGACAGGTCATTTAATCTCCCTAAGCCTCAGTTTCCTCATCTTTAAAATGAGAGGTAGATATCCTATGAGGTCTCTTGCAGCTCTAAAACCATGATCCCATGAATCTGATGATCCTATGCTTTTTTTTTCCTTCTGACTTTCATTTCTGATTAATGAAAACATTCTAGTCAAATACTTTTCTTATAGTCTGTCTTACATCAAGAATTTTACCTCTAGCAGTAGAATATGACTGTCCCCAGCCATCCGTCTTAAACATAGACATCTCTCCTAATTATGACCCCATTTCTAAACATCAACAAAGTGGAACCAGGGTCCTATTTCTATTCTTCCTCACTTGGAGAATATAAAGGACAAAGACCTGCCTTAAACACTCTACTTTTTTTTCTAAGTAAATGCTTCAGGAACAGAACATCAAGGGCACTGAAAGTCCCTAGGACTAGAACAGGTTGTGGTTTGCCTTGAGGCAAATCACCAGCTTGAATGCATGACTCAAGTACTAGCTTTTTCATTGCAGCAACTTTAACTAACATATGCTATCAGAGCTGCTAAATCAGACGTGCCTTACCTTGACACATAGCATAGCATTAATTTAAATCTTTGTCTCTTGCAGAAATATTGGCTGACTGAGTTCCAGAACCTAAAATCGCTCATTTGCAAGGCCTGCATGAAGAACAACCGAGTTCTTCAAAGCCGACAGCGAGGGAATGAATTCATCAGAGGTTGACATTGTTAGATGTTAACTCTGCCACTAAAATAAGTGTTTAAGGAATTATTACCAAAAAACTCTAATTCCCTCAGGTGTGAAAAAAAAATAGTAGTGAAAGACTGATAAATTAAAGGAAAGACCTGAAATAAAATTGTAGGTCTATAGCTAGTGATTTAGTGTTAAGTTCTGGTCCTATAGTAAAACATGTTCAGAAAGGAACCATTCACCTTCCATTAATTATAGAATTTTTAAATAACATTCAAATAAAGCCCTTCCCACCTCTTTCTGTAGGCTCCTCTGAAATTAAGGTACTTATTATGCCAATAATTACAGCAGCTCCATCTTTCTCTTTTTACAGATGAAATTAAAAAAACACTTCTCACAAATCCTACTTCCCTGGCCACTTTGAGAACTTAAGAATGGCCAATCTTCTGGCAAATTTCAGTCTCCTGAGAAAGAGAGAGAGAAAGAGTGTAGGAATTATTAAATCAATAAAAAAAATTTCATCTTGAGAGTGAGGGTTAAGGAATGGGTGTTCTAACTGGTAAAAGGAACTCAGAGCAAGGAGAGGAAAGTTCACTTAGTTATATTTCTTTATTTTTCCACTACCAAGAGTCCATTAGAGTCTTCTTACCTTTTCTTCTACTTCCAATGAGCTAGCCAGAAATAGGAGTTTTCAGTGTACAGCTCTCAAGGTGGTACTTGGTCCACTAACAACCATACTTTTGTATAGCATAGTTGCACAATTACTTTCCACTCTGATATTTTTTATTAGGAAACCATTTTGTTCTACTTGTTAAGAAAAGGCAGATGACTTGAGAAGTACAGGAATGAAAAGAATCCTTTTAATCCCATCATTTTACTCTCTGTGAATGAGGAAATGGTTACCTGTCTAGAGATGGGTGGAGTCACACTCTTACAAGTGTGAATGGTTAGCTTTTTGTCCTCAGCCCTCACTGTCCTCAAAAGTATTTATTTTTAAAATACCTCTTTGGTTTGACACTATGCTAGATACTGTACCACATACCCAGGAGCTGCTTCAATAATTTATAATTAGATTGCTCAGAGATATGTTGAGATGAACCCCTTGTCTTCTTGGGTTGCTTTTCTTTGTTACCTTATCATGTTACAATAGGTTTTAAGGCTAGAGAAGAATCAGTATAAAACAATGAAGAACATAACCAAAGCCTTTAGTACATGGGATGCATAGAAATAATAGGGCCAGGCAAATATCAACTAGTAAGTATAGTAAGAGTGATTTCTACGTTTAAAATTTTTATAAAGGCACTAATATCCTTCAGAACAAGGATACCCAAATTTTTGGAAGTGAGACACTACTCTGCACTCTCACATGAGGCCTGCAATGGAAGGAACTGAGGTGGTACTACAATAAAGAAGGCCTACTAGTGGAGACATGGGGAAGGGTAGGGGTGGAGATTTCCTGCTAACAGCAGTCACCATAGTATATGTAATGTCTTCTGGCCACACTCTTCACCTCAGTGAAAATTTCTGGGAGCTTCAGGGAGGAAGTGTAACCTCCAGCAATCATATCTAGGGTATCTGTGATCAACTAGTTGATAATGGTAGGGCTCCCCTACTTACTTCATTGTATCGCTTTACCAGATATTGCTTTACCAGACTGTGTTGTACATTATATATAGTTTGGAACATAACATTTGATAGATGTTAATATAATAAATCTATGTCCTCATAGAGTCAGAAAGCAGAAGATGGGGCTCCAGTTTCCAGAGATCACATCAGCCTCGTTTTTCATCTTTGTTTCATAATCCCAACCAAGGACACCAATGGAGAGGCCTTGGGCCTTACACTTCTAGATTTGAAACTGGCCCTTCAGGTAAAAAATAAATTCATAGAATGGCATCATACATGCTTACAATTGATACATATCTAATTTACATTCCTCAGTAAGGTAAAAACACAGATAAATTCCACATTTTTTGTTTTTTCATAATTTATTAATTTTTATCACTCTGTTAAACATAGTCTTCCCATTTTGTTATAATTTTGTATTTAAACGATAGAAAACTATCATAATAGTCATATACACATATGTCCTTTTAACTCAATCCTAATAAAATACAGCACACTAATAACGCTATTCTGAGTTTTTCCGTGACTTGGCTTATGCTGTGTAAAAGCGTTACAATGTAATCTGGGAAATAAAAACAAATCCTTTACATCTTACATCTGTAATACAGATGATATCTGGTTTTAATGCAGATGTTAAGCTGACTTGGGTACACGGTAATTTGTACTTTAAATACATGGAAAACCTCACATCCTACATTTTAAACCTAAATTTGAAACAGTTTGTTGACAGTCTAACTCTATAGACTTTCAAATTACTCCAAGTTTATGATTTTATCCTTTCAAATAGTAGCACTGCGCAAACACACCATTATTTTCAGTCTAAATCATGATATAGCTTTTTACTTCATGACCTTAAAAACTTGTAAATGTTTCAGAAATTGTTAATGCAGTGCCTAACTAAAACCAAGCGCAGTTTTCATTTTGAATGTAGGTCTTGCAAAGCATTCTAAACGTTCTATTATTAAAACTACGAAAGGGAAGAACTGCAAAGGTTTGGATTTAAAGTTATTTTAGAGATTCACTTGAACCGGTTTAACCTTCAGAGGCTTCCCAAATAATGCCACCAGCTATCCAGCATAGCTTTCAGATGGTTTAATTCATTGTGCTTAGCAACATTCCATTCTCTTCTCTAAATTCTGCTACAGTATGAATATTAAGGATGATTTTTCCTTTAGCAAGTAACATGCAGTCAGTCAATAAACATTTACTATCAACTATGTGCCAGCCTCTATGCTAAGCACTTAGTTTACAAAGGCAAAAATGAAACTATATCATCTGTATATTTATGTTACTGGCATATATCTGAGAGTGAAGGAAAAGATTTTCTTTACATTAATTCAAATACATATTGAATTATTTTAACTCACTCAGTATGATAGTTCAGTAGCTGAGCACTAGATGGGAAATGATAGGTGAATTTGTCTCCTACCCTAAAAGCAAATGGGGAAGACCACTTTTTCTGGAATACCGTATCATTGGAAAGCATGACATTTTTGAATATAATTGCCATGGACATAGTTTGTTTCTTGTTTTAATACAAAGCAAGAGGTAGCATATGTGTGTCTGAAATATTTATTTTAGATTAGAGGCAGCTAGGTGGCCCGGGACAGAGTGTTAGACTTAGAGTCAGAAAGACCTGAGTTCAAATCCTGCCACAGACATTAGCCACATGATGCTAGGCAGGTTACATAACCTCTCTCTCAGCCTCAGTTTCCTGATCTATAATTATAGATTATATTAAGTATTATTATTATATTATAATAATTGGGTTAATAGGGTTGTTGTGAAGATCAGATGAGATATTTGTAAAGAACATTGTAAACAGTAAAATGGGGTAGCTAGGTGGCACAGTGAATAGAGTGCCAGGCCTAGAGTCAGGAAAACTCCTCTTTCTGAGTTCACATCTGGCCTCAGACACTTAAGTAGCTGTGTGATCCTGGGCAAGTCACTTAACTCTGTTTGCCTCAGTTCCTCATGTGTCAGATGAGCTGGAGAAGGAAATGGCAAACCACTGCAGTATCTTTACCAAAAACAAAAAACAAACAAACAAACAAACAAAATGAGATCATGGAGAGTCAGACACAACTGAAACAACTGAACAACAAAAAACCAGCGCAGTACCGTATAAACACTAGCTATTAGTATTTTCCTCTGGTGTGAGCTCCTTAAGGATGTGGAGAACATGTCTAATTCCCTCACCACCCAGCATCTTGCCTTACAATAAATGTTTGTTGGATTGCATCGAATCTTTTGTTGAATTACGATATCAGTATATAGAGACATTGCTTACCACCAAGACGAGCAGGAAAGGCTTCCTGTAGGAAATTACTCCTGAACTGATCCTTGAAGGAAGGTAGGGATTTTAAGAGGTATCTCTACCTGAGTACTTAAAGAGAAAGAATATGAAATAGATCTGGAAAGGTCGATAGGAGCCAGACTGTGGAGAGCTTTAAATACCAAAACAATGGTTATATTTTTTTATCCTAGTAGAGAGCCAGTGAAGATTTTTGAGTAGTGATATCATCAGCCCAGCGTCTTAGTAATATTAAATTTCATTACTGTGTGGAGGATAGTTTGGGGAAGGAGAAGACTGAAAGCTGGGAGACTAATTAAGAGGCTGTTACAGTAGTCCAAGGGAGAGGTGACTTAGAGTATCAGCTCTATAAAACCTTACAGAGAAGCTTGGTGGAAAATTGCGGGCAGGATCATCTCAAGGAATAGTAGAGGGAAAAAAGGACATTTATAGGAAGCTTAGGAAAAGATCAAGTTAAGCTAAATAATTCCAAGAGCATTTAGAGATGAAATTGCGAGGGGTACAGTTAACAAGTGGAAAATGGAAAAGATTGTTCAAGGTTAATGTAGGAAACTATTCTTCCCATCACAGCAGAGCCACTGCTACAAGAATCGAATATCAAAGTCCCCAATTTGCTGTATGAGAAAGTAGAAGTGGCACTAAAGAAAACCAAGAGGGGGAAAGTATCAGGACTAGACTAAGTCCAGTATGTGTTCAGTATGGAGGCAACACAATTTTGGAGTCATTGAGAGATTGACTCTCAAAATATCTGAAAAAAAAGAGGATAATAACAAATGCTTACAAAAAAAGGATATTATTACTGAAAGTAAATGAGACAGTACCAGTAGCCACCAACCCCGATCCCCTATAGGGATATAGAATAGGAATTCTCCTGTCCCTACAAAATCTTTATGAGAATAATCTACACTTATATCAAGGGCATCCTTGACAAAGATATGAAGGGTAACAGACAGGCAAGCAATATTCTGTAGCAGACTCCATCTTTAAAGTCACCCAGTTGACTGAACAGTACAGAAAATATGAGATTCCCCTTAGGGTTATTGTTTGTTTGTTATGTATTGTATTGTTTGTTAACTATGCAAAAACCTTTGATTTGGCAAAACAAAATACCACCTTAAAGCGTCTCTTCCAACAGGTGTCTTCCGTGTATATGTAAAACTTATCACAGATTACCTGAAAGATACAAGAGATTGTGAGGAGCCCCTGATTATAAGTATCAAAGCATAAAATAGGGATAACTATGCTCACCAAAGATTTGCCATTGTCATGAACAATTCCCAGCTCAGAAGCCACTTAGAAAAGGAATTCCCTGTAGAGACAGTGAGGTCTCCAGATGTTCCTGTTTGTGGTCATTGACCCAAGCCCAGAACCATTGCAAAGCCTACTTAATAAGGTAAATTTTCATTTGAGAGATAGCCTGACAAATTAGATTGAGGGCTATCCTTGGAATGACCATTACATAGGTCCAAGTCCTTCCCCTGGCATACACTAGCTGTGTGACCATGGGCAACTCACTTAACTTCCCAATACCCAAGGAAACTCTCAAAGGCCATAAGTTAAATGGAAGTTTCTAATCTGCTTTGATGCACAGTTTTTCCACACAAGGATTTCCTCACAATCACAGGTTCAGATCCCACCCAAATGTTTTTCTTCCCCCAAAAACATTCAGCCTAATTGTCCAAGTGTTGCAGAGGGGCAAGGGAAAAGGAAAACCAAGCATATGAAGAATATTTATTATCCAAATCATGATATACAGTTGGATGGGCAGCTCATATATTCATTGTTAAGGCACTTCAAATAAACAATGAACTGGACCCAGAAATGAATAGAAGAAAGAGAGCAGGCTGGATTGCACTTGGGAAATCATACCATGCTTTTAATGATCCCAGGCTTCTCCCTGAAGCAAAAGCCCATCTTGTTAACACTAGCATTCTTTGATGAAGATTCTGTGTTTCTGCACTAATAACTTGGCAGCTCTGTGGAGAATGGATTAGAAAGAGGGTAAAGCTACTAGAAGCAGAGAGAGCATTTAGAAGTCTAACGTGCTAGATTAGGTGAGAATTTATGAGAACTTGAACTAGGGTAGAGGCTGTGTAAGTGAAGAGAAGGGGACAAGTGGGAGAGACATTGTGGAGGAACGATCAACGAGACTTGGGAACTGTTTCGACATGCATAGCAATGGAGGGAGAAGAGTTAAGAATGACCTCAAGGTTGAGAACCTATGAACCTAGAAGGGTGGTGCCCTAAACTGGGGAAAAAAGGAAATTTGGAGGAGGGGTGGGTTTGAGGAGAAATATAATGAGCTCTATTTTGGACACAGAGACATCCATATGCCTCTGTGGCATCCAAGTAAACGTGTCCAGCAGTCACTGTGCAAGCCAAGTCATGTAGATAAGTAGTGCCAAACTCAAATAGAAACAGATCCCTGCTGACCACTTACTGAATTAGAAAACTACAAATTAGCTGTGAATTTGACATTGCTGATATAAATGACCTATGGGTTCATTGTAGTCAGTGTTATCTAAATCCCTAAGATTGTCATTGTTCAGTCTATCAACATGTAGTTTCAGAACTTAGAGTAGTATGTAATGGTTGGCTTCCAAGAGTTCAGTGGTGAATGCTACCCTATCTTCACTTTCCTAGAGAAGAAAAGAGTGAGACTGCCATCTTGTTCTATGTGCTACAGGAACACTTTGCTCAATCTATATGAGATTGGGAACTTTTAGAGAGAACAAAGCAGTTTTTCATTATTTTTATTTTTCCTGTAATAATTCAATTCAAGCATTAAGTGCCTATTTATGTACAAGGCATTCTGCCAAGTATTATAAAAGATCATCATAAGTTGTTTATAAGGTATGGTCAAATTTACATTTACATACGAATATACATATATGTGTATGAATATGTGTGTATGGATATGTGTGTACATATATAAATATATATGTGTGTATATATTTATTTTATGTATATATATATATACATATACATATACAAATAGATATACACATTTATGTATCTTTTTAAATTCTTGGTCCTGTGGGCATTATGGGTCTTCAAACTAATCCACAGTGCTCTACCAGAGTTGATTAAGATCATGGCCTTTATTCTACTTAGTGCATGCCAAGCTCACAATATCTTCCCAACAATTTCTTCTTTCCTTTAAAAAAAAAGTTATTTGTTATTGATACATTTTGTTTAGCCACAGCAGATACTAGCTAGCAAATAGACAAACCTGCCACACATTAAATTCCTGAGGACAGCTAAACAAAGTCACCGAATAGGGTGATTACAACCAGGAGTACATCATTTACCAAAATATTTGTACATATTAAATTGACAAACTATTAAGAGAAGTCATGGGGTGGTGGACAGGAGGCAGGAAAGCCCAGGTTCACATCCTGCCTTCGTGACCAAAGGCAGGTCACTTCAGCTCAGAGGCAGTCTGGCTCAGGAGTTAGGAATGCTGGGGCTGGAAGTCAGAAATTCAAATCCTGCCGACTGACTGGGTGACCCTGGGCAAATCACCGACTGAGCGCTCCGAGCTTCAGTTTCTCCATCTGTCAAAATGAGTATAATAATAGTACCTATTTCACAGGGTGTTGTGAAACTCAAATGAAAAAATGTATGTAAATTGCTTTTCGAAATTTAAAAGGCCACATAAATGTGAGTTGTTGTTGTTGTTCTTGTTGTTGTTGTTATCGTTGTTATCTTAGTCTCCAAGGCAACTGACACAACTGCTGATGGCATCAGTGGAGAAAGTTTCCATATCCAGAATTCCCTACACCAGTGAAGCCACAGCTCCACGGAAGGAAGGGAGGGAGGGAGGGAGGGAGAGAAGGAAAAGAATCACAGAGAAAGGGAAGGATTTGTGTTCTAACTTTAATCATTTTTTAGGAACACTGTCTGTTATCATTTGATCCCCCTTGTTTTGGCCCTTTAGTATTCTAATTTCCAGTAATTTCTTAATTAATTGCAAATGTCTGCAATTACAAATTATCACACATTTCTTTCCTTATATTTATTGCTCATCCCCAGTACAGTCTTCTGGTAAATAATCCAAATGGTGATCCCTTGTAGAACTAGGAAACCTTCAGCAAGAGTCTCAGCTCAGTCATTTTGAGTTCAGAAAGAAGCACTTAGGCGTGTGACTGTTGCAGAAACCCAGATTATAGGCAGCCATCATTCCAGTAGAGCAACTACTGAACCTAAAGTCTGATTCCCTGGTGGTGGTGGTGGTGGTGGTGGTGGTGATGGTTGTTTTTAAACACTCGAGAGTGCTCCATACTAATTAGTTCTGTCTAGTTTATGAAGTGTAAGACAAAGGGAATAATATCACTATCTGTCAACTTACTATCACCTAATATTTATTGCACCTTACTGGGAAGGTGATTCTATCTTGGAACTACAGAAATTTAACTAAAACATAGGTTTCTGTTTTTCAGTATAGAAAGTTAACAGAGGATTGAAAAGTTGAACTTTTGGAAGTAGGAAGGAAAGGAAAGGTGTCAGAACCTTTAAATTCACTGAATAATCTCCCTCTCATTCTTAGCTTCTGAAATTTTTATTGTATTTGAGAAATATTTTCAGTCGATCGTTTTCTACCCATCAGCTGCACGAGTCTTTGCCCTGCCTAAGTCTCACTACATCATGTTACAAGTTTGATTTTTTAAAATGTCAAGAGGGATAACTGAATTCTGAGAAACATTTGTCAGACCTGGGCCTCGGTGCCAGCAGGGCTTAGGTGCTTTGGCTGCCGGCAGGAGGGGGCAAGTGTTGTCTAAGGTGCTGCTCTTGTTGCTTAGGAATAATAAAACATGAATGACCTCAGAAGCTAGGATCCGAGGGCTTAGCTGAAATTTAACAAGTAGTGCTTTGAATTTTGAAGAAATCTGCTCTTGCCCTATTGGTAGAAGGATAACAATCTTGACACAAATGAATTTGGCAAGATGTTCAGGTTAAAGTACAGAGCTGGAAAATTTAGCACTGTGAGATCTTCAGATTGAAAACAAAAATTAAGGTATAAAATATTAGGTTAGTGTCGTGTCAACGAGTTTATAAATGCAGGGAGATCCATAAACCTTGTGTTAGGAATGCCAGGGAACATTCTAGTTGTGTTTTCCCATATGATGGTGAATATACAATTCATTTTTCCTGTATTTGTTTTCTCAATTCAGTTAGCTCGATCAGGTACAGATGATATAAATATTTTGCTAGGATTAAGTGGTGAATAATTTTTTCAAGAAGTTTTCTTCTCTCATTTTAGCTTCCGTGAAGAAAGCCTTTTCTAAAAGCTACAGTCACAGGGTCATCTTCAGCTGAATTTTGCCTACCTCAGTTCTCCTGTCCTTTGGGCTTCTTTCACAGCAATGTTTCATAGAATTCGAAGTGGAAAAGCAAAGAAGCATCAGATTCTAGGCTGATATCTATATTCTTAAGAGCAGTGTCCGAAGTGGGGTTTGTTTGTGCCAACCAAAGAACTAGCCTGTCTTCCAAAATCAACATTGTAGGGTAAAAATAGTTACCCTTTGATGGCAAGCCCTCCAATGCTCTGAGTTTTTGAGTCCCTGTATTGGTAAGGGTTAAGTCTGCTCCCTTTGGCTGGTAAGGGGAATTAAACATGAAAATCACAGGCCTTGGATGGTCTTTGCTGGCCATGGGGATCATTCCTGCGTAAATGTGTGGCTATCTTCCATTGTTAAGCAACGCCTGGCAGAAAATTTTCTCCCTATAAACAATGGTAACCACCAACGTGTGAACTCCATCATCCCTATTAACCTCAGGGAGGTGTTAAACATCAAAGCCTACTTAGAACTTTTTAAATGCTAACTGGTGGTCAAAGAACAAAACTACAGCTGAAGTGAGAAATGCTTAACCTTTTCCCTGCTGTTAGATACCTTTGCATTGGCCAGCTGGTGATAAATGATCTGTGAGATCCCACACATGGTAACTACCAATTCACCAATCTTCCTGTGGGTTTTCGTATTTCTGTTAATACTTTACTACGTAGAAGGAGATTTGTGCAGACATGTTTATAGATCTTGATTGGCCATGGTAATAGGGGATTGACATAGCATAACTGAAATTAGTAAATCACTTGGAAACCTCATGTTGGGCCTTTTTTTTTTTTTTTTAACCCTATGCCTTAACAACCTTTTGCCAGAGATGCTAACAAGTGGCAGTTTGCTAGATTTAAGTTTCCCTCCTCCTATGCAGCCCCTGGTGGAGGTGTGATCCAACAGTGAATCCAGCCAAAAGGTTGTAACCCAGTAAGAGAGGGCACTTTGGATAACTACCTCCTGAATTAACATGTGCCCTGTAAGACTTGTGCTTATGTATTAAATTTTAACTTTCACTAAATCCCTCCTCTGATGCATCACTTTGTGTTATGGAAGTTGACCTTGGGTTTTCAAAGATCTATGTAAGTTCTGCTAAACTGAAAATCCTTTAAATATGGGCCCAGGAGCTATGTATCTGCTGTCAATGGATTATTAGCATAACCATGCTTGGAGAAGGTCTTTGGTCAGAAAGTCACTGGCTTTTAGAAATTTCACTCTTTTTATTAAATTCACATCATAGTGTTCCTTGTAGGTTGGAGCTCTTACACCAGAATTCTCTTCCAAATGCTCCCTATCAAGAAAACAAAAGGTGATTGAATTATAGGAATGGAAGGAAGGAATACTGTAGGGACTGTGGAAAGCCACACATTGTTTTTCCTCTATTTGGCAAAATTTCTACCTGAAAGCCATCTGCATCTAAATTTTCAGTTCCAAAAGTCATTGGCAGCAGTAAATGTCTAGATATAATGCAGATGGTTGGGATTGGTGTTAACAGGAACAATTTTGTCTGTGTTTCCTAAAGAGAAAAGTTTCAGTTCTACTCTTTCCACCAATAGCTCTACCTCTCTTAATTAATTGGTTCCCACTTTATACATCATAGGATAATTATGGGGGGGGGGGGACAGATAGTGACAGGTAGCAACAACTGAAAGGAGAATAAAGTACTACTCTCCAAATATATGTTTTTGGTAAATACCTAATGTGTTATTTTTCCTAATTTAACTACTTTGAGTGATCGAATTACAAGGTTTGGATTTTGTTTTTGCATATATCTCTTAGGTAGAAGATATAGGTCAGAAGAGCAAAGCCAGAAGAGAAGAGGATTCCAGCACACTCTCAGGTAAATAAATGGCATCTACTTTCAGACTGTTTAAAAAAAAATTGTATTACTCTAGGCCGCAATGAATTAGTACTTGCTTCAACTCTGGGACTCACTTTCCTCACATATAAAATGAGGAGATTGGACTGGAGGATCTCTAAGGGCACTTTCAACTGAACTCTATAATTTTATGACTTTTTATGTTTTATCTTTTAGAGCAAAGTCTTAAAAGCATTTAAACATTAAGGTCTGTCAACATATGTTAATTAAGTATAAACTGGGTAATGATTTTACTCCAAAGATAAAGATGGTTGAGATGCAAAGTCAGAGCTCACTAAGTCTCTGACCCTATCAGTCACTTCAGGATAAAAATGAAAATAATTAATTTGCTCCTAATCATTTGCAGGGCTGCCGAGTCAATATTTGTGAAGTGCTTTGAGATTTTTAAGTGAAGTAGTGATATTTGTTTTAGTATTTTCTGTTTTCCTTCCTAGGATTTTTTTGGACTATATGAATTGTGTTAGTTGGGATTCATTTAAGGGCTGGGCAGATTTTAGATATTCTTCCTTGAGCCTGTTTATAGTATGAATTTTAAATTGTTTCACACAGGCTTCAATAATGCTATATATTAAAATCTTGCCAAAAGTTTAAGTGACTTAAAAGCAGTAATATCAATAACGCAATATATAATCACTTTACCACTGAAACTTGCCAGCCCACAGTTATAATAGAAACATTGCCAGGAACCTTCATAGGAGAGAAAAGGAAATGTGGTATAATTTCACTTAGTGAGAATGGGTCAATAAGTTAGCTAAACCCGTGTCCTTTACTCTCTTATGGGATTTAGTCTAGGCATCTGTGATGTAGAAAAGAAGAAGATTGAGATGGCTTCAAGTTATATAAAGAACCTGTAGCATTGGCAATCCTTTAGCACATATTTCTTTGAAAATATATAAGCCAGGTCTCTTTGGAAGGTAAATGGGTACTATCGCTATGTAATTCTAGTCACTATTTTCATTTGTTTTTAATATTTAGTATTTCCCTGGCCTTTTTGCATTGGGATCAAATACATACTTTGTTTAGAGCTCAAAGAAAAGCATTAATCAGCACATCTCAGGAAATCATTCTTAAATTCAGTGGCTGACTCTAGTGGAGGAGTTTTGAATTGTAGGTTTGTTATTACCTCAGTGTTAAGGAAGATGTAAAAGTCATTTAGGCCATTGGACAGATTTACTAACCTAGTGGTTTAGAACATAAAATACACATTACATACATACAGCTTCTGCTATATGTTGTACTTTGTCATGTACCCATCTGTTACTGCTTATAAAATGATTCAAAACAGTGCTTTTACAGTTAGTAATAAATTTAAATATTCATTTTAAATTGTTCCAGTAACACCTTAAAAACTTATCCTGGATATATGAAAGTATTCTCAACGTAATATAAGATGACCCAGATTTGTAGAAAGAAATTCACTATAAAACGGTTATCTAAAACGTTTACTCTCAGCAGCATCCTTATTCAGGGCAAATTAATTAAAATAGTGCTGCCTGACTGATATTATTAAAAAAATAATGAAATAGGGGCTGCAAAAATATACCCAGAAAAATTAAAGAAAAATCATTCCATTAAGCAAAGGCTTGGTGGCCATTTGTCAGGGATTGTATAGAAGGAATGTATATGTATTGGTCAAAGAGTTAGTTATGCTAGACCCCTCAGGTTCCTTCCATCTCTAAGATTCTACAGTTCTAAGTTACTTAATTAGAACTGTAATTTAAACATTTAATTAAAACTGTCATTTAAGCAACTGTTTTGTTCTGAAAGTATTCTTGGCTTATTTTAATGGTATGCTTTATCAGATCTCCTTGAAAACTTTCTTCACACAACAGGGAGATTATTTTCTACTTCAGTATCCTAGAAAAGAGAATTAAAGCCTTCATCTCTTTGCTTTCTTGGTGCTTAAGAAGAGATGCCACATGACAGAGTGGATAAATGACTGGCTTTAGAGTCTTTACTTGGGTGGAAGTACTTCCTCTGACACATACTAACTGAGAAACTGTGGGGAAGTCACATAATTTCTCAGTGGCCCGGATAACTCTTAAAGAGCACATTGCAGGTGAGTTGCCTGCTTATCTGCATTGATAGGGGGACATTACACATGGGGACTTCTCTACACTAATGAAATCACAGGCTGGAACCCTCCCCACTGGCCCCCTCCCAAAAAAGTGGGAGTGATTCACAAATGCTAGGGCTAGAATAGAGGTTAAACAAAAATGATCTGACTTTCTCCATATGAGAACTATGCTATGAAATATTTACTATGAGTCATCCCACTGTGACTCATTTTCTGGTTTTTATTACTCATTTTCATTAATTATTTGGACACCAAGAATGGATGGTGGTATGTTATTGTTGTTGTTAAGTGAAACACAGGCAAAGGTAAAATTTTGGTTCTGTGATGCATAGTTAGGCATAAAGTAGTTCAGATAGAAAATTGGTAAAGAAGCTGTTGAGAGATAGTAGTAGAAATCCTAATTTATAAAGCTGTTAGGAGATGAAGCCAAGATGAAGCAGGAAACAGAACAGCGACCTATCCTAACCTCCCCACACACACACACACACACACACACACACACACACACACATACACACATGCCCGCAACTCGTCCAAACAGAGCTAGAAAATATGCCAGACAGAGTCTTAATTGGGAAATCCAAGAAAAACATCACAGTGAGTTATTTTTCTAGCCCAGGTCCAAATAGACAAAGAGGTCTGTGGACTCTGGGGACAGGGTCCAGCCAGGAGTGTGTCACGTGGAGCATTCTAGACCAGAAAGAGGTCCTGTATGCAGCAGAGCAAGAAGAGGTCCCAGATTCCGCCTAGAGAAGCCTCAGTTTGTGGAGGGTGCAAGAACAGAAACCAATTGTTGCTCACTAACTGATTCCAAGTCCCAGATCCAGAGAAGACGGAGGAGGAAACCTGCCCCTAAGGGTGGTACTCCAGGATTGAAAGTGGTTACAGGCCGTCAGCTGTTTACCCAGCAAGGAGCATTGAGAAGCAAGTTGAGAAATAAGCAGCATCTGTGTGAAGCAGGATGGGGTCTCACTTCCAGCTTCTCAACCATTCTGAAGGGTACAGAAAAATAACCAAGTCAAGAACCCCAGATCCAAGGGAAGCCTAATACTGTTCTATCACCAGCAGAGCTTTCCAGCTGGGTCCAGCAGCCATCTATTGGAATTCCAACAAGGGGCAACCCTACAGGCCTTTTGGTCAGGAACAGGACAGGGAATTTGTATAGCTGAAACCAGGGGGGCAGCAATCAGACTTTGCCCTGGATCAGACCTCTTTGGGAGCTTTCAGAGCTTGCAGGTCCCCAACCTGAGATGTCTCTGATATCCTGGAACAATCACAATACTCAGTACCCCAAAAGAAACAGTGACTAAACCCGTCCAGACATTCCCAGCAGAAGTATGCAGAGCCTGGCCCTAATGCCAAGTCTGAAGTTAGGAATTAGGCAAGAAAAATAAGCCAAAAAAAAAAAAAAAGACTCCTCCCATAAAAACCTATTATGGTAACAGGAACACTCAAGATACAAAGGGAATGACTCCAAAATATCTACAAGCAAAACTTCAGAAGTAAAACACAGGTCAGGCAAAAATTCAACCAGAATTCTTGGAAGAGATGAAGATTTTATGACCTTCAGGGTGAAGTGAGTAGAATCCAGAGAAAATTACAAGATTGTAAAGAAGAATAACATTGAAAAACTTAAGACTCTGACCAAAGCAATAACTACAAGAGACCTATGATGAAGCATGTTCCCCACCTCCTCACAAAGAAATCATAAACTCACGTTGCGAGAAGACACAGAGATTTTCAGCCATGGCCAAGGATTTGTTTTGTTTGACCAGGCCTTTTTTGTTAAAAGGATTTGTCTGTTTGTTTTGATTGGCGGTGGGCTTTAGGAGGAACTATGAGAGTAGGAGAGAGATAAAGGCTAGCAATGGTGATGTCCCCAAAAAAGGAGTGTTCTATTTAAACTTTTTTTAATGCACAGAAGAAAAGTTCAAAAGGAAGCACAGACAAGTAATACAACTTTAAAAGTAACTCATTGCTGGGAAACAATCTCTGCAGCATATTCCTCTGATAAAGGCCTCATTTCTCAAATGTGTAGGGAACTGAACCAAATTTGTATGAATAAGAGCCATTCTCCAACTGATAAATGATGAAGGGATATGAACAGGCAGTTTCCAGAGGAAGAAATCAAAACTACCAGTAGTCAGATCAAGACTATCAATAGAAAAAAATGTTCTAAATCACTAATATTTAGAGAAATGCAAATTATAACAACTCTGAAGTACCACTCACACCCATCAGATTACCTAAAGTAACAGAAAAAGAAAATGACACATGCTGGAGGGAATGTGGGAAAATAGGTACTCTGATGCATTGTTGTGAACTAGTCCAGCCATTCCTGAAAGCAGTTGAAACTGCCCAAAAGGCTATTAAACTCTGCATATCCTTTGACTCAGCAATATTGCTGCTAGGTCTATACCCCAAAGAGATATATACAAAAATATTTAAAGCAACTCTTTTTGTGGTGGCAAAGAATTGGAAACTGAGGGAATACCTATCAATAAGTTATGGTTATGAATTATGGTTATCAATTAATGGAATACTATTGTGCTGCAAGAAATGATGAAGTAGAGGGTTTTCTATGAACTGATGGAAAGTGAAGTGAGCAGAACCAGGAGAACAATTTTCACAGTAACAGCAATATTGTAAAGATAATTAACTCTGAAAGATCTGGTAACTCTGATCAACATAATGACCCACCGCAGTTCCAAAGGACTCATGATGAAAAATGTTTTCTACTTCCAGATAGAGAACTGATGAACTCAGAGTACAGATTGAAGCATATTTGTTCGTTTTCCCTCTCTCTCTTTCTCATTCTTTTTTTCTTTTTTCAGGTCATGGCTAAGTAGAAGTTTGTTTTACATGATTTCATGTTTGGAATGGGTTTTGTATTTCTTGCCTTCTCAATGTGTAGGAGAGGGAGAGAATCTAAAACTAAAAATAAAATCAATTTTAATTTTAAAAAAGAAAGTAATATGTTAGATTTATTATACACTTAAAAAAAACGGAGTATGGAATGGAGATTCATGGTTTTATACACAATTCTCTTTCTATGTGGAAATATTCATGGCATTTTTGTGTTAATTGAGTTTAGTATTTTTAAAATACTCTTTTTAAAGATAATAATCCTTTACCCTTTTCATTGAAAATGTTTCAGAGTCACAATATCAAGTCCAAAAAAGGTCTAAACAACAGGGGAAAGGAGAAGTAGAATATTGGTTTTGGGGAAAAAAAATACTAGCCTAGGAGTTGCTTCTCACAAGTTCTGTGAACTTGGGTGAGTCAATTAACTGGACTGTTTCCTCATTTGTAAAGTGGGGGAGGGGAGATAAACAGTGGGAATATAAATGGTATCTAAGGTTCCCTCAGCTCTAATATGCTATGGTTTTCTGAATTGCCTGGCAGTTTGAAAGACTCATACAAATGTTTTTTTGTCCTTTGGCTTTGACTTGTGAAGAAATATTCCTTATCCTTCAAAAAAAGAAGTTCCTTTCCAGTTGTTTCTAGCTTTAAAAATAAACCCATTTGTGTCTCTGCATTTAATAAACCCAAGTATGTATAGCTTCAGGCTTCAGCTTGTATTCAAATCCCATCTTTCATTTTTAAAACAGTATATTCCCCAGATATTTTAATACCTTTCTATTTTCAAAGTATGAAATATCCTGATTATACACTTCCTATAATTCCTTTTCTTAAGAATATTTGCATACCTAACTACTTTCATATGGGTCACATAAATCCTATGGAAATAGTACGTTTTGGAACTTGGTCATTCCCCCTTACGTTTCTGATCATTCTTTGTTATAAATGTCTTGGTTGCCTCCATGTTCATTTACTGTTCATTTGAAATTTCTAATGCCTCCATAAGTTTATTTTCTAGAGTTTCCATTTATATGTTGTTGTTGTACACCTAACCATTTCATGCTCTTTAAAAATACCACCCATATTAATTTCTCTAAATTCATCTTTCTAGATAATCATAGTCTCTAAGTCCTATGCTGCAAATAATAACGTATGCTCAGTTAACACAGGCTTATTATTAAATGGACCATTTCATTGGCATAACTGTTCTAACACAATCCCAGTGCTTCACAGGCTTTATTAACTGATCAGGAAAGTTGGTGTTCTCATTAATCAAAGAGACAGCTGAGGACAATAGAAAGAGCACTGGACTCAGAGTCTCTAAACGTAGGCTCTTGCTCTAGTTCTGCAGTTAACTCTCTTTGTGACCTTGAGCAGCTCACTTATCTCAGAGATAAGGATGTTGGACATAATCTCTGAGGTGCCTTCTGGCTTGTAAGTCCTTCAGCTACCCAAATGCTTTGTGGTTTCATCAGGGTAGATATTTACCACCACCACCACCACCAATGGTGCAGATTGTAACCCATGCGTGCCTACCCATCCTGGTGACTCTTGGCCATGTCTTCTAATAAGTTCACCATTGCAGGGGGATTGAGAGCCTTCCTTGGGTTCTCCTGACATCACAAGGATACCAGTGAATCTCTAGTAGTTATCCCTCACTCTCACCTGTCTTGAGCAAGCCCATCTCCTTTTTCTTTTTTCTTTTTCTTCATTTCTTTAATGACATTCTTTATGCTGCTTCTCCTTCATAATTCCTAAAGCCTCTCTTAATAAGGTCCTAAATATGTAGAACCAATTGAGTTACCTTATATACACACATCAATTCAAAAACTTCAAATGGGATAGAATATACTTTCCACTAAAATTATACTGAATATAAGATAATATTTCTTTGGATAATTTAGAAGGCACTCAGATTCTGGCATTAATAAACAATTTTGAAAGAACTTTCAGAACCTGATCAACATAGTGACCAGTCATGACTTTGGAAGACTGATGATGAAGGGTGCCTCCTATCTCTTGGCAGAAAAGTGAAAGCCAGGAGGAGGAGGAGCAGCATCAGGCAGACCAATAGGTCTATTTGCTTTCCTGGACTCCTTTCCGGGGGAGTATATGAAGAGGAGAAGGGAGAAGAACCAAAGAAAGAAAAGAGCAACGATAAAATGTTTAAAAATGTACATGATGACTTTATGATATCTTTAAAAGGAATAGCAAGTTGTGCATAATAGATTTGCAGTGTCACATGCAGTCATCTTTTTTAAAATTATACTGTGTTACGGAAATGCATAAATTAAAAATAAATAAAATTTTTAAAATTCCTAGACAAAAAAAGAAAGGGACACAAAGAGCAATTGTGTTGCTGCCTTGTTAAATTAAACATACAGTACACTTTTTTTAAGAGGCAGCTAGGTGGCTCAGTGGATGGAGCACTGGGCCTGGAGTCAGGAAAGCCTGAGTTCAAATCCAGCCTCAGATGCTTACTTGCTGTGTAATCTTGAGCAAGTCACTTAACCTCTGTTTCCCTTAATCCACTGGAGAAGGAAATATCAAACCCTTCCAGTGTCTTTGCCAAGAAAACCTCATAGACAGTATGGTCCATGGGATCACACACATTCAGACATGACTGAATGAAACCTCTTTTAAAGAACAAATTATATGTAACAGGTTCATGATTAACATACAGTCCTCTTTTTCTTTGTATATTGCAATGTTTGTTTTACCAATCACTGTTAAGTTCATAATAATTTAAAAAGGGATCATTAAAAACATGAAGGTGAGTTAGCCCATTCCATTCCTCCCCTTGCCATCCCCTCAACTGCAGTTTCCTTGTTTGGAAAATGGGGGAAATAATGCCTGTAGTGCCCATCTCATAGGCTTGTTTTGAGGATAATGTATGTAAAGCACTTTGCAAATTTTTAAATACTACATTATTATTGTTGTTGTTGTTGTTAATTACGCATTCTTTCATTCAACAGCCCAATACTTTGCTGAACTATTTGTTATCTCACTGTTTTACTCAGTATTAACATAGATTCCTGCTCTTCCCAGGGACTTTACTACAAGCACATAATTGTCTGTTTGAGACTTTAACTGTTGGGAGGTCCTGACCCTCCTCCAAAACCCAAACAGACACACACACACATACACACACACACACACACACACACACACACACGCACACACACACACACACACACACACACACACACACACACACCCCTTCACATGCATTCTTTGGTTTAAAATTCTAGTGCTTCTTATTTCGTGTTGATTGTTTGTGTTCTAGATGGCCCAGATGACACCGTAATGCTGCTGGGATGGAGCAGAAACCTTTTTACAGATGAAGAAAACATTTTAAAACTTGGAAATTGAGCAAAAAGAAATATATCTGTTTAATTCTATTGCCTATCAGCCAAGTCAAAAAAATTTATTTAGGAAAGATAGCGTTCACTTAAAAATACCATTATATTTATATAGTGTCTTCTCTGTTATAATTTGTCAGCCATCGCCATTAAGTAAAAGTGTACAAAAATAGTTTTTTTCTTTTTTTTAAGCAAGCAAGATATGACAAAAAATGAAAGGAAGTGACTAGTTTATCCTTTTGGATTTGGGGTGAGATTTCAAATTAAACTTCACATTAAAAGCCCCTTTCCTCCTGTGTGTCATTTCTGTGTGGTGAAACATCTGGACAGACGGGCTTAGCCACTGCTTCCTCTGTAGTGGTAGAGCAAAAGAGTGATAATTCCAAATGTTCTTGATCACCTTCAGAAGTGTTTATAACAATGTGGGAATGATCTGTGATTTACAGTCAAGTATAACTTAGTAAATCCTAGGGAGCTGCTTGAGGCAAGTTAGATAAAGTGACTTGCCTAGGATCACCCAGCTACTAAGTGCCAGAAGCAGATTTTAAACCCACATCCACTTGAATCCTAGCCAAACCCTGTATCCTATAACACTCTGTTGCTGAGAAGTGTTTGAAAGCAATAACAAATAGGAATTTATCTGAAAAGTGAAAGTATTGACTCTAAGGTCAAGTGTAAATGGCATGAAAATGTGAGTAGAAAGTTTTAAAAAGCAAGATTAGTAAAGAATTATTTGTGAGTGTGATGCTAAAGTCATCTATCAATCACGCCTACTACATGTCCAGAATTGTGCTGTATGTCATGGGAGATAGAATTAAAGTAAAAGGCATGACTTCTGCTCTCAAGAAGCATACAATTTAGTTGAAGGACAGGAGGAATCTAATACTAACAAAACAACAATTAGGTGAGTATATATAATTAAGTGATGTGTTATCTGGAATTTATCTTAAGTGTTAACATGAATTCTGAGAAGGGAAAGTTCATTGTAAATTGGGAGTAGTCAGGGAAAGTATTCTCATATATGATAGAAATTTTCACTTTCCATGGACATGTTTTCTCTTTGAAGCAACAGAACTTAAAATAAGCTCTAGAGTTGTGCTTACTGTGAGGGGAGCTAAGCTTCTCTGTGTGCTCATGGAAGATTGAAGGCACAGCAAAGAAGGAAGGGGAAAATAGGATCAAAAAAGGGAGTGGAAGAAGGAGGAAAGAAGGGCAAAGTGAAAAAGAGGGAGGAAAAAAGAGAAAGAATCTCTAATACATCAGGTGCTCCCTGGTAACCTTTATGTTGAAAGTTGCCTCCCATTGGCCTAAAAATTATATGTTGATATGACTGATGGACTTTTAAAACTACATTCCCATATTAACACAATTAAAGATAAATAATCTTCATAATCCAGCCTGTGAATACTCCATGCAAATTGTACACTTATTTTTAACCGGGCTACAATCAGATCTTTCCTTCTGCTTCAATTCTTAAGCAGCCCTACAGAGATCATGGATTTAGAACTGAAAGAGGCCTTAAAAGATCATTGTGTTCAATATTACACATGACAAATCACAGTGTTTTTTGACAATTTTTTATCTGATACTTTTGTTCCATTAGTCCCAATAATTTTTTTTTTACAAAGTAACTGCAAAAAGATCTTTTTAAGGTACTGAGCAATGATAGATAAGTTAAAAGAGTACTTTCTGACAGAACCTATGATAATCATCATTAATGATGAAGTATGTTTCATATCTCTCAGAGAGTGGTGCCAGAAATGATTTTGTCAATCAATTTTATGTAACTGTTTGTGGTATGTCAGGAAATTACTTATGTAAAAAACAAAAAGTCATCAATAAAACTTTCTTTCAAATAACATATTATCAAGAGTTCCTGTCCGTCCTTTGAAGTCTTCTCAAAATTTTGTGTGTTTGACTATACTCAACTTTCCATTCAATTATGTAGGTGAAATGACCACTTCTCCACTAGGCGCCAATCATTTCCACCCCAGGAACAACCAGTTCTTCAATTTTAGGTGAAAATCAAGGCCAGAAGAGCAGTTTCCCTCCTTAGTTCTCTACCTTTTGAAGGACGAAATAATCATTAAGTGAAATTTTAAAAAAAATATTTGCTGCTGTGCTTTATGAAGAAATAAATCCAATAGGTATCTAAATCTTTGAAGTATCCCCCATCACTACTATATCATCCCTCCATGCCAGGATTCTAATTTCTTATCTTTTTTCTGGTCTGGTAACAAGGTGGCTTCTATTTATCCCTCCATTGAATTTTACTGTTACTTTCCACCATGCTTCACCCTTCTGGTTACTAAATGCCTTCACATGAATATATACATATTCTTAATTTACAATACTGCTCCCCACTTTTTGCTAAATTCAGTTGTTTAGTGCTGTTGTAAGTCTCTAAATTTCAGAGCTCTGGGTCAAATTCTCAGCTGCCCCAGCCTAGTTCTGTATTAGACTCTGTTATGAGAGTTATGACTCTGTGTCCAGAGCACTTGCAGTACTTCGGCAACATAGAAACAACAGCTTTTAACTAATTAACAAGAATAACTAGTTAAAATAACCTTTAGTAGCTCCTCCATCATAAGTAAGTCTTGACCTGACAGCCTCAGTTGTATAACAATAGTCATTAGCATTTATATAGAGCTTTAAGGTTTGCAGAACAGTTTACATGTATCTCATTTGATTGTCAGAGTAATCCTGAGAGGTAGGTGCTGTTATTATCCCCATCTTACAGATAAACTGAGGCAGACAGGTTAAGGGTCATATAGCTAATAAGTATCTGGGGCCAGATTTGAACTTGAGTTTTCCCTACTCCAGATCCATCACTCTATCCACTGACCCACCACGCTAGTTTGGTTTTTTCACCCAAACCCCTTTTATGACCACACAGAAAAGCTATTAACTATGGCTCTGGAAATAACCTTCCAGAGCATCATTCCCCTTTATGAGTCCTGTTTGCCCCAGTGATACCTATAAGGTCAAATGTTTCTCCTCGTGTTTGAATCCCTAGCTCTCCTTTCTTATTACCTCTACTTCATATTAATTTTATCCCTGGCTCCCTTCTTGGGTTATGTCTCCTATAAATTACATCTCTACCCTGTTGTTAGATTGTATTTATTCTTTATGGTACATTTGTGAATAAACATAGCCTTTTTCTCTCTCTCCCCTTTTCCATTTCTATTTAAATACCTTTTTGAGAGATCTATAAGACTCTAGCAGACACATACTTCCCAGTCCTTGGTAGGTGCTCCCAATCCAAGGCCAGGAGCTCATCATTCCTATATTTTGATCCGTGCATCCCAAATCCTGTTCATAGCTCTTCACTTTCCAAATCTTACTTTCTCTTCTGAAGCCCTTGCCTTCTATCAATGGATAGCAATAGTTAAACTAGCAGCTGTATTCTTAGAGTCTTCAGTTCCTTGCACAATTCGATAAGCATTTATTAAGCACTGAAGGCCAAAAAAACCTCTAATCCTTGTTGTTAAGTGGGTTGTAATGAAGGAGACAACATGAAAATGTATAGATACATACAGAGTATATGAAAGTAGCTTAAAAGGGAGAAAACTTAGTGGCTGAGGGGACCAGGCAGAAGGTTGGACTTGAGCATTCTTGAAAGAATCTAAGAAAACTAAGAGGCAAAGGTGACAGAGCAAAGCTTTCTGGGCGTGGAGGTAACAGAGACAGGAGATGGAACATTGTGTCTGAGGGATATCAAGTAAGCCATAGGGTTCATGTGGAGGGGAGGTAAGAGGTGAGAAGATTGGAAAGGTAAGAAGGATCCAGGTCATAAAGAGCTTTAAATCTCAAAGGACTATATATTTGGTCCTCAAAGTAATAGGGAGACAATGGGACTCCTCAAACAGATGGAATGATGTAGGCAAGTCTATGCCTTGGAAAAATTATCTGGGCAGCTGAACAGTGTGTAGTTTAGAGTGGGGAGAATCTTTAGCCAGGGGGACCAGTTAAAAGGCTATTGCAGTAGTCCAGGTGAGAGATGATGAGGGCTTGTACTAGAGTTGTGGCTATATGAGTGGAGAATACATATGAGAGATATGATAGTAGAAAGGACAAGATTTGGCAGTAAATTGAATATGTGGGGTGAGTAAGAGGGAGGAATCAACGTTGATACTGAGCTTGTGGCCTTTGGTGCCTGGGAGGTGTTAATTCCCTCAACAGTGATGATAAAATTCAGAAGGGAGGAGGTTTGGGGATGGAGATATGAAATCTGTTTTGGACAGATTGAGAACTCTATGGAACGTCCATTTTGGGATGTCCAAGAGGCAATTGGGCAACTAAGTGGCATAATGGATAGAGTGCTAGGCCTGAAATCAGGAAAACTCATCTTTCTGAGTTCAAGTCTGGCCTGAAACTTACTATCTAGGTGACCCTGGGCAAGTCATTTAACCCTGTTTGCCTCAGTTCCTCATTTATAAAATGAATTGTAGAATGAAAACACAAACCACTCCAGTATCTTTGCCAAGAAAATCCTAAATGGGTCACAAAGAGTCAGGCACAACTGAAAAACAACTGAACAAGGAGAAGAGGCAATTGGAGGTATGTAATTAGCTCAGCAGAGAAACTAAAACTATATATGTAGATCTGGGAATAATTTTCAGAGATAATTAAACCCATAGAAACTAATGAGCTTGCCAAGTGGGATGACATAAAATGAAAAGAGAAGGGGATCCAGGACAGAACATTGGAGGCACCCACAGAAGAACCAGCAAAAGAAACCAAGTAGCAATCTACAAAGAGAAGAGCCAGGAGATAGTGGTGTTGTGAAACCCTTGAAAAGAGAAAATATCTAAAAGGAGAAGGTGATCAATAGTGTCATGTTGCAGAAAGTCAAGAAAGATCATGAGTGAGAAAATGAGTTCTCATAATCTTCAGTATCCTCCTAGCAGTATCTTTTGTCCCAGCCAAATTACCAGAAGTGGCTTGTAGTCATCAGATTTGAGAAGTCGTAGAAGGTTCTCTGTCACATCCTAGGTAACCATCCTGGAAGTAATAGTCAACATTTCTATAGCATGTTATATAGCTTTGCAAAATGCTTTATACATTACCTAATTTAAGCCTCATAATGATCCTGTGAGGTAGGCACTATAGATATTCTCTCCATTTTTACAAATAAAGAAATTGAGACTCAGGTTAAGTAACTTGTATATGGTATGATATGATAACCATTTATTAAGACATATTATTAATTAACATTAATCAATTAACATAAAATTATTAACATTAATTATTTAACATATAATTATAAAATAAAATAACATTAAGTAACATATAATTAATTAACATATTATTAATAACTATGTACCAAGCACTGTGCTAAGCTCTAGGGATACAAATAAGACAAAGAAAGACAGCCTCTGCCTTCAAGGAGCTTACAGTCTAATGGGGGAAGTGAATATATGAAAGAAATCTTAAAAGGGGCATTGCCAGAGGGTACTCAGCATAGAGGGGAAAGTGTGTGATGATGATGATGATGATGATGATGATGATGATGATGATGATGATGAT
>NW_020950417.1:1979484-2032863 GCF_900497805.2 Vombatus ursinus | reverse complement strand
ATGATGATGATGATGATGATGATGATGATGATGATGATGATGATGATTATGATGATGGAGATGGAGATGAAACCAAGCAAAGTACTAGTGGCAAATGAAGAAATGGCTACCATTTTGAGCCCTCTATAAAGGGAGGCTATTGGAGGAGTTTTTTGCTTTGCCCTCTAGTCCTCGAATCAAAGAAGTAGAAGCAGTTGAAAGTACTGATGAGGTATGAGTAGCAAATAATGAGTTTATCCTGGGCAGGGCATGATGAAGATGATGACAGAGTTGAAATCAAACAGAGCAGCTGGTGGCAAATGAAAGTGGTCACACAACTAGTAAACATTCAAGGCAGGATTTAAACCCAGGTCTTCCTGATTCAAGTACCATACCTTTTCCACTGGCCCACACTACCACTATGGCTGGAAAGACTATAGATTTCTATAGTGTTATTTTCAACTGAACAAATAGCTTCCTAAGTCTCAGAGCTGTAAATGGCAATTCTGCCACTTGAGACAAATATGATAAAAGGTGCTCCCAAATCAACTTTTTAAGACAAATCCAATTGAATTTAAGAACAATCAACAAGAATTTGCTAAGTGCCAGGTGTTATGTATACAAATATAAAAGTGAGATTGCCCCTGCCTTCAAGGAGTTTACATTCTGCTAGGGGATATAACATATCAAGGAGTAGTGGCCAAGAAAGGGACTTTTGGTCTGGGGAGTAACAGGGATTGGAGTGGAGCCATTCCAATCTACTGATTGGAAATGATAGTATGGCAGGTTCTGGGGACAACTACCCAATGTGTAGTCCATGTAGATGTTCATGCATGCGCTAGTCAACCACACCAAACCCCCGTCCCTCACTCTGCTACTTAATTAGTTCTCATTATGTTCTAAAGCAATAAAGGGATATATGTTGATATTGCCTCAAAAATTAATAGAAACATACAAGCTTTTACAATATTAAATAACCAAAGAAATCTCTTTTCCATAAGCTTTTACTCATCTCTATACAAAATCTCTTAGTCTCCTAAGTTTAAATAAACATCAGCATTATTACATAATTTTATTAAGAGTATAACAAATAATACAAAGACATTTAAATATTTCAACAGTGTATAACATTGAGAAAGATTATAGCCAAAGTCACCTCTAACTACCAGCTGCAGCTACTGACTTCTCTACAGATAATAGTTAAACAACTTGGTTACCACAGGATGGCAAAAATTTCTTCTCAGGAATTGTTTTCATAATATTTCTTTCCAAGATAAGTCTGAGATAACTCAGGAGAGTTATGTCTGAGAGATAACTCAATCTCTCAGGAAAGTTCTCTGAATCTTTTATCTTTGCGCTCAAATAATCTCTCTCCAGGCATAACTGTAAATAACCTCTCCAGGGGAACAGTTAAAGTGTTAATCTCACAGACTCTTCACAGATGACAGTAACAGTATCCATAGTATCTGTAGGATAGGATATTGAAGTTGGGGTTATAGTAGTATTGATTTGATTATTATCTCCTGAGAAAGGGGTGAAAAGTAAGGGGTTGGAGTTGTACATATAGTAGCCCAGCAGAAGGCGAGATGCACTGGCAGGGTCGGCTTTGGTGTCCTGTTGGATGGCCAGAAGGGATAAAGCATGGTCTGAAAGTCTGGGATCAGCTAGATGGAGAGGGCTGAGGTGAGAATTGACTCACTCTCTAACCCAGCCTCTCAGCCTGGCAGTAGAGGGAAGGAAGCACACCATCTGGTAGCTTCCCATTTTAACTCATTATTCTTGCTAACTAGGTGCTAAACTAAGTTGTTTCTACCTGCTGAAGTGATACAGTGCTGTTAGCATCCTCTGCAACATAACACTATTGATCATCTTCTCCTTTTGGATACTTTGTCTTCTCCAGGTTTCACTTTGTCTTCTCCACTGTCTCCTGGCTCTTCTCTTTGTAGACTGCTACTTGGTTTCTTTTGCTGGTTCTTCATCCATATCATATTCTCCAACTGTGGGTGCCCCCAAGGCTCTGTCCTGGGTCCCCTTCTCCTCTAAATTTCAGTGCCTTATAGCAACGCCTTCCCCTAGTTATAGCTCTGTTTAGCTCTCCTTGGTAGGGAATCACTAACCCCCACTACTCTTCCTATGTCTCTTTCTGGACCATCTCGCACCTCAAAGCACAGGGGAATCTGCAGCATCATTTCTTGGAGGTCAAGCAGCTACTTCCTTCTCAGTGAGTCCATCTTGGAGGTAAAAGCCTTAAATCTCTTTTCAAGTCTGAATGCCCATGTGTCAGATATGTTATTGAGGAGATTCCTTTCATATGGGTTAGACTAGATGGCTGCCAAGGTCTCTTCCAATTTTAAAATTCTGTGATTCTGTGTTTTCTAATTCAATAACAAAAGATAAAAAGCTCCCTGTCACTGGGAATATTCAAGCAGAAATTGAATGGCCACCTATCAGGGACATTTTAGGAGGGACAAGGCCACTGAAGTCTATCCCAACTCTTTTGAGTCTATAATTCTAAGTTTGAGAACCAATGATTAAGTTAGTCATCATTTGGCTTCTGGAAATTTTACCAAAATATTCTAATTTATAGTTGGAACAAACTTGTAAGAAATTTATTCAAGCACGTAAGACTATTACATGTAGTCATGCATGACACAATGAGTGCTAGGCTTAGAGTCAAGAAGACTTAAGTTCAAATATTACCTTTGACACTTATTAGCTGTGTGACCATGCGGAAGTCACAACCTCTCTGAACCACAATGTTTTTATCTCTAGAATGGAGAAGACAATGATACCGCTTAGCTCACAAGGCTGTTCAGAGGTTCAAATGCAACAGTGCATGTAAAGTGTTTTGCAAACCTTAAAATTCCATATGCGTCAGCTCTCATTATTATTATTTCATGAAAACATAGCACTCTAGCACAGGGGTGGGAAACCTGCAGCCTTAAGGCCACATGTGGCCTTTTGACTGAATCCAATACAAATCTGGATTCAATCAAAAGGCCAAACTTAAGGACTTAGAAGGCGGGTTCCCCACCCCTATGCATATTCAGGAAGAATAAAAATATACTAGAGAAAGTCCTTATGGCATAAGCCATTGTATTGTGAAGTTTACAAACAAAGTGAAGATATATAAGGAAGTGTCCTCTTCCCCAGGTACAAATCTCTAAGGGGGCGGAGCACCTCAAAAACACATGAGCCATTTCTTCACTAGTCACATCTTTTGTCCATTTCAACACTGCCTGTGCCCAAAAGGCTGCAGCTGATTCAGAGTAACTAGATTTTCCTCTTCAACCACCTATGCATAACTGATAACGCAAAAGCCCAATAGACCAGTTGTGGAAATTCATTTATTTGGTTTGGGTTTTTTATAGCACCTTGAATAGAATTTTATGGCAAGAAGGGACCTGAGATCTCTTATTTTATCAATTAGGAAACCGAGCCCCAGAAAAATGAGGTGCTTTACCCAAGGTCACATAACTAGTTACTCTCAAAGCCAGCTCTCAAGCCCAAGCCTCTGGACTACCCAAACCAGTGTTTTATTGTGTTTTTTTCCACTTGCCACCCCACTATTGTAATACAGCTTCTGTATTAAGCAAAGGAGACTTAGGATCATATATTTAAAGCTGGAAGGGACCTCAGAGACATTCAGTTCAACTCTCATTTTCTAGGTAAGAAACCTGGGCCCCAGAAAGGGCAAGCAATTTACCCAAGACCACACAGGAAATAAGTGTAGCAAAGCTGGGGTTTTAACCTAGATTCTCTGACTCCAAATCAAGCACTTTTTCCATGTCCAATGTTTTATATTTTTTTAAATTCAGAAGCCTAAAGGATATATTTGGGAAATACTTTCTAATGAATCTGATCTTCCTTCAGTGCTGACATTCAAGGAATAAATATAAACTATCACAGACTGATGACATTCATTTACTCTGTTTTCTGTTACTTTAAACTTTTAGTTAGATTTTCAAACACTTCTAGGCATTTACTACTTCTAAGCAGGAAAAAAGTAAACAAAGCAGGTGCTATAATTTCCAACCATTGTAAGAAAATAGCTATGCAAAAAAAAAAAAAAAAATGAAAAGCCCACACAGAAAGGTATTATTATGTGGTGGAACTCCTCAGTGACCATGTGTGATTGAAACAATACCATCCTAAGCATTAGCTGACCACACCTAGTATATTGTTTGGCCGTGATTTATTAAAGTTACATCCCATTAGAAAAGATCCGATTATTTTTTTGTTTTGTTTCCTTGTTCTTTCTTTACATTTGGGTTAAGGCTGTTTAAGGCTCCTTTGTCCCAGATAGTCTGGTTCAGGAAAGGAAGATCTGAAAGGCAGCTTTGCCATTGTGTTAACAATGATATTGTTATGCGACCAGACCCTGCATCATTCCATAGAAACGGATGAAATGAACCACTTTTGTCTCCACAAGGCTGTAAGAGTTCGCAGTTGTTGTAACTCCTCTGTGCACGAAGAGAATGGACATCTGGTTTGCTTCTACCAGGTGCTGTGTTCACCTTCCTAAAAGTCCTATTTGCTTCTCAGGGTCCCTGATGTTTTAATCCCCTCTTGTTTGATGCAATGTCGAACACCCAGGGGTATGGCCCATAGCCCCAAACCATCTGTTTCCTAGTTACATTAGCAAAAGCCGAAGCGTGCCTTTTCTTTCTTGGCTTACGTTTTCCAAATGTTCCTGGAAGCACTTTGTAAAGCAGTAAGAAGAACCCTAGGACTCATGGCTAGCTTTACAAAATTGACCGTGAAATTTAGTCAAATGGGATGAAACTGGCCAGCAATTGGCAAACATTTTACATTTCTTTTTCTTTTCTTTTCTTTCTTTCTTTCGTTGAACCAAAAGCATTAGTAATGACTTACCAGAAAATGCATCCTTTTCATTCTGTTTCTTAGTCTTTTGTGATGATCAAGAATATTCCAGTTTATAAAATGGGAATTTAGAAATTCTTCAAATTAGCACTGACCTTCCTTTGGATAATAAGTATCTTTTTTAGATTTACAGAAACCTTGAAAATGTTTATAATATGAATTTCCGCCTGAAGGTGATTTGTTTCAAATTGTTGTAGGAATTCCAGGAAACCAAGAGGCTGCTGGCTGGCATTTCCTGGTGTTAAAACCAGAGGTTTTCCCCTCATTTATGAGAATCCTTCCAGGGAGACCCAGCTCCTCTAGCATGCAATCTGTTTATTGTTCTGGAGATGACAAAGGCATGCAGCAGGCCAGCCATTCATTCTCCGAATCAGATCTGTTGAGTTACTGCTAATTTGATATGGCTTCTCATAAGAAAGAAAAAAGTTGACTTCCACCTTCTTTACCTGGCAAGCTATTTAAACTTCAAAAAACAAAGTATACTTTCAGAACTGTATTGATCTTCATTTCTTTAGGCTTTCACCCACAGAAGAGCTTTCTTCTGGCCTAAAAGGGGAAAAAAAAAACTGAGAACACACATACAAAAAAAAAAAAGCAACTTGGAAACATGCCAGTTGGCAATGCCCAAAGATCAAACACTTTGGAATGCTGGCTGCCTTTGCCATCATCATCTTCCAGATATTAGGTATCCAACTGTTGCCTGACCTCTTGACTCTTTTACTAGGAGATCAAAATTGGAATGCAAGAGTGATCTGGCCCCTAGTTGTGACTTTTTTTTTCTTCCTTTTTTAAAAATTTTAATAGTATTTTATTTTTTTCCCAATTACACGTCAAGACAATTTTTAGCATTCATTTTTACAAGATTTTAAGTTCCAAATTTTCTCCCTCTGTCCCTCCCCTCCCTTCTTCCTAAAATGGTAGGCAATTTGATGTAGGTTATACATGTGCTATCATGTAAAACATATTTCCATAGTACTCACAATTGTGAAAGAAGAAACAGAAAAACACAACGAAAGTAAAGTAAGTGAAAAAAAAGTATGCTTAGATCTGCATTCAGAGTCCATCAGTTCTTTATCTGGATATGGGTAGCATTTTCCATCATGGGTCCTTTGTACTTGTCTTGGATCATTGTGTTGCTGAGAAGAGCTAGGCCATTCATAGTTGATCATCATACGGTATTGCTGATACTGTGTACAATGTTTTCCTGGTTCTGTTCATTTCACTCTGCATCAGTTTATATAAGTCCAGGTTTTTCTGAACTCTGCCTGTTCAACATTTCTTACTGCACAATAGTATTCCATTACATTCATATACTATGACTTGTTCAGCCATTCCCCATTTGATGGGCATGCCCTCAACTTCCAATATTTTGCTACCTTGAAAAGGGCTGCTGTAAATATTTTTGTATATGTTGGTCCTTTTCCCTTTTTTATGATCTTTTTGGGATACAGACCTAGTAGTCATAGTGCTGGATTAAAAAGTATACACAGTTTAGTTGTCCTTTGGGCATAGTTCCAACTTGCTCTCCAGAATGGTTGGATCAGTTCAGAATTCCACCAACAATGTATTAGTGTCCCAATTTTCCTATATCCTCTCCAACATTTATCATTTTCCTTTTTTGTCATATTAGCCAATCTGATAGGTGTGAACCTCAGAATTGTTTTAATTTTCATTTCTCTAATCAAAAGTGATTTAGAGTACTTCTTCATATGATTATAGATAGCTTTGATTTCTTTTTCTGAAAATTGTCTGTTCATCTCCTTTGACCATTTATCAATTGAGGAATGGCTTGTATTCTTATAAATTTGACTCAGTTCTCTATATATTTGAGCAATGAGGCCTTTATCAGAGACACTTGCTGTAAAGATTGTTTCCCAGTTTTCTGCTTTCCTTCTAATCTTGGTTGCACTGATTTTGTTTGTACAAAAGCTTTTTAATTGAATATAATCAAAATTATCTTTTTTGTGCTAAATAATAATTTGTGCTAAATAATAAATTATTATTATGTTTGGTCATGAATTCTTCCCTTCTCCATAGATCTGACAGGTAGACTTTTGTTCTTCCAGATGAATTTTGTTGTTATTTTTTTCTAGCTCTATCAAATAATTTTTTGGCAGTTTGATTGGTATGGCACTGAATAAGTAAATTAACTTAGGTAGAATTGTAATTTTTATTATATTGGCTCAGCCTACCCCTGAGCAATTGATATTTTTCCAGTTGTTTAGATCTTACTTTATTTGTGTAAAAAGTGTTTTGTAATTGTGTTCATATAGTTCCTGGGTTTGTCTTCACAGGTAGACTCCCAAATATTTTATATTGTTTACAATTATTTCAAATGGAATTTCTCCTTCTACCTCTTGTTTCTGGGCTTGTTGGTCATGTAAAGAATTGCTGATGATTTATGTGAATAACTTTGCTAAACTTGTTAACTATTTAAAGTAGTTTTTAGTTGATTCTATAGAGTTCTCTAAGTATACCATCATATCATCTGCAAAAAGTGATAGTTTTGTTCCCTCATTGTCTATTCTAATTCTTTCAATTTCTTTTTCTTCTCTAATTGTTATAGCTAACATTTCTAGTACTATATTGAATAATAGTGGTGATGATGAGCATCCTTGCCTTACCCCTCATCTTATTAGGAAGGCTTCTAGCGTATCCCCATTACAGATAATGCTTGCTTTAATAGATAGATACTGCTTATCATTTTAAGGAACTCTCCCTTTATTCCTATGCTCTCTAGTGTTTTTTAATAGCAATCGTTGCTGTATTTTGTCAAAAGCTTCTTTAGCATCTATTGAAATAAACATACAATTTCTGTTGGTTTTGTTATTAATATGATCAATTATGTTGATAGTTTTCCTAATCTTAAACAAACCCTGCATTCCTGGTACAAATACCACATGGTCATAGCATATAATTCTTGTGATATATTGCTGTTATTGTCTTGCTAGTATTTTGTTCAAAATTTTTGCACCAATATTCATTAGGGAAATTGGTCTATAATTTTCTTCCTCTGTTTTGGCTCTTCTTGGTTTAGGTATCAGCACCATATTTGTGTCATAAAAGGAGTTTGGTAGAACTCCTTCACCTATTTTTCCAAATAGTTTACATAGTATTAGAATTAATTGTTCTTTATATGTTTAGTAAAATTCACTTGTGAACCCATCTGACCCTGGGATTTCTTCTTAAGGAGTTCATTAATAGTTTGTTCAATTTCTTTTTCTAAGATGGGCTTCATTAGGCATTCTATTTCCTGATCTGTTCATCTATATTTTCTATTTTTATAATTTATATTTTCATAAATATTCATTGATTTTGCTCAAATTGTAAGATTTATTGGCATATAATTAGAGCCAAATATTTCCTAATGACTGCTTTAATTTCTTCTTCATTGATAGCAATTTCACTTTTTTTCATTTATGATACTGGATATTTGGTTTTCTTCTCTTTTTTTAATCAGATTAACCAATGGCTTATCTATATTATTGGTTTGTTTGTTTTTTTCACAAAAACCAGCTCCTAGTTTTATTTATTAGCTCAATAGTTTTTGTTTGTTTGTTTGTTTACTTTCAGTTTTATTAATCTCGCCTTTGATTTTCATGATTTCCAATTTGGTGCTCAATTGGGAATTTTTAATTTGTTCTTTTTCTAATTTTTTTAGTTGCATGCCCAATTCATTGATCTGTTCTTTCTCTATTTTGTGGTTCTAAGAATTTAGAGAAATAAATTTTCCTCTAAGTACTCCTTTAGCTGCAGCCCATAAATTTCGGGATGCTGTCTCTTTATTGTCATTCTCTTTAATGAAATTATTGATTGTTTCTATGATTTGTTCTTTGACCCATTTATTCTTTAGGATTAGATTATTTAGTTTCCAATTAATTTTTAATCTATCTTTCCATTGCCTTTTGTTGAATGTAATTTTATTGCATTATGATCCAAAAAGAATACATTTAATATTGCTGCCTTTCTACATTTGGTTTTGAGGTTTTTATGCCCTAATACACGGTCAGCAGGTAAGATTTATACCAGAAATGCAAGACTGGTTCAATATTAGGAAAACTATCAACATAATTGATTATATCAATAACAAAACTAACAGAAACCACATGATCATCTCAATAGATGCAGAAAAAGCTTTTGACAAAATACAACACCCATGCCTATTAAAAACACTAGAGAGCATAGGAATAAGTGGAGTCTTCCTTAAAATAATAACTAGCATCTGCCAAAAACCTTCAGCAAACATCATATCTAATGGGGACAAGCTAGAAGCATGTCCAATAAGATCGGGGATGAAACAAGGTTGTCCATTATCACCACTGTTTTTCAATATCGTACTGGAAACGTTAACTTTAGCAATAAGAAAAGAAAAAGAAATTGAAGGTATTAGAATAGGCAAAGAAGAAATAAAGCTATCACTCTTTGCAAATGATATGATGATATACTTAGAGAATCCCAGAGAATCAAGTAAAAAACTACTTGAAATAATAAACAATTTCAGCAAAGTTGCAGGCTATAAAATAAACCCATATAAATCATCAACAATTCTATATATTACCAACAAAGCCCAATAGCAAGAGATAGAAAGAGAAATTCCATTTAAACTTACTGTAGACATTATAAAATATTTAGGAGTCTACCTCCCGAAACAAACCCAGAAACTCTATGAACACAATTACAAAACACTTTTCACACAAATAAAGTCAGATCTAAATAATTGGAAAAACATCAGTTGCTCATGGGTAGGCCAAGCTAATATAATAAAAACGACAATTCTACCTAAGCTAATTTACTTATTCAGTGCCATCCCAATCAAACTACCAAAAAATTATTTTATAGAGTTAGAAAAAATAATAAAAAGATTCATTTAGAATAACAAAAGGTCCAGAATATCAAGGGAACTAATGAAAAGAAATGTAGGGGAAGGTGGCCTAGCCATTCCAGATCTTAAATTGTATTATAAAGCAGTAATCATCAAAACTGCTTGGTACTGGCTAAGAAATAGAATGGTGGATCAATGGAATAGGTTAAATATGCAAGACACAGTAGTCAATGACTATAGTAATCTATTATTTGATAAACCCAAAAAACCCAGCTTCATGGATAAGAACTCACTCTTTGACAAAAACTGCTGGGAAAACTGGAAAAGAGTATGACAGAAACTAGGCAAAGACCAAAACACACACCATACACCAAAAATAAAGTCAAAATGGGTTCATGATTTAGATATAAATGCCTAATACATGGTCAGTTTTTGTGTAGGTACCATGTGCTGCTGAGAAAAAGGTACATTCCTTTCTATTTCCATTCAGTTATCTCCAAAGATTTGTCATATCAAACTTTTCTAATATTTTATTCACCTCTTTAGTTTCTTTCTTGTTTATTTTTGGTTGGATTTATCAAGTTCTGAGAGAGGACAGTTGAGATCCCTCACTACTATTGTTTTACTATCTATTTTTTCCTGTAACTCACTTAGCTTCTCCTTTAAGAATTTGAATGCTATACCACTTGGTGCATATATTGTTTAGTATTGACATTACTTCATTGTCTTTGGTACTTTTTAGCAAGATATAGTTTCCTTCCCTATCTCTTTTAATTAGATCTATTTTTGCTTTTGTTTTATCTGAGATCAGGATTGCTACCCTTTTTTTTTTTTTAACTTCAGCTGAAGCATAATAGATTCTGCTGTGTGTTTCTTGTAAACAACATGTTGTAGGATTCTGGCTTTTGACCCACTCTGCTATCCACTTCCATTTTGTGGAAGAGTTCATGCCATTCACATTCACTGTGATGATTACTGTGTATTTCCCTCCATCCTATTTTTCCTTCTGTTTGTCCTCTCTCTTCTTTCACCCTTTCCCTCCTTGACAATGTTTTGCTTCTTCTGTCTACCACCTCCCCCAGTCTGCCCTCTCCTATTAGTCCCCTCCCCACTCACCTCCACTTCCACCCCTCCCAACCCCTATCTACTTAATCTCCTCCTTTCCCACTTTCCTGTCAGGTAAGATAGATTTCTATATTCAACTGATTGTGTGTGTTATTCCCTCTTTTAGCCAATATGGATGAGAATAAGGTTCAAGTGATGACCACCACGCACCCTCCCATCTTCCTCTCTACTGTAATAGGTTTTTCACTCCTCTTCATGTGAAATAATTTATCCCATTCTACCTCTCCCTTCCTTCTGCACCCAATATACTCCTCTTTCTCATCCCTTAATTTTTTTATGTCATTCCCTCCAATTCACTTATATCCATACCCTCCATATGTATATTCCTTCTAGCTATACTATTAGAGGTACAATTTTTAAAAATTACAAGTTTCATCTTCCCATGTAGGGATGTAAATAGTTCAGCTCTCTTGAATTCCTATGGTTTTCTTTTCCCTTTTTACCTCTTTAGGCTTCTCTTGGGTCTTTGGGTCAAATTTTTTGTTCATTTATAGTTTTCTCCTTATGAAATTTTGAAATCCTTCTATTTTTTTGAATATCCCTTTTTTTCCCCTTGAAGTATTATGCTTAATTTCACCAGGTAGGTGATTCTTGGTTGTAGTCCTAGATCCTTTGCCTTACTTATAACTTAAATAATATATAATGGATAATTCAATGTTGATTTAACTTCAGATTTGACCAAATGTGTCTTTAATTTTTTTAATTGAGTACCTCATTATTAAATCATATTAAAGAGTAAAAATTAAGGAGCCAGGGAAGAAACTTCCTTTTTGTAAGATTTGATCCTGTGCTAGGTTCACCTACTGACAATACTCCTTAATGTGTGCTAATCTCACTTAATTTTAAGATTTCAATTCAGCAGTAAAATGTATTGAAGATGTTTCTTCTCTTTAGCATCTGACTTATAAGCAGTATCACCAAGTGGAATCTCCTCTTCTCCCCAGTGGATTTTAAAATGTGAGATTTGTAATTTGTTCTATTTGGGTCAGATCTTTGACCCACCTGTTTGGGTCAGCTGCTTCTAGGCCCACAGCCTGTACCCTGTGTTTCAATGGAAAGCAAATAAAACTCTAGCCAGTTGTAGGGAGAGGTGATTTAATAGAAACAAGCAGTTGGAAATGATTGCCTTTGCCAGTTCCTCTGAAATGCCTTTCTTGCTTTCCCAAGTTAATATACTCACACATTTCAGGAAATTAATGTGGGTGGTAGGAAAATGAACAAAAAAAAAAGTGGGCATTTTTTAATTGAATGTCACAGGGAAAAGTCTTCTCATACTAGCATCATCATCTGGCCTGAGGAGAAGAGCCTGTTGCTACAGAGAAAAAGAATTACTCAGCACATTTTGGGAACCCTTTTAGTTTATGTTTATATTTATATTTGATTCTGTGGAAGTCTGTGTCCTTGGCTATATCTCCCTATTTCTTTCCATCTTGGTTCCTTCCTTACCCATCCTTTTTTCTATTCCTTTCTTGCTCTTAATACAACTCTGACTCAGTGCACTTAACAAAATGCACTTTCAGGTCTGCAAAACACTTTCCTCAAAGCACCCCATGAGGCAGTACAAATATAAAAGGGAATAATAATTCACTAACCACACAAGGGTACTATGCAAAAACTGCTTTGCTTATCTTAATCTCCATTTTACAGATGAGGACAGTGAAGACTCTAGTAGCTCTAGGTGACATACCTAGTTCCCTAGCCAACAAGTGGGTATTGCAGGATTCAAACCCATGTCTCTTGATGGGTGGATGCTGGAAAATGGCATAATGAGACACATTCTGTCTCATGGACCTCCGTTTCCCAAGTTGACCCCATTTTCACTTATTGAGGCTAATTTTAAAATAGTCACGTACCTAGAAAGGCAGCCAAATTGAGGCTGAGATATTGTCTTTTTGTATCAATCAATATCCATAGGTTCTTACTATGTGCCAGGCACCATACAAGATGTTAGAGATTCAATGCAAAAATGAAACAATCCTTGCTCTTGAGGGGCTTACATTCTATCAGGGAAAACAAATGACATCCATCATGCCATTTAATCACTTTGCTGTCCAAATGATCATATCTTTTATAGCATCGACATCATTGCCAAGTGGCCCTTCCTCATGCAAGTACTAAAGAAGTTTTCATTCATTTAATTCCTCTTTTTAAAGCAATGGTTTGGGAGAGCAATTTGGAATTATATCCAAAGGACAACAAACTGTGAATACCCTTTGACCCAACAATACCACTTCTAGATCACAAAGAGATAATTAAAAAGGGGAAAGGACCAACATGTACAAAAATATTTATAACAGCCCTTTTTGGGGTAGCTAAATATTGGAAATTGAAGGCATGCCCATTGATTGGGGTATGGCTGAACAAGTTGTGCCATATGAATGTAGTGGAATACTATTGTGCAATAAGAAATGTTGAACAGAGTTCAGAAAAACCTGGAAAGACTTATATGAACTGATGCAAAGTGAAAAGAACAGAACTAGGAGAACATTGTACACAGTATCAGCAACATTGTATAATGATAAACTATGAATGACTCAGCTCTTCTCAGCAACACAATGATCCAAGACAAGTACAAAGGACCTATGATGGAAAATGTTACCCATATGCAGATAAAGAGCTGATGGACTCTAAATGCCGATTGATACTGTTTTTTTCACTTACTTTATTTTCTTTGTGTTTTTGATCTGTTTCTTTCACAGCTGTGACTAATATGGAAATATGTTTTACATAATTACACATATATAACCTATATCAAATTGCCTACCATTTTAGGAAGAGGGGAGGGAGAAAAATCCATAACTCAAAATCTTGTAAAAATGAATGCTAAAAATTGTCTTGACATACAATTGGGAAAAAATAAAATACTATTTAAAAAAATAAAGCAATGATTTGCTGAACCTTTTAGGAGGTTATCATGGATAATACCAAAAGTGGAACAGAAATAATAGAAACCTGTAAGATCACCTGGCCCTTCTGCCTAGTACTAGAAAATAGTGTAGTAAAGTGGAGAAAGTACTGAATCTTGAGTGGGAGGGCCCTGCATCAAACAGCATCTTTAATTCTTATTATAAGAACAACTTCGAGAAAGTCATTTAACCTCTGTGAGCCTCCCTTTCCTCATCTATAAAATAAAGGAGTTGAAGCAGATGGCTTCTGAGGTCTAAATCATACATTTATCTCCAGCTCTAAATCATACATTTATCTCTAAATCTATAATAGCTAAATATAATAATTTATAATATCTCTAAATAATCCAAATCTTCTTGAATCTGAGGCCAGTTCTCTATCCATTAAATCAGGCTGTGTCTTTGCATATACAAACAGAGTTTCTAAGTATCTATTGACAAAAGTAAAAACCAGAGTTAAAACAAATGGACTTTGCTTTTACCATTGTCTGCTGTGAAACCAGGCCAATTTACTTAACCTCAGATTTCCTCAAATCCCCTTGCAAAGCAGGAAAAGGTCTATGGGAAAGTCTGATATAAGGCACGAATAATGCTGTTTCATAGACTCATGTGTTGAGAATTCATGTAAAAAAATTTTTAAATGAACTGCACCTAACCCCCTTCCCTCTAAATGAGTCTTCGCAAAGTCCTCTCTATTGCTGCTGCTGTCATTTACCTAGCCGAGGCTTGGTAAGTCAAGTGGCATCATCCCCAATCTTACTTAAACATCAATGTTTAGGAACTCCCTATGGGAATCCCTGGTTTCTAAATATTTTTGTTTAGTTGTTTGGAAAGTTATGCAAATCTCGATCCATAATGTAAAGAATTTCCTCTTTTCAGGGCTTTCACTAGATTTTTTGGCAGGGCCTTTCAAAACCTTTAGCTGAGGGTCACTAGTATAAATACCATAAATACCATATTATCCTTTTTACCATAAAGAGTTAGGCTACTGGGTCAGGTAGATGATAAGTACTAGGGTTGGTGAAAGAGATTTGTACAAGGAAGAATGTTTGGAAAAGACTGGATAAATTTTAGAATGACAACTGTTTCCATTCTCTTTTGTTAATAATAATAATAATGGCTAACATTTATATCACTTTAAGGTTTACAAAGTACCTTACATCTGTTATTTCATCTGATCCTTAAGACAACCCAGTAAGGTTGCCTTTCATAAATCGCAAATTATGAAACTGAAGCGGAGAGGTTACATAGCTAAAAAAAATCTGTTGTCCGAGGTAAATTTGAACTCGGGTCTTCCTGACTCCAACTCTGCTGCTCTATCTATGGTGCTACCTAGTTGCTTAGCCTTGGAATTTAGGGGCATTTGCAGTAGAAAGCGTTGAAGGGGCTTGTTATGGAAGCATATTTGGCCTTTGTTTCTATAATCAACTTGTCTACTTTTTGAGCCTTTTCTTGTAACTGTTCAGTCCTAACTCTTTGTGACCCCATCTGGGGTTTTCTTGGCAAAGATACTGGAGTGGTTTGCAATTTCTTTTCCAGATGAGGAAACTGAGGCATACAGGGTCTTGCCCAGGGTCACACAGCTAGTAAGTGTCTGAGGTGGAATTTGAACTCAGGTCCTCCTGACTTCAGAGCCAGCACCCTATCCACTGCTCCACCTAGCTGCACCTTGAGCCTTTTCTAAGTGGGAATTTCACATAAACTAAAACTTAGCCTGTGGGTACTGACCTGCTATTTACTGCAACTTGCTTTCAACTATCTTAACAAGCACCTCCAGGGACCAGAAGATAAAGGCTTTCAGAAATGCTCCTTCCTGCCTGGCACCTAGTAGGCACTATATAAATAAACCTCAATGGTTCTTCTGGAGAAAATACCCCAAAAGTGCAAAAGTACCAGTTAACCTGCTTTTCTTTGTCTTTCAAATGAAAAGAGCCTCTCAGGCTCTACCTCACACTACTGTCCTCTCAGGAAAAGGAATCAGCTATGTTTCCATGGGGTGCAGAGCTGCCAGGGGAAAATTAATCTCTGGAGCTGCCTGGAATCTAGAACTTAAGCCAGTGAAGGATGTGAGCATCTTGGCCCGGGCAAACACGTTAGCACATCATACAAGCCAGTGGTAAATAACACCCCAGTCCTCTCACTGGAGCTAAACTGGTACCTTGGCTGCCCCAGCTCCTTGGTACAGGCTTAGTTCAGGAGGAGAGCTGCTTTCACAGTGACATTTAGTGAAAGGTGGAATGAGGTTCTGAAAAGCCTGTTAGGCAGTCCGCTGGCTGCCATCCACACCTATCCCCACTAGCTCTTCTCCAACCACAAACAACTGACCTTTACTTTGTGGGTTAAAATTGTATTACACTCCTGCTCTTCACAATGAATTTTTTTTAAAACAACAACATAATAATAGGGATCATTTCTATAATAATAAGAGTTACTATTTATATAGTGCCTACTAGGTACCAGGCACTGTGCTAAGAGTTTTTAAAGTTGTTGGGTTTCTTTTTTATTTATATAGTATTTTAGGATTTACAAAGTACTTGACATATTCTTCTTCTTCTTTTTTTTTTTTTTTGGTGAGGCAATTGGGGTTAAATGACTTGCCCAGGGTCACACAGCTAGTGTCAAGTGTCTGAGGTCATATTTGAACTCAGGCCTTCCTGACTCCAGGGCCAGTGCTCTATCCACTGTGCCACCTAGCTGCCCCTTGACATATTCCCTTTGGTCTTTGTAGCAACCCTGTGAAGGGAGGGGAAGGGGAAGGAACACACACCAATTAAACGCCTACTTTGTGCCAGGCAATGTGGTAAGTAAATTACAAATTACAAATATTATATCATCTGGTGCTCACACCTGTGAAGCATGTAATATTATTATCCCTATTTTACAGTCGAGGAAAGTGAGGCAGACAGAAGTTAAGTGGCTTGTCCAGGGTCACACAGATAGTACATGCAGAAGCCACATTTGAACTCAGGTTTTCCTGACTCCTGGCCCAATGCACTGTGCCAACTAGCTATTATTATCCCCATTTTATAGATGGGGAAATTGAGGCTCATAGAAGTTGAGATTTGTCCATATCTACAAAACTAATACATGTCTGAGACAGGATTTGACCTTAAGTCTTCCTGTCTCCAAGCACTCTATTCCTAAGGCAAGATGGAACCTAGTCATGAGTACCATAATTAGGATGGAACAACTGGGGTTTTCCGTAAGAGGACTGAATTTAAAAGTGTGCTGGCAGCACATGTAGGCCTTCAGCAGTACAGAAACAAAAGAGCTTAAGGAAAGAATAATTAGTTAAAATAACAAAATACCTGATGTTAGGTTGAGGTGAGCTCTCCCCCAACCTAGCCTATTCCCCACCTCCCATTCTGGGATCTTTCTCTACCTCCTTAGGAAAAAATGTTCACCGGTGCTGCCCACCCATGCCCTTTAACTGAGGGCACATTTCATTCAGATAAAGAGCTGATGGACTCTAAATGCCGATTGATACTGTTGTCATGCTATAGGCCCCATTTCCAGTTTAAAGTGTTTTCCCCAGATTATCAATGATCCTTCAAAAATACTTACATCATCCAGGACACATAAATGCCTTAAATATCCCCAGGAACAAAAACTGTACCACATCCTTTGAGGCCCTATTCTAGGGTTTTATCATACTACAAGTCTTCTAACCAAAATCTCTCCTGCAATAACATAGGCTTATGTCCTCTCTTTTTCAGTATCTTTGCACTGGTTGCTCAGCATCTGCCTCATAAAAACCCACCATATCCTTGAACACCCTCCCTAACACCATCCTCCATGGCTTAGAGGTGACTCTGGGTCCTCAGAGGTATGCCAAGTTCTAACAGGTGTCCCCACTCAGTGAGGCCTTCCAAGATGGACCCAGCCTGCTGAGTTCAGAAAGGCTCATTTCCAGGTCTGATGCAGGGTGTTAAGTTGTTTTGTTTTGTTTTTCTTTTAGCCCCAGCAACTCTAAAAGACCACCCATGAAATCCGTGATAGGTGCTAATGGAACAAGAATTCCCACCACATCAGAGATTCTCTAAGTATGGCAAGTAAATTCTTGAAACCTGTAATAAACCTCTAGATTAAGCAGCCCATAATTCTTAACCTTTTTTCAATAAAGCTTTATTTTTCCAGCTAGTTGATCGCTTGAGGCACACTAATCAATGCTTGTTGACTAACGCTAATTTAGCCCTTCTAATTTTTCCATGGAGCTAGGGAGGTGAGAGGTCTGGCCCAGGGTAATCCACTGAGTGGCCTTCTGGGCTTTCAAATCATTGTCCTAGCCTCAGAACCACAGAATCTCTCCTGCAAACTCAACTTACATGTGACTACCTAGGCACTGGTCTATAGCACCAAGCACAAGGGGACTTCAGGCCCAGAGTAGGAGATTACACTTTAACCTTTCCTGATTTAACAGAAGGACTTTTCTACTTCAAAAATACACTTGCATATGCTATTAGTAGCTTTTGTTTTGAAAGCTAAATTTGGTTTAAATATAAGAAAGAAAAGAGCCCTTTGGAATGCCTTCCTGTAGGGAGATTTGTGAACAATGACACCTTTAAACGCCAATTATTAAAAAAGAGAGAAAAAAAAACAAATTGGCCCATCCCAAGATGACAATCATCTTCAGCAGGTTGTGAAGCACTTTAAAAGCCAAACATGGGGTTTTATATTTGATCTTGTAGGTAATAGGGAGCCACTGGAGTTTATTGATTAGGAGTGTGATGGGATCAGATTCAGAATTTAGTGTCTTTCCTCCCAGATTATCTTCCATTTGGGGAGTCTGGGGTGTTTGGGGAGGATTAGCACCTCTGGTGTGAGGGCTTACTTTTGGTGTCCACCTTCACTCAACTCTCACCTGTGAGTCCAAGAAGCTATAGCATGCGCAGTGGCCTCACCTGGTAAAACCATCTCAGCAAATGGGCTAAACCAGGTTGAGGGAAATTTGACAGGCACAAACTTGGCAGTGAGTTGGGTAGGGGGGAGGATGTCTACCCCAAGCATGTGAAGACTTCCCTCGCTGGAATGGGCAGATGAGAATTGTGTTCCAAAGACCAGGAAGGTGGCTGAAGCAGGCACCGTTGGGCACTTACAGCTTGGTTCAGGTGTTGAAGACACCAAGATTATCAACTGCATCCTGGGTGATCACCATTCTTGATTTTTGTCCTGCCGCTGGACTTTGATGACTCTGGAAGAAAGAATGAGGCTGAAAACTTTGTGCAACTCTGCCTCCTTTAAATCTAATTCATCCATGAATCAAGATATCTAACGCTCTGTGATGTCATTGGTCCTCTTCAAAAACAAACAAACAAACATCTTCAGTCTACTCTGTATACATCTTGTATGTACACAGTTGTTTGCATGTTGTCTTCCTCATTAGAATGTATGCTACCTGAGGGCAGGGACCACTTATTAGAACACAAATCTGCCTTATCTCTGTCTGTTGAAATCCTTCTCTTCCTTTAGATTCCACCTCCTGGGCTATCTCCAAGAAGCACAGTGTAATTACCCCAGATCTAAGTGATCTCCCTCTTCATATGGGTTACAGCAACTTTTCTGGCTACCCTCCCCCCTTTGCCTTTATTTCATTCTGTAAGCTTTTGTATAATGCTTATTTGTGTATATGTGTGTGATATATATGTACATATGTATATACATACATATATAGATATGTGTACATTTATATATATATATATATATATATATATACATCTTCACAGAGAAGATGTATGCCTACACATATATCTTCCCTATGAGATGTTAAGTTCCCAGAAATCGGAAACTATCTTTTATTTTATTTAGCATTTAGGAGTCACGTGTTCATCTTTTATTTTCTAAGAGAACCAATGACATCATGTCTTGACTTGTGGATGAATTAGAGTGAGGCAGAGTTGCACAAAGTCATCAGCCTCATTCTCTCTTCCAGACTCATCAAAGTCCAGTGGCAAGACGAAAGTACAACTTTTGTTGTCAGCACAACTAGCAGTTGCCTGGGATGCAGTGGATGACCTTGGCATCTTCAATGTCTGACCAAGCTCTAAGCACTCCACAGTGCCTGCTTCAGCTGCCTTCATGGCCATTGGAACAAATTGTTCTCATCTGCCTCTTCCACCAGAGGAAGTAAAAAATAGCAAAGGAACTAATGAAAAAGAAAGAAAAGAAAGAAAGAAAGAAAGAAAGAAAGAAAGAAAGAAAGAAAGAAAGAAAGAAAGAAAGAAAGAAAGAAAGAAAGAAAGAAAGAAAGGAGATTTAGCAGTACTAGATCTTAAACTATATTATAAGGCAGTAATTATCAAAATGATCTGGTACTGGCTAAGAAAATAGAAAAAAATAGTGGAACAGAGTAGATATACAATATACAGTAGCAAATGATTATAGAAACTTTGTGTTTGACAAATGTAAAGATTTAAGCTTTGGGGATAAGAATTCATCATTTGGTTAAAAAAATGTTGGGAAAGCTAGAAAGCAGTTTGGTAGAAATTGGGCATAGACCAATGTCTTACACTATTTACCAAGATAACGTCAAAGTGGATACATGACCTAGATACAAAGGGAGATATCACAAGAAACCAGAAGAACATGGAACATATCAGACTTATGGACAGGAGAACAATTTATGAATTAACAAGAGATGGAGAGCATTGTGAGGTATAAAATAGATTTTAATTTTTTACTCTGTATATAATTCATACTCAATTCCTCAAATGTCTCTGTACCCTCATCATTGCAGATATTCCCTCCAGCAGTGCAGATCTTGACCCATCCATGCCATACTATCTGACTGATGTCCATGTCCTCTCTTAACCTCACCATAGGAAAAGACCACCCTGCGCACCAGAGGCTTTCCTCAATTTCCCCTGTTGTTGAGAGGGTGTCAGTAGAATGCCCTGGCTCCTACCGCAGAACCAGCATATGTCTGTGATGCAGGGTATTGTTTTTTTTTTTCTTTTAGCCCCAGCCACTCTAAAAGACCACCCATGAAATCTGTGATGGGTGCAAATGGATCAAGAATTCCCACATCAGAAATTCTCCAAGTACAGCAAGTAAGTTCTTGAAACCTGTAATAAGCCTCTAGATTAAGCAGCCCATAATCCTTAACTTTTCTCAATAAAACCTTATTTTTCCAGCTAGGGAGGTGAGAGGCCTGGCCCAGGGTAATCCACTGAGTGGCCTTCTGGGCTTTCAAGTCATTGTCCTAACCTCAGAACCATGGAGCCTCTCCTGCAAGCTCAATTTACACGTAACTACCTAGGCACAAGTCTATAGCACCAAGCACAAGGGGACTTCAGGCCCAGAGTAGGAGATTACACTTTAACCTTCCCTGATTTAACAGAAGGACTTTTCTACTTCAAAAATACACTTGCATATGCTATTAATAGCTTTTGTTTTAAAAGCTAAAGTTGGATTAAATATAAGAAAGAAAAGAGCCCTTTGGAATGCCTTCCTATAGGGAGATTTATTAAGAATGACACTTTTAAACACCAATTTTTTTTGTTTTGGCTAGGCAATGGGGTTAAATGACTTGCCCAGAGTCACACGCAGCTAGTGCATGTTATGTGTCTGAGACTGGATTGGAACTCAGGTGCTCCTGACTCCAGGGCCGGTGCTCTATCCACTGCGCCACTTAGCCACCCCTTAAACACCAATTATTTAAAAAAAAAAAAGGCCTGTCTCAAGATGACAGTCATCTTCACCAAGTTGGGAAGCACTTTAAAAGCCAAATGTTGGATTTTATATTTGATCTTGTAGGTAATAGGGAGCCACTGGAGTTTATTGATTAAGAGTGTGACGGGATCAGACGTGGACTTTAGTACCTTTCCCCTGAGATTATCTTCTCTCTGGGGTGTATCTCTATCATACAATTCCTTGATGACATCTGTTATTCCTCTATGTATCTATGCTGCATCTCACTCACCCTGACCATGCACTTCTCCATTATCTTCTGTACAGCATTCACATTTAAACCTTCAGAGATAGTTTGTATTCCATTTTACTATTTATATTGCTAGAATTTATTAAGCCCTTTAGTATATATCTTTTAAGAGCTGCTGAAAATAGTTAAACTGACTTAAATACTCTCTCTTCCAGGTTTCCCACTCTTAAATAGAAGCCGGGAGAAAAAGAGAAAAGAAACGATCAAAATCCTGGATAATTCACACACTGGACAATCAGCCCCAATCTAAAGTGAATTCACTTCATCCCCTGAAACATTCCCAGCTGCTTTAGCAAGCAATTTTCTAGCCATTTCATACATAACCTGTGGGTGTAGCTGTAGAAGATGCAGATGGCTGGTTGACCCAATCCTTTCTGGTTGTCCTTTCTGCTGAATAAGGACCAAGTTGAATCCTTCCCAGCCTCCTCCCTGGGGGTGGTTTGAGGTGTAATTTTCCTTTTTCCTCTGGTTACCACACTTCTCTACCCTCTTTCCCCATGGAGATTTAGTCAGTCATACCTTGTCAGAACAGTTAGCTTACTTTTTTGGCCTTATTGCTGTTAAATCATTTCAGTCACGTCCAACTCTTCATAACCCCATTTGGGGTTTTCTTGGCAAAGATATGGGAGTGGTTTGCCATTTCCTTCTCCAGCTCATTTTACAGATGAAGAAACTGAGGCAAACAGGGTTATGGGACTTACCAGGGGTCACACAGCTAGTAAGTGTCTGAGGCCAGATTTGAACTCAGGAAGATGAATCTTCCTGATTCTAGGCCCTGAGCTTGCTCTATCCACTGCACTTCGTGGCAATGTAATGGTCTTTCAGGTCCATGTTGTCTCTTCCTCTTCTGTTTTATTGTTATATTGGATGAAAAGTTACTAGTACAATCACAGTTGCTCAAAGTCCCCAGTTAGGAAAATTCTTACTATTCAGCCAACAGTTTAACTCTCTGTCCTAATTTAAATCTATGTTCATCTCTAAATCAGTATTTAAGAGGCATTTAGATAAAGAAGTAAAAAGAGTCTAACAGAATATCTATTGTACTCCCTGTAACCAAGCGCAGGGAAGTTGGGGGAAGAGCACACTTGATTTTAGAACTTTCCTCATCTTTGAAGAGATGGGTACAGTTAGGAACATTGACCCAAGTCTTCTGTTTTGAGATCCCTTGAGGTGGGGAGGGAATGACCCTCCTTTCACTTTTGCCTTTTAGTTTTGTCCTTCACCTGTTGTCCCTTTTCTGTCTCAGCTTGTTAAATATTAGTCAGGACTGGGGATGCTCTCTCCCACTGCTACAGCTCAGCCCATGACGTCCCAACTTCTTCCTGCAAGTCTGTATGAAACAAACTCTGTGTGTGTGTGTGTGTCTGTGTGTGTGTGTGTGTGTCTGTGTGTGTCTGTGTGTGTGTGTCTGTGTGTCCCTTTAAGTTCTCTTAGGCTCAAGTCTGCCTTCTGGCTCAAAGATTGAGATACTCCCAAATTACTCAGAGGGCTGAGAGGGAAATGCTTGTCCCAGTGAGGTGTCAGGCCCCTACTATGTATGTTTAGGGATACATTTTAAACAAACCATCTCTTGGTAGAAAGTCATGCCCAAATGATTTGGCTTTTTTGGAAAATAGAGGCTGAAAACTGGTATCTTCTTGAATATGTTGATGAAATTTAAAGCTATCCTTTCATTAGGAACAAGATATCCCAAGAAGCAATTGTAAAAATATATACTTTTTCTTTTTTAGGAGGACTTTGCTCTCATTTGAGAGTTCTGTTGGGAACCATTCATTTTTAGCAGATTAACTTTGGTGAGTAATTGAGTGCTATTCTTTAAATGTAACTCTTGTGCCAAGAACTAAACCAGGCTACCTAAAAATAGATCAAGAATGGGAGAATAGTAGTCCAGTAGTCATTCCAGATCAGAAGGTTGTAGGTTCAAAACACTTAAGTAGCAACATTTTCATTTGGGAGACTATGGGAAGAGCACAGGATTTGTAATCAAATCATCTACATTTAAATCCAAGCTCTGACCTTAGGGAATTCAAGTAGCCTCTCTGGGCCTGAATGGTCATCTATAAGCTTGGACTAAGAACTGATTCATTGTTGTAATTTTATCCCCAGCACCTATCAAAGTGTTTAATAAATTCTTACTGATTCAAAATTGAACTGAATTGGGACTAAATGACCTCTAAGTTCTACAAATATTTCCTTTGAAATTCCTTTTTGAAATCTTAATTTCCTAAAATATGTAGTATCTTAAAATATGACCACTGTCTCTTTGAAACACATTTCCATTTCTAATGGAAGCTTCTGGGGCGAAGTACTAATTGATTCAAGGTGGCTTTTATTGTGTGGCCTCTATTCTTAAAACAATCTGCCCTAGGAGGCTAGAACTTCTCTGGGGAGCTCAGCCTTATCTCCACTCAAAGTCTCTCAGTTTTGTTTTCCCAGTTAGTTGCCTCAGGCACCTAATTGAAGCTCTTCTCTTCCTCCCTCTGTTCCCTTCTCCTCCCACTCCCACCTTGAGCAGAAGGGTGAATCCAAGAAATTCTTATCTCTCTGAGGCAGGGACAGTGCCCACAGGTAACTCATGGCTGAGGTGTTCTGCATCCCATCACCTGAGTTTACCTTTCCTGTCATGCTAGCCCCTGCCTCCAGCAGCTGCTTCCCTCACACAAGTGAGAACTTGCCCATTCTAAAAATACTCATCACCCCAAAGCCATTTCATCAGAGCCACACTGATAGTTTAGGTTTGGGGTTTTTTCCCCCTCCAAGCATTTAGAGTGCTGTGGGGAAGGATAATCCAGTCATTCCTTCTGCTTATCTCTCAGAAGACCACATGACTGTGTTAGCCTAACCAATTTGATAAGCTCTTTCAGAGTTCTGTACCCTGAGACAGTAACTCTAACAGAGGCAGTGTGGAAAAATGTCATGTTCGACTCTTTGTGACCCCTTTTGGGGTTTTCTTGGTAAAGATAGTGGAGTGGTTTGCCATTTCCTTCTCCAGTTCATTTTACAGATGAGGAAACCGAGGCAACTAGGGTTAAGTGACTTGCCCAGATAACAAAGCCAGTAAGTGTCTGAAGCCAGATTTGAATTCAGAAAGATGAGTCTTCCTGACTCCAATCCCAGTACTGCACCAACTAGTTGTCCACATAAGTGAGGCATAAAGAAGCTTAAAACTTCTCTAAAGGAGAGGATTCTGGGAAAATGGTGGTGTTCTGCATCCAAAAATTCTCCCACAAACAAGACAAAAAATTGCCTCAAAGTGAACTTAGAGAAGCAGAAATAAATAAGTTGGTGTAAAGTAATTGCCCTCCTAAGACAACCTGAAAGGACCCCAGCAAAGACCTGACCTTCAGGAACAGAAGCCTGACCCACTGAAGTGCAAACACCTCCAGGCAGACTCCACTGAATCAACAAACAACAAGCTGTAGCCTCAAATTCAGGAACTTTCACTTCATGGACAGTGTGGGGGTACAACAGCTGAGCAGAGGAAGATTAAAGAACAGCTTCACTGTCGCTGAATGCCAAGCTTAGTTGTGCTGACTAGAAACGGTCCCAATCTGCAGCAGTGGGTGAGGAGGAGTGAGCACACACATAGCAGAGGGGCAGGGACCCTGCTGACTGTGGGTACTTGCAGGAAAATGGAGTCTCTGTAGGAGAGGGCAGAGCTGAAGTTTGCTGCCACAGGAGGGAGGGACAGCAAGGGGTGGCGTGACTGGGGGCCGTAGCCATGGCTCAAGGGTAGAGAGGAGTACCCAAGGCTGGGCCCCTAGACAGACCTCAGAAAACAGTAAGAAAAATGGGAAGCCTGAGACATAAACTCCCCACCCCACAATTCAAGACTAGAACCTGACTAAAAAAAAAAAAAAGAGCAAACAAAGGAGAAAGAACCCAACCATAGATAGCTACTATGGGGATAAAGAAGATGTGTGTTCATACCCAAAAGAAGATATTAAAGTTAAAAATGCCATTCCTACTTCAAAGAAAAATGTCAAATAGTCACAGGCACAAAAAGATTTCTTGAAAGAGCTTAAAAAGGACTTTGAAATTTAGAGAAGTTGAGAAAAAATTAAAGGGAAAAAAATAAGAGCAATCCAAGAAAATTATGAAAAGAATCAACCAACTGAAACTAAAAACTTAAGGAAGAAAATAACTCTTTAAAAACTGGAATTGGGCAAAGGAAAGCTAATGACATTATAAGACACTGAGAAATAATAAAACAAAATCAAAAGAATGAAAAAATAGAAGAGAATGTGGAACAGCTCATTAGAAAAACAACTGATCTGGAGAACAGATTGAGGGGAGACAATATAAAAATTATTGGATCATACCTGAAAATTATGATCAAAAAAGAGTCTAAGTACAATATTACAAAAATTATTAAGGAAAATTACCCTGATGCTCTAGAATGAGAGGGGAAAGTAAAAATAGAAAAAAAAAATCCACCGATTGCCACCTGAATGGGATCCCAAGATAAAAACTCAGAGGAATTTTATAGTCAAGTTTCAAAGCTTCCAGGTGAAGGAGAAAAATATTACAAGCAACAAGAAAAAAAATGTAAAGACTGTGGGGCTACAGTCAGGATAACACAAGATCTAGCAGCTTCTACATTAAAAGACCAAAGGGCTTAGAACATTATATTTTGAAGAACAAAGAAGTTGGGTTTGCAACCAAGAATAACTTAGTCAGCAAAGATGAGTATAATCCTGAAGAAGAAAAAATGGATATTTAATAAATTGAAAGACTTTCAGGAATTTATAACAAAAAGACCAGAACTCAATTTGACATATAATATCCAGGAGAAACATACGGCAAATATTAAAGACCAATTATAAGGGACTTAATAAGGTCAAACTGTTTACTTCTTATATGAGAAAATGTTATCATTTAAGAATGTTAAGATTACTTGAGTAGTTTGAAAAAGCATACATAGATAGAATGCTTGGGGTTGAGTTAAGTATGGTAGGATGATTCTAAAAAATAAAAATGGGTAGGAAGAAGTAGAATCGAGCAACTATCTCATACGAACAAGGCCTGAAAGGAAGAACTGTTACAGAGGAAGTGGGTGGGGATGGAGGGCTGGTAGTCCTGGAACTGGGTTAAAGAGGGAATAGATCTAGAAGTCTTCTAATTTATAAAGAAATAGAAGAACAAGGGGACAGGATAAGGACAGGACTTGTAGAAGGTGTGTAGCTCTTATAGGAGGAGGGTGGAGGAGAGGAGAAGGGAGGGACTCTTAGTGGGCTGGATAGATTAAAGAAAAGGAGAGTAAGGGTTGAAGATAAGGTAGGTATTCTTTAATGGGGTGCAGATTAGGGAGTTAATGGTTGGAAGTAAATCAGATTGTGAGGAGGGATAGGGTTAAAAAGAAAGGCTGAAAAGGATAATAGCAAGAAAAATAGGATGGAGGGAAATATACAAATAGTAATTATAACTTTGAATGTGAATGGGATGAACTCACCCATAAAAATGGAAATGGATAGCAGAATGGATTAAAAATCAGAATCCAACAATATGTTATTTACAAGGAACACATTTTAAAATGAGAGATACACTCAAAGTTAAAATCCTAGAAAATAGCAATAAGAGAAGGAAAAGAAATTGAAGAAAGCAAACGGACAATGAGGTAATAAAACTATCTCTTTTTGCAGATGATATTATGATATACTTGGAACTAAGGGTTCAATTAAAAAGTTAATTGAAACAATTAATACTTATAGCAAATTAGTGGGATGAAAAATAAACCCACAAAAATCATAAGCATTTCTATGGATTGCCAACAAAACTCTGCAAGAAGAGATAGTAAGAAATGCCTCATTTAAAATAACTGTAGACTATATAAAATACCTGGGAGTATACCTGCCAAAACAAACACCAGGAACTACATGAACATAATTATAAAACATTTTTATACAAATAAAGTCAGATTTAAATAATTGGAAAAATAGTAATTGTTCATGAATAGGCAGAGCCAATATAATAAAAATGACAATTTTACCTAAACTATTTATTTATTCAATGCCATCCCAATTAAATTAGCAAAAAAAAAATTATGCTGTTAGAGAAAATAATAACAAAATTCATTTGTAAGAACAAAAGGTCAAGAATATCAACAGAAACTAATGAAAAATCTAAGGGAGGGAGGTTTAGCAGTACCAGATCTTAAACAATATTATAAGGCAGTAATTATCAAAACTATCTGGTACTGGCTAAGGAATAGAAAGGCAGGTCAGTGGAACAGAATAGACACAGTAACAAATGATTATAGTAACCTTGTGTTTGACAAATGTAAAAATTTAAGCTTTGGTGATACAAATAAAATCATTGTAGTCAAGATCAGAAAGAAAGCAGAAAATTGAGGGAAATATTTTACAGAAAGTTTCTCAGATATAGGTCTCATATCTCAAATATGTAAAGAACTTTGTCAAATTTATGAGAATATAAGTCATTCCCTAATTGATAAATGATGAAAGGGTATGAGCAGACAGTTTTTTGAAGAGGAAATCAAAATTATATATAATCATATAAAAATGCTCTAAATCATTATTGATTAGAGAAATGCAAATTAAGACAACTTTGAGATTTTATATCTATTAAATTGTCTAAAATGCCCAACAATACACTATTAGGCCTGTTTCCCAAGATGATTAGGGGAAAAGGAAAAGAACTTATATGTTATAAAATATTTATAGCAGCTCTTTTTGTGGTAGCAAAGAACTGGACATTTAGGGGATGCCCATTAATTGGGAAACAGCTAAACAAGTTGTGGTATATGATTGTGATGGAATGCTACTGTGCTGTAAGAAATGATGAGCTGGTCAATTTTAGAAAAACATGGAAAAACTTGCATGAAATAATGAAGAAATTAGCAGAACCAAAGGAATGTTGTACACAGTAACAGCAATATTTTTCCAAAAAGAACTTTGAATGACTAAGTCATCATTTTGAGTATTATAAATACTAAAATCAACTACAAAGGACCTATGAAGGAAGATGTTATCCACTTCCAGAGAAAAGATTGATAAACAGAAGTATGTATAGCATGGTTTTAATATACATACATATTTGTGACTAATGGTAGCCATCTCTAGGGCAGGGTGAGGAGGGAGGGAGAAAAATAATAAAAAGTACACAAAAGAAAATTTAGAAAGAAGCACAGAAAATCAGGGTATCTTTGAAAACAATGTGTAGTTCTTATTACATAGTTTTTCAAAAAAAAAGTAAACAGTGTTAAGTGGAAACATGATTTTATATTGAATCCTCTTTTTATGTTGTGCTGTGTATATGGAAATGTTGTCTCTCTTTTTTGTTTGTCTTTATGTATTTAAGTTCAAAGCGAATTTTTTTTTAAATTTAACTGCACTAGACTTTTGGGACACTGTGTATTCTTGCCAAAGATGCCTTCTACAGATATAGATGAGATCTAGTACAAAGTCCAAGTCAAAGTGGGATTATTTCTAGGTGACAAGGTTCTCCTAAGGCTCCTTTTGTGGGTGGCATTGTACTTCATTCATCAAGGCCTAGGACCTTACAGAGTTTTCTAAATGAAATCCATAATCACTCAGAAAAGTTTGACTTGAGTATCCAATCAATTGACAAGCATTTATTAAGTCTTTACTATGTACTGTGCTAAATGCTGGCAATAAATAGTCTTGCCCTCAAAAAACAAAAACAAAAACAAAAAACCTCACATTTTAATGGGGGAGACAAGATGCAAACAGCTATGTGCATATAAAGACATTTTATGTTGTAAATGGAAGGAAATCCCATAGGGAAAGGAGGGTATTGGGAGGGAGGGGAGAGATGAGGGACTAGGAAAGGCCTTTTGTAGAAGGTGAGTCTTTTAGCTGAGTCTTGAGGGAAGCCAGGGAAACCTGGGAGCAGAGGTGAGGAGGAACAGCATTCCAAGTCCCAGGGACAGCCAGGGGGATGTAGTGTTGTGAATGAGAAACAACAAAAAGGCCAGCATTGCTGGATCATAGGGTAGGAGGGGAGTATAATATATGGAAAATAAAATAAAATAAATGGAAAAATATGAAAGGGCCAGGTTGTGAGAGCAAAAAATACAAAGGAAAAACCAAATAGATGGATGAAGATTGGCTATTTTCCAGAGAATGACATACAATTAGATGGGCAACCTGTAGAGTTCAGTCATCAGCATGCGTATCTTGGTCAGATAATTCAAATGTGCAATGAGTTTTTTTCCAAATGGAAGAGGAGGAAGGCCTTTGGGAGACTAAGATTATCCTAATGACCTCAAGCTTCATCCCAAAACAAAGTCCCATCTTTTTAATATCAGTCTTCTTCTAGTGATGTAGAAACAGTACAATTTCTGAAGAATTAGAGTCGAGGATCTCCCAAAGAGCATCAGAGAGGTTCATGGTGGGTGTCAGTAGGGAGCAACACATTGCAGGTAAGGAATCAGGCAGGATAAGAAGTGTCAAGAATTTCATTAAAGGAATGCATGATGGAAAAAGAAGATGAGCTGGCTATGTGATGAGTGAAGGATCACCACTAGACAGCCTCATGATGTCAAGAGAAATTGAGGCAAGCACCCAAAAAGTTGGGTGGACCTGTCAAGGTAAACTTATGGAAAGATACGAACATAGGATGAGCAAGGTTGTGGTCTGCTTTATTAGAGGGATAACCACGTTACAGAAATCACAGATTCACTAGAGTTTTGACAGGTGCATCTCTCTGTACAAACTTTTATACTTCTGTTGGGGGACACCACAATCCTTCCATTCACCCAGGTTCACAGTCTTGGAGTGATCCCAGACTCTTCCCTTTCCTTCATTGCACATATCCAATTAGTTGTCAAATTTTGCTCTTTCTACTGCCACAACATTTCCCACATTCTTCCCCCTTCTCTACTCACAAAGCCAACACCCTCGCTCAGTCCATTATCATCTCCCACCTAAACTATTATAAGAGCCTCCCAATGGGTCACCCAATTTCCAATCTCTCCGCTCTCCAATTCACACTCCACAAAGCTGCCCAAAAAATCTTCTAAAGCACAGCTCTGATCATGTCCTGCTTTACACTCTTTAGTGGGTCCCTATTGCTTTTAAAATGAAATACAAACTCCTAGATTTGGCCTGTAAAGCCCTTCACAATTTGGTGCAGATTACATTTCCAGATTTAATTCACATTAATCTACTTCACAGAACCTTTATATTACAGCCAAACTAATGTCCTTACTCTGACCAAAACTCAGCATTAAATCTCTCACCTCCATGCCTTTGTGTAGTCTCCTGTGTCTAGGATGTATCACCTCCTTACCTATGCCTCTTAGAATGCCTAACTTCTTAAGGCACAGGTGGCTTGTCCTAGAGGAAGCCTTTCCCCATCCACCTAGTTATTAGTGCTTCCTCCCTCCTCAAATGATCTTACATCTCCTTAACCTATTTATAAGTCACATGCCAAGCCTAGTAGTATATAAGCTCCATGAAGGGAAATAGTGTTTTTCATTTTTGTCTTTATACCCCCGTGCCTACCATAGTACTTAGTACATAGTAGGATACTTTAAAAAGGATTGTTGAATTTAATTAGTTGGTCTGTATGGAAATCTTTTCTTGAAAAATACTGCCAGAAGGCACAAAAGAGGAGCTCCCTTAAAGAAAAATCCAAACCACCAACTTATTCAATGGAGTAACTACTCCATATTGCAGACACGGCCACACTAGTGACAAGAGTAAAAAACAAACAAACAAAAAAAAAAAACCAGTTCCTTCTATGCTTCATGTATTTTCCATAAACCTCTATTAAACTTGAAAAACCAGTTCCATAATTTGTTTAGGAGGTTTTGTGCTTACATATGACTTCATTTTCCCCCCACTAGGTTGGCCATACAAATTCTGCTCTCGTCCCTTGTTTTCAAAATCAAAACAGTTTGAGCCAAAACTATTCCTGGAGCCTGTCTTACTGGAAAAGCTCCTAAGACATTAAAAATAACTCATATTTATGTAACACTTTAAAGTTTACAAAGTCCTCTTCTCACAACAGTCCCATGAGATAGGTGATGCAAGTATCTATGTAGATGAGGAAACAGAGGCTCAGACAGTTTGAGATTGATCATATTTCTAGCAAGTATCTGACACCAGATATGAACCTCAGTCATCTGACTCCCAGTTCAACACTCCATCCAGTAACCCAAGCTGCCTGTCTAATTGCCTAACTACATTCTTCTTTTTCTTCTTCTTAAGCTCTATGATGAGTTTGAGTTAAGTTTTTATCACTAAATGAAAATTCATTACATTGGAAAATATTTCGCAAAGTGTCATGAGAAAGAAAATTCAATTATATCATAGGTGTCAGAGGACTAATCAAAGATCTTCATATAGTATTTGTTTGTTTGTTTGTTTGTTTACTTGCTTCCTTGCTTGCTGGGTCTGGACTTGTGATTTTATCAGTATAGAGGAACTCCCAGTAAAAACTAGACCAACCAATGCATATCAAGGACTCATTGGTAAATTGAAGTCTTAGAGAATTCCAAATGACACAAAGGTTAAATGATTTATTTGCTCGTGGTCACTGATAGTATATCACCAAAGTAGGGCTTTAACCCAAGTCTTACCCTATTCAATGTAAACTACTCTACCTGTATGATTTTTCTTTTAAGATTTTTTAAAAAATTTTTGTCTACACATGTAATTTCATCAATTTAAAGACCTTCTAGTGTAGAAATTCTATAGAATGCACATTAGCAGTGGAAGCTTTTATACTTTACAGTCAGAGAGTTGCCTGGGGGCACTTAGAGGTTAACTGACTTGTCCAGGTCCAGGTAGTATGTGTCAGGGGCAGGATTTGAACCCAAGTTTTCTTGACTTGATCCATCATGGCACATTGTCTCTACAATAAGCTGTCACATGGGTATTTTTATTACCTATAGTTACGTTTGTTTAACATAATTTGACTCACAGCATCACCAAATCCATAAATGGCTTCCACTACACTGACTTGGAAAATCAGTCCACCAAGTCCAAAGGAAGGAGAAATAACATTGGAAAGATCATAGGTAAGTTAGTATGGAGCTTAGAGCGGCTCTAAGACTCTTAATAGACTTTATTCAAGACTTGGCTGAAAACCCAGGAGCCTGAAGTCTTGATCTTCTTGGTTTTTGGTTTAGGGAAATATCCAAAACTTTCTCACTGTACCCATCAAGGAAAAGATATAGACCTTGAAACTCTTTGGGATTGTAAAAAGACCAATTTGTGGTTACTCCATACAACCTGGTCCCCAGGTGCCTCTGCTCACTACTCTGAGCATACTTCAGGTTTGCAGAAATAGGAGGACACACTGTTCACCCAGATTTCCTAGGGGTCTAGATGGAATGAAAAGGTCTTCCACTGACAGATCCCTCTAAGCATTGCTTTTGCAGTAAAAGGTGAACTGGTCCCTGAGAAGAGCTATGCTTAAATAGTCTTTACTCTACTGAATGATAATATGACATTAAACCATCATTCTATCTTGTTACAGTCTAGTTTAACAAAGAGTGAGTAGGGGCTCCTTTCGTTTATCTTTGTGTTCCCCCTTAGTACCTAAATCATCACCTTGCTTTATCTCTCTCTCGTCCTCAAATTATAGATAGATAGATATGTGCATACATATATATTATATGTGTGTGCCTATATATACATTCATAAACATATGTGTATATATATGTGTGTATACACACATTCATATATATTGTATTGTTTATATATACATTCATAAATATGTGTGTATACACATATGTGTATATACACACACACACACACACACATACAAACACACACACATATATATTACTGTTTACATGGTCTCTCTCCAATAAATGTGAATTCCTTCAGGGCAGGAATTGTTTTTCATTCTACATTCCCAGGCCTAGCATAGTGCTTCCAACACAGTAGGTGCTTAATCAATGCTTGTTGGATTGGATTGAACTGGATCGGATTAGATGGGAATGGAATAGATTGTAAAATCACAGGCTTAGAGACCCCATTATGGGTTTTTAATGTTTTTTTGTCTGTCACAAATTCTTTTGACAGTCTGGTGAAGCCTTCTCCAATGTTTTTAAATGCATAAAATAAAATAAATAGAATTCCAAAGGAAACCAATTATATTGGAATAGTTAACAAAATGTTAAAAAAAAATTTCATGGGCCCCAGGTTAAGAACCCCTGATCTAGCTCTGCTTTCTCATCAATAGATTTCCTCACAAGAAATGGAGGCCCAGAGTTGGAGGATTTGAGATGGCTCTCTGATAAATGTTTGTCAAATGGATGAATGAATCATGTGGATTGGGTTGGTCTACCCAATGTTTAGTAGCACTTAAACACACAAGTATAATGTTTAGTATGTAAATTGACCCCTTTCAGGCAAGAATCAGACCTTTGGGGTGACTTTCCCAAGGCCACACAGTGAGTCTATAGTAGATGGAGACCAGAACCAATCCTGCTTTCCCCTAGCCATCTACCTTATCTTTAAGACCACACAAATAAAAAAAGAGAAATAATTTGATGGGGCTAGAGGAGAAGGGAGCTTAGGAGGGAAGAGGACAGAACCTTTGAAAAGAGAGGTGAAAGCAGCCCTACTAATGGCGATGGGTTTGCATTTAAAGAAAGGGGGAAACAGTGAAAGACCAAAATAAATAATAAATAGTCAACTCACTCTGCATGAAATCATTAGCTTCTTTCAGCAAAACCTCAGATAGCAAAGCACCACAAAATACAATCAGCCTGGGATTAGACATTTTAATGTGGAAATATAGTTCTATGGATCTCTGACTGCCTAAAAGTGGATTTGGAGAAAAGCTCCCATCTCAAATCCCTTCTATGTCCCCTGAAAGTGCAGCTGGCCTCCTGGGCTCGTTAGTTCAAAAGCAAAACCTCAGTCCCTATTTTGCAGAAACATTTCCATTTACTGGGCTGTCTGTCCCAGGAGCAATTTGCCACAATGGAAAGAGCTGCCATTTGACCTACAATGCAATTTTGAACTAATTAATAAAGTGACCATTAGTGCCCCAAGGGGATAATAACAGGAATAAAAACAAATTACCGCTATGGCTAATGCCCGCTAACTGGGATACAGAGGAGATTACCTCATTGTATTGTAAATTTCTTACAGCTCCACTCTTTTTTTTTTCCACAAATACTTTTAAAGTGCACCCACTCAACACTTGGACCTTCTAGGGCCCTTGCAAACCACATAAGAATTAGCCCTTCAAAGATCAATGAAGAGCTAATTGCTACTAACAAAGTACCACCTGGAGAGAAATGTTACAATATGCCTTCTTTATGAAGCACCCGCTTTCTCCTTTCCCTCTCCCTGGGCTTTTCTCCTCTCCCTCCCTCCCACCATGATGGAGCAAGGGTGAGTCCGAGAGAAAGATAAGACATGTCAAGGACTCTGGAGTTTAAGAGCTGGAGAAGCTCTGGTCTGTTCGCCTCGCTGAGCTGCAGTTTATCCTCATTTTGTTGTTGTCTTCTGTATCTTCTTTATCACACTTAGAATTTGTTGCTATCCTTGTACCACTCAGGAGGAATACCCAGAGAATCCATGGGAGAAAGGCCACTAACAAACAAAAGCTAAAGCAAGTGTAGAAACCAAGAACCTGTGGTTTCACCTAATTAAGCAGGCTATGTAACTGGAAACCTGTTTTATTCTAGCCACAATTGTAGGTGCACACCTATAGCCACAATCCTCAAGTTGGGACTTCCATAGCTTTTGCCAGGCCTCTCGAAGATGTCTAGAAAGGCAGGTTGTAGAGTAAAACATGCACTGGCCCAAGGGTTATTGACCAGACCTGGATTCTAGTCCAAAATCTATTTTTAGGTCAGTTATTAGCCTCCCTGCACATCAACCCAGGCAAAGCTATATGGACGTGTGCAAAGTGAGAGAAGTGTCTGGTGTGAAGAGAAAGTGAAACATGTACAGGATATGTTTCTATTCTCCAGGTTATCAGGGACAATGGAGGTCATCGGAAAGGATAGAACTGATAATGCAATAAAGCAGAGGGAAATCCTCACTTGTGTTCAGAGGTTTGAGATAGAAGAATGTGACAGGGAAGGATGGAAGAAAGACCACTGAAAATGTTAAACTCTATAATAGGAATCAGGGTCTTCCTGTGGAGGTGAGAGCTTCAGGAAAGGGTATGTGTCCCAAGCTTGGAACCAGAGAAGTGGATAGGAGTCTCGAAACTGTAGACCCCCTGAGTTTGACTCCTGTTCCCATCAAAAGTCTAGAACACATTATTGGGGATTGCTTTTTGAACACTTAGAAAGGAAAGCAACAATTACTAAGAAGCCTGCATGGCTTCATCAAAAAAAGATCATTCCAGAATAACTTTTTTTTTTCACGAGGCAACTAGACTGGTAAAACAGAGGAATACTGTGATAATAATAGCTAGCATTTATATTATGATTTGATGTTTGTAAAGCATTTTATAAATATTATCTCAGATCTTTCCCTTCATTCAAGATGGTATAAAGACAAAACAAAACAAAAAGACCAAAAGGGGGAAAAGGTAAAGGAAGATGCAGCTGAAAATGTGGTAGAAAAGCCTTGCAGCTGGACCCCATCCTGGCCTGAGGGATCAGTAGATGCTTGTGGTCTGTGATGTATTCCTGGTGAGCCAGAAATAGCAAGTGAAAATATGCCACACCAAAAAACCCAGATTGAAAGAAGAAAAAAAGAGAAGATACCTGCTACTATCTCAAAGCCGGTTGGTGTTAATAAGAATGGAGGAACTCGAGTGGTAAAGATTTACAAAATGCCTACGCATTACCCTACTGAGGATGTGCCTGGAAAGCTGTTAAGTCATGGCAAAAAGCCCTTCACCCAGCGTGTAAGGAGACTCCGAGCTAGTATCACCCTGGGCACAGTTCTATTCTTGCTTATTGGCTATCTGGGGGCGAGCAAGAGGCTTTCCTGAAGCAGCTGGATAGTGGCTTGCTACTGGTAACTGGACCTCAAACCATCAGCTATGTTCCTCTGCAAAGGACCCATCAGAAATCTGTCATTGCCAACTCTTCCAAGGTTAACCTTTTGGGTATAAAAATTCTGAATCATCTTACTGATGCTTACTTCAAGAAGAAGATGTTGTGTAAACCTAGACACACCAAGAAGGAGAGAAAAAGAGAAATACGAGATTACAGAGCAGTATGGTCAGAAAACAGTGAACTCACAGATCCTGCCCAAAATCAAGAAAATGCCTCAGCTCCATGGCTACCTACATTCTGTATTCTCTCTCTTCAATGGAGTTTATCCTCACAAACTGATAATTTAAATGCCTTGCAAAGAATTCTTATTAAAATATTTGGAATAGTAAATACATAGATAGAAAGAAAGAAAATCTCACTTTATTCTCACAACAACCTTGGGAGAGAGGTACTTATTTTTATCCCTATTTTATAGATGAAGAAACTGAGGCAGACAGAGGTTAAGTGACTTGCCTAAGGTCACACAGCCAGTAAGTATCTGAGGTCAGATTCGAACTCAGGTCTTGCTGACTCCAGGTCTAGCACTCTACCCACTGTGCCAACTAGCTGCCTGCTATAGACATCACAAACTTAAATATCAGCAAAATATTTGAAAAAACCCTCTCATGCTAAGCTTTTAGATTAGATGATAATATAATTGGGGAGATTTTGACCTGGTTGAAGACAAGACCCAGAGAATAGTCATTTAATGATTCAATGTCAACTGGGAAGGATGGCTAGTGGAGTGTCTCAGGGATCTTGCTCCTTTGCTGTTCAACATATCTATCAGTGACTTAGATGAAGGCATAGATGATAGGCTTGCCAAATTTGCAAATGGCATAGTGCTTTGGGGGGACTGAGCTTAATACCAAAAAAAAAAAATCTTGACAAGCTAAAACAATGGGCTGAACCAAATAAGATGAAATTTAATAGGGACAAATCTAAGGCATTTGAAATCCAAAAATTAACTTCACAAATAAAGTATGGAGGAGGGGAGGTATGGGTAGGCAACTATTTCTGTGAAAAAAAGCTTGGAAGTTTTAGTAGACTACCATCTCAAGATGAGTCAATGGTGTAATATGGCAGCTCAAAAGCTAACATTTTGGTAGGCCACATTAATGCACTCATGGTGTCAGGAATGAGGAAGGAAATAGGTTGGCTCTATGCTTGCCCAACCAGGCCACATGGGAAGTATCCTGTTTAGGTCTGGGTACCTCATTTTAGTGAAACATGGATAAGCTGTGGTATGTCCAGAAAAGGACATCCAGGGTAGTGAGAGGATTAGAGAATGTGGAATAGAAAAATTGGTCAAATGAATGGGGCATATTTAAGGTAGAGAAATAATGATTGAGAGGGAACATAATATCTATCTTCAAATATTTTTAAGTCTGCCACTTGGATGACTTTGAAGTTTTGAGATCATGTGAAAGAGAAATTAGACCTGCTTTGTTTGGCTGTAGAAGGTCCAATTAGGAGTAATGGATGAAGTGGCAGAGAAACTGATTTACATTTGATGTAAAGAAAAAACCTGAAAAATTACAGCTATCCCAGAGTGGAATGGGCCACCTTGGAAGATGATAGGATCCCCCTAGGAAATAGCTAGGTGGCATAATGGATGGACCCCCTCACCTGAAGTCAGAAAGATATGAGTTCAAATCTGACCTCAGACATTTACTAGCTGCATGACCCTGGACTACTCACTTAAACCTCTGTTTGCCTCAGTTTCCTCAACTGTAAAATGAAGATAACAATATAACCTATTTCCTAGGGTTGTTAGGGGAATCAAATGAGATAATACTGGCAAAGTGCTTAACACAGTACGTGGAACATAGTAGGCTGTAATAAATAAATGTTTGCTTCCTTACTTCTCCTCAGTGGAGGTACCTTTGCCTGTTTCAATGGAAGTCTTCAAGCAGAATCTAGACACCCTTTTGTTAAGGATGTTGCAAAAGGAATTCTTGTTCAAATATTTGTTGTGCCAGTTGGTATCTGAGGTTCCAGTTCTTCCCCAGCTTCTGTTTGAAGTTGTGCAGACCACCTCCCAAGCTCCCAAGCTATAACTTGTCCAAGTCCTTCATAAAATGTGACCCCATGTAGAGGGTAGCATAGATATTATTAACAGGGAAGGAGATTGTATTTGACATAGCTGCTATCCCAATGGCAACCTTCCATTACTTGTCCTTTACTCCCCTGCTTAAGTAAGGACCAAGTCATCTTTATTTGGCCAATTCATCTAGTGAGCTAGGTTTTTTGGTAGCCTATGACTAACCATTATATTACCCACATCTACCTCATTAGAGAGGAAATAGAGTCAATTAGAAAGTAGGACACATAAACTGAAAGCCTCTTACACCCCATCTTTCACCTGGTCTAGTAAACTTTCCAAAATGCCCACGGAGTCTGCTTTCAACCATTAATGCCAACGTGGGGCTGCTCTGTGAGAGATAATCCAAATCAGCCAATAATCCAAATGTTACCTTTGTAATATTGGAACAGTACCTTGTGTGCACAACATGTGTTCAGTTGCTATTTATTCAACTGAAATTGACTTTAGGCTTTTTTCTGCAAGCAGATTTATTTTTCTATAATTAGGCTTTGCCTCAGCTAATATTGAAATTTGGTTTCAGTCTCTGGGTATCTATCAGTTTACTGCTGGAAAATGAAGCCTACAGTCATAATCCACAAAATGAACAATTAAGTATTTATAGGGACCCGGGTGCCTGCACCCTAACCCAAATACATGCACATGGAGACTAAAATTGTCTAAGGAACGCTCCCAGTGCCAGATGACAATCATTCTTCATGACCTCTCCCTTCTCTTTGAGGTATGGTGACTCTGAAAGAAACAGGCAAAGGTACTTCCACCAGAAGGCCCTCCCGGGCTCTTTGACAGTACCTTTCTGTTCTGCTTTTGTCTCTGTATCTCAGGTTCCTTCAGTGTCTGGCGTCTAGCAGGCACTTAATAAATGCTTATTAACCAACTCAACTTGATGATCTGGGTTTTTATCCAAATTAATTATAAAGGTCATATAGAGAAAGAAGCTATCTGCATCCAGAGAAAGAGCTGATAAATAGAAATATGTATAGAATAATTTTACATATATAGATAGATAGATAGATAGATAGATATAGATATACTTATTTGTGTCTAATGGTAGCCATCTCTAGAGGGAGAGGGTAAAATAGAAAAAGAAAAGAAATTACATGATAACTTTATTATATATTTAAAAGGAATAGCAAGTTATACATAACAGATATGCAGTTTCATGGGCAATCATCTTTTTTTTATTATACTATGTTATGGGAATGCTTGTTTTATTCCAAAATTTTTTAAAAATATTTTAAAATATATATTAAACCAATGAATGAACAAACTTTGAGACTGGGACCTTTCCTGATCACATGACTCCAGTATCCCTTCAATATAAAAGGTCTTCAGAACTACTTATGATCAGTCAGAAAGTTGGGTTGCAAAACTACTCTGACCTATAGCACAGGACCTCAGGACATAGACTATACTCAGTTAAGTTTCAGGTAAACAATCTAAACCAACCTAACATTATGATCTGGGTTTTGCAATTACATCTTTGTTTCACCCACAGGCTGGACAGCTCACTCTTAACCCTGGCTTTTATGGACCCTAAAGCATAATGGGAAGAGATATGATTGAGAACAACAGATAGCGTTCTATGGCGTGAAAAAATTTACAAGGTGCTGTTTTCACAGCAACCCGACGAGATAAGTCAGGGACATTATTGCTAGCATCTCTATCTTTTAGATAAAGAAACTAAGACTTATAGGAAGCTGTGGCTTGGCCAGTATCATACCAATAGGTCATCAGGTCTTTGCTCTAAAGCTGGAAGGGACCCCCGAAGCCACCTAGTCTAACCTTCTCACTTGACTGAAGAGGAAATGACAATAGGCATTTATTAAGTGCTTGCTGGGTGCCGGGCCCTGTGCTAAGCTCTGGGGATGCAGAGGAAGGCACAGACAGTCCCTGCCCTGAAGGAGCTCACAATCTAAAAGGAAACTCAGGGTCAGGAAGGTTTAACTCAGGTCTCCTCACTGCCAAGGCCCGTGTTTTTTCCACCACAGTAACAGTTCTAATAGTAGCTAGTATTTATATGGTGCTTGAAAGTTTGCAAAGCACTTTACAAATATTATCTCATTTTATTCTCACAACAATCCTGGAGGTAGCAGCTATTGTTATCCCTGTCATACAGATGAGGAAACTGAGGCAGACAGAAAATAAATGACTTGCCCAGGGTCAAATAGCTAGTAAGTGCATGAGGCTAGATTTGAACCCTAGTCTCCTGGACTCTTAAATCCTGTGCTCTATCCATTGTGCCACCTAGCTGCCTCCTACTAGCTCCTTTCTTGCTGGTTTTGTTGTAGTTCAGTTGTTTCAATTATGTCCAACTGTGACCGCATTTGAGGTTTTCTTGGCAAAGATACTGGAGTGGTTTGCCATTTCCTTCTCTGCTTTGTTTTACAGATGAGGAAACTAAGGCAAGGTTAAGTGACTTGCCCAGGGTCACTAATAAGTGTCTGAAGCTGGATTTGAACTCAGGTCCTCCTGACTCCAGGCCCAGTACTCTATCCACTGTGTCACCTAGCTGCCACTTTTCTTGCTGAGCTTCTAGTCTGAAATTCTTCAGTCTTCAAATAGAAACTTCCTTCCACACAGCCACCAAAACCCTAATGTCAGGGATCTATTCTTTATCACATGATACCCAGTACTTCTTTGAGGGGAGGTCTTCCTTCTTTAGGTCTACTCCAATTATAAGTGTGTGAGTGGCTAGCATGGTGCATGAAAGGCAAAGTAATTTAGCAATGTGCTCTACGCTGCTTAATGTGTGAAGCCAGTGGCTAAAGTGCTAATTCTGTGTCCCAAACAGAACTTCTAGCATTTCTAAGCACTTTGGTACCGTGACCAGAAAAGCTTTCAGGTTTATCATAATAGTCACCGACATTTATTTAGCATTGTGATATTGAAACAAACAGTCCTCTTCATATATTCTTTCATCTGAGCACCAAGATAACCTTGAGGTAGGTATTATGTCCCCTTTTTACACATAAAGAAACTGAGTCTTAAATGACTGCATTTGTTTTGTGTGACTATATATATTCACTATAAGGGTTTGGATTTTTTATTTTTCCTGAGTGGTGGTGAAGGAAGGGAAAGTAAATCAATTTTTGTTCATTGAAAAAAAAATTTAATTCAAAAAATAATGAATTGAGGCCCAAGGAGCTACAGTGACAGGGTCACATAGCTAGTGAGGATCAGAGGCAAATTTTGAGCACAGGTCTCCTGGGTGCCAAATCTTTTATCCATATATCACCTACCCTTCCTCTGTCACATAGTAAAGACAACAGGAAACAGACTCCCCTGGCTTCTGAGTGATGAATTGGGAACAGTGAAATAAAGACCTCCAACACATTAGGTAGATTCCCTACGGAGGTTTTACAGAGAGACTCAGACAAGAGTCTCACGGGACAAGAACATATAGAAAGATTTTTTCTCTTTTTTTCCCCAATGGGGAAGAGTTGGGAGGAAGCAGGGGTGGGGAAGGAAGAAGGCAGCAAAAAAAAGAAAAAGAGAAAAGAGGGTCATTGAGGCATCTCTTTTAAAATGCATGGAAGAGAACAGAAAGGAGGCCAGAATAAAAATCACAGATGAGCAGGATACCTTTGAAAGCTACAGGTTGAATTTATTTTATATTTAAGCAGAAAAGCTATACTGAACACATACCTGCAGTTTTAACTCTCTTTTGGTTCTAATACACATAAATAATATATATATGAATTGCCCATTTTATTTGTTGTTTGTTAAATTCAAAATAAACATAAAAAAATCAAGAGAGGTTGTGATCAGCACCAATGGAGTGAGTATACACATCAATGAAATAAATCACAGATTCATCAGAATAAATTTCAAACACAATACACTTAACTTCCAATTTCCCATGTGCACCATTGTGGCTGAAAGGACCAATGCACAATTATTTAACCCTGCAGTATTGCCCTGACTTGCATGTTCAGTCCATTGCCTTTGAGCCCTGTCCTTAAAAAAAGTGAGTCCTATAGTAATCCAGATGGTGTTGGGCAGGTGTTCATTAAATCAGCATGTGTAGGCTCATGTCACACTGGGTCTTGGGCAGCAGTACAATGGGGGAGGCTAGAAGAAGCTGGAAGCAAGAATACAGCTTGATACAGATGGGCTAGCAGATATTGGGGTTCTATACTGTCCAGAAGTCTTAGCCAGAGGGTCGGCTACCGTAGGTAAGGGCTTAGGAGTATCCTAGGTCCAAAGGCCAGAACCAAGCTAAGCAATTCATAGACTGGAAACAAGCAGAGAACTGTTTCTAAGTAAATAGAGCTGGTTCAGCATAGTCAGGAGAGATCAGGACAGGAGCAGGTTCAACCAATTAGCCACCAGGAGTCAGGAAACAGAAGACATTTAATGTGGCCAGAGCAGATTCCACAGGGAGAAGAAGCAGAGAAGCGGCAGAGTTGAGTTTGGCTTGCTCCAGAACTGCTGTAGCCATCTGCTTTTCAATCCTGTCTCCCTTATCTAGGCTGATGAGTATCAGCTGGTACTGACAAATTTAGCACAGACAAGAGAGAACAGATAGGTTCCAAGGAGTCCTGGCCAGAAGCAGTGTCCCGGAGTCCAAAACAGATAGGCAGGTCTGTACACATAACACAACGTGATTATAACCACTGATCCCAGGGCAGAAGGTGTCTGTTCTTCTGATTTTATGCGCCCTGCACAGTGCAGTGAAGCCAGGGCTACAGGAAGTTTGCACTGGAAACCCACAAAGAGGCAAAGGAAGAGGATTTGTCCTTTGGTGTGCTCTAACATGGGGCCATCTTCAGGATGGAACAATGTGTAGAATCAAAGGCGGCTGGATAGTTGAACAAGAGTATGGGAGAGTTGGGGAAAGAGAAGTAGCTGGAAAGAGAATACATGATCCAAGATGTTTCAGGAAAACTTTTTTTTTTTTGGTATGGTTTTTGGAAACATCAGAAATCGGAGAAAGAGAGGACAACCAGGTTATAGGAAAGTTTAATTCAATAGGGAAATAATATTCCACAAATCCCATGTAAAAAGAATGAGGTTGGGGGAGGAGGAGGAGAAAAAAAAAAGTTAAAATTTAAAATACCTTTGGAACTCTTCCCTGGGGCTGAGCTGTCTTGACTAGTGGGAGAGTGAAAGCAAATTCACCTAACTCATGATACCTAAATGGCCCCAGACCATACTTCACAGGCACCTGAGACATTTCATCATCTATCCTGCCAGCACACATACCTTCCCTTTTTCTTAATCTGCCCACGCCCCCAACACACACACTTTCCATCTCTGGATCTGAGACTAGTAATCAAATCAATATTACCATTCCTTATGGGGGCATGATAATGGACTGCCATGTACATCAACTCACGATCCTTATGACCCCTCTTCTCCCAACTAAAATAACCTTCCACCTACATGTGCTTTCTTCCTATTAGGATGTAAACTCTTTGAAACCAGGCACTATCTCACCTCTGTACTCATGTCCCCAGTGTCTCCCACAGAATAGACCCTTAGTAGGTGTTTTTTCATCTATAGGGGGAAAAATGTATACCACCTTTAGAAGTCTCAATAAGATTAATGAGGAAGTAAGTTCCATAGTCTAGGACTAGACCCATCTTTCCTACTTGGCTTACATACACACACACACACACACACACACACACACACACACACACTTCAGGGGAATTTCATACTCCCATTTCTGGGGTTGAATCTATAATTTCATTGGTACTACCTACTCTGCAAGTTAAGCTCTTGCCTGAGAGGTTTGGTGATTTTCCCAGGATAACACAGCCAGTCTGTGTAAGAGACAGGGCTTGAAGCTGGATCCTCATTTCCAGGTTAGCTCTCTATCTACCATGCTACATTGACTCTCCCATGTTTCCATCTTCCTACTAAATCTTATCTCACTAAATCTAAACAGAAGGTCAATGCTAACCTCATCCACCAGAATAGATAGCAATGTGAGAAAGGTTATTTAAGTCAACAATCCAATAGAGTAGAGAGTGAAAGAAATTTCTCTAATATTAGACATCATCTAGTCTTCAGTGTTTTTCCTGGCCCTTATGAGATTCCTTTCCCCCAGCATACATGTGGGTACATAATCCATGATATTCTCATTCTTTTTTTTTTAGAAAAAAAAATAATTACTTAAATAATAGCATATTATTTAACCTCTCTTGGCCTCAGTTTCTTCTTTATCCACTTCTGGGCTAGCATCCCCAGGGGCTCCTAGAATCATTTCAGGCTTTGGAGGCCTTAACATTAATGCCATGCTCTGGGAATATCCATGGGCCTTTGTCAACAATTTCAATCCCACCCTATGAAGAAAAGTGAGACGTTTAAAAACCCCTAGGGGCCCCCCATATCCTCAATTCTGATTCACAAACATCCCTGTAAAGAGACTCCTATTCCCTACTGAAAAGGTCTCTGAATCCCATAAATAACTACAAGAAAGGAGGAAACAAACTAAAAGTCCCTTTAATAAGAGCCCTATTGACCCCAATGTCTGGCCTGGTGCTATCACCTCTTCTCCACATCATCCTTCCTTGGCTTGAACACTAAACTTAAGCAATGTTGATTTGGCTGTGGGCAAATTGTACACATCTAACTGGGCTTTTTCATTTGGGGAAGATCTCCATGTGTCATACCAAGAATAACAACCAGTTAAGACAACTACGATCCATAGCTTTGGGCCAGGCAGATTCAGATATGCCTCAAATCTGAAAGGCTTCCTTTCATACAATGTCCTAATCATATGGATTTGACCATGCATCTTACTATATTGAATAAGTAGAAATGTAAACTATTTTATTTTTCACAAAAGACCTAATTTGGGGCAAACCTAAATATGTTCAGATGCTAATTTATATGTTTTATTCACCAAATGTAAATGTCTGGATAACCATCTTTGCTTTTTTTATTTATCACAATTGAAATTTTTACAAAATTTCTGCAAAACTCTGCAAAATTTGCTACCTTTGCCCAAACCTGGGGTAAGCAGTTTTATAAGATTCCTATCCATAAAATAGGAAATACTTTCTTTAAAAAAAAAAAACTGATTTGGTACAAATGAAACAATTCTGTATAATTTGTTTCCTTAAACCTAGATGAACAGACAACTGATACATTTATTTTTAACACTCATATTATCAGGAAGCCACTTATTTGGCAATTTCAGATATCTAGAAAATAGCCAAGAACCAGAAAGTAATAATAATTGCAGTTATTATTATTGCTGTTGTTATTTTAAAAGACCTTTTAGCTGCCAAAATGGAGACATAGACTCCAAAAACTAAAGCCCATGCATGAGACGCAGCATGGCATAGTGGACTGAGAAGGCTAACTAACGTTACAGTTAAGAAGATTTGGTTCAAGTCCTGCCTCTACCACATGCTGGCTATGGGACCATAGGCAAGTCACTTAACCACTCAGTGCTCTAGGCAGATCTCCAAGTCTATAAGTTTTAAATTATAGATGAGTTGCTAATCTTTATAAGTAGAGTTTTACACACTTAAAATTTGGATGCCCCCCCCCAAAAAAAGCTCATTCATTTTAATAGTATGAGTAGGGAGGAGTTGATTCTTTTGGGCCCTTCCCTGCCCAATCTCCAGTCCAATTGATGTAATTAATCACAAAGAGTAATGGGTAAGATAATCATGGTAACAAAGTATCAATATGTTAAACTAAGTGTAAAAAGTATAGATAAAGTCAGGGGAGGAAGAATGCAGCTTTAAGTACCATGACCTCTGGCAACAGAGAAGAGAGCCAACTATGGACTGAAGAGAAAGCTAAACTTTATTTTATTTATTTATTTTTATTTGGGTGAGGCAATTGGGGTTAAGTGACTTGCCCAGGGTCACACAGCTAGTAAGTGTCAAGTGTCTGGATTTGAACTTGGGTCCTCCTGACTCCAAGGCCAGAGCTCTATCTACTGCTCTACCTGGCTGCCCCAAAGCTAAACTTTATAATCAAGAGTCAAACAGTACAGAAGCCCAGAGCTGAGAAGTCAAGCTAAGTGATGCTCCTGACACCCAGGGGAACAGTGTGAGGACATGACAAGACGAGAAAAGACATCAGGGCCCTGAGTTTCCTTGGCTACCTGTATTCTCTTTTGGTATGCCTCATGATCAGTGTCAAACTCCCTGAAAAAAGCTCCCAAAATGTGGCCAGAATCAGATTAAAATGTAATTGGGAAATATTTAATAAAATATATAAAAATGCAATATTATATAAATAATGTTAATTTGTGGTTTTCTAAATCAACATGCCACCACAGGGATCTGTTTCTATTTAAGTTTGACCACTGCTTTAAGTTTTTGCCTATTCTCCCCACATATGCTATATTTGTGGGAGAGTATGTACCAGATTTATGAGGGGGGATGTATTATAGTTACTCTTCTTATGCCATTTTAAGAAATGCCTTTGAGCTAATTGTGTCTACTGGCTATTAAAATAAGGTCACCATTTGGGGCTTGTTATGGGAGTATAGACTTATAGAGTACCTTTAAACCTGGGAATGGTCACCTCCCCTCTCCTTTCCAGACCCCTTTACCTCCCCCAACTCCATCTGCAAATTTGATCCTGTGAGAAACAAATTTGGGAGATACTCTAGAGTAGTACTTCCTCTCAGAAGTACCCCCTCCTCTCCTTATAGGAGAGCTCATGCCTTCAATCAGAATCCATTTGCTCTTATTTTTAGTACAATTCTGACAAAGTTGGTCATCTATTTGCTCAACTGACATCAGATTAGAAGCAACAAATGAAAACCCAAGATGGAGGGAAGCCCTACCAGAAAGAAGACCAACAGGCTGCCAGAACCAGTGACTATCTGATATTGAGGGAGAAAAAGGAGACCTGGGAACTCCACATGACAGCAATCTAGGGTAGAAACAAATCACCTCAATATCCCCAGAGAGACATCTTACAGCCCAATACCTGGTCTAAAACTGTGGCCTAAAACAATAACCCTGAGCCAATCAAGAAAAGATTAAATTATGTTCCATGTACTTCCTTTAGGAAGTCAGGGAAGTGAGTAACAGAAAGTTTTCAATGAAAATAGTAAAAATAGTAACTGTTTGGGCACTTAACAAGGAAGCTATTTAGAAAATCCTCTTTGTGCAACAATCCCTTCCTTGCTGGTGCCAAATCAATGGGTGATGTGCTTGGGGCTAGTTCTGGATTTGTTTGAGTATATCTACTTATACCTGCTTCCTGGATTTGCCCAAGATAAACTCCCAGGAACCTCAGAAGGCCTTTTTTAAAGAGATGATTGAAAAGAGAACATACCCCACATCACCAATGAATGGCACTGGGGAAGGCTTCTTTGCTGTTTTACGTTCTTAAACCCACAAAACAAGCCAAAGATTCTTTACAAAATTATACTGATGGTGCTTCATCCACTTGGAGCAGTTTCTCTTCCTGAAGCTATAATTGTTTGTGGTTATTATTCACGGAACACCAGTGGTGTACTTGGCATCATGCAGTACATGCAAAGATAGTCTTTGCCCAGGGGGCACACCCCCCAAGCAACCTAGGAAATTTGTTTTTAAACAAATTGAGTTTTTCCCTCTGGCCATTCAAGACTGCTGGATGGATTTTTAACTTGATTTGTTATGGAAAGGAGAACTATGAACACTGCTGGCTGTGGGCCTCTTCCACAATCATTTTTGATCTACAGATTGATTTTCCTCATGTTTGGCCCAGAGGCAGTTTTGAAGGTATCTCAACATAGCTCCCAGGGCAACTCTTGGCAAAATAGGAGGATCTACACTGGAACAAGTCCAGCCAAAGCAGAAATCTACTGGTGACATTCTTTGGGGAGGGATAAGACCCAAGGTGGTATAATATAACATAAAAGAGTGCAAGCCTTGGAGTCAGGAAACTCAGTTTCAAATCCCAATTCTGCCGCTTACTAACTCTATGATGTCAGGCAAGCCACTTTATCTCCATGGCATTTCAGTTTCCTTATCTGTAAAATGAGTGATTTGGCTTAAGGAATATCCATTGTTAGGAGCTTGATGTGGATGATGAGTCAACAAAGCTGACGGAGAAAGAGTAGTCAGATAGGAGGAGAACCGAGAGAAAGTAGTGTCATGAAACCCAAAGAGGAGACAGATTCTATGAGGACAGGGGTATGGTCAAATACAGCACACAGGTAGAGAAGGATGAGGACTGAGAAAGGACCACCAGATATAACAATTAGGAGATCATTGGTAACTTTGAAAACAGCAGTTTCAGTCGAGTGGTGAGGTCAGAAGCAAGGAGTGAGCGGAATTGACCAAAGAGGATTCCCTAGCAGCAGTGAGAGCCCAGTTTCAGATTAAATAGGTGCAGTTATGTGATTTCCTCCAGGTCCATTCAGCAGCACATGAGTAGGGGCAGAGAAGACAGAAGGTGGGAGAAATCTAGGACTGCTGTTTAGTAAGGGATGAACAAGGGGATAAAGAATTCTAAAGTAGAGGACAGTGTGGAATTCAATTGGTTAACTATGGGGTTGCAGATGGGAAATGAAGTCAGAGCAGGGGTGATGGCCTGAAAAAGTGCTAAGTGGAGGAACTGAAGGTAAGGACAAGGGCAAAAAGTAGGTTTAGAAGGGGTGAAGCAACAAGAGGGATGGATTGGTAGGAAGTTATGGTCAGATAGAAGGTCAGTTTTTGATCAAAGAAGTGATAGAAACTGAAAGGGTGGGGCAGCTAGGTGGTGCAGGGGATAGAGGACCCACCCTGGAGTCAGAAGGACCTGAGTTCAAATCCGACCTCAGTCACATGATAGTTACTAGCTGTGTGACCCTAGGCAAGTCACTTAACCCCAATTGCCTCACAAAAAAAAAAAAGCATAGAACAAAGTTATAAAAAAAAAAAAAGAAAAAAGAAAGAAACAGAAAGTGTTATCCTCCCTTCCCCAAAGGCTTGGAGAGTGAGTGAGAGGACAAGATACAGAGGCACTGAGTAAAAATAGCAACGAGAAGAAAAAAATAAAACGAGGGGGAGAGACTAGATGATCATTAAGGTCTTTTCTGCGATACAATATGATGTCCTAGAAAGAGGACTGGCTTTAAAGTCAGGTGATGCGGATTTGTTAAAGAATTCACTTTACCACTCTGGGCCTCAATGCCCTTATCTATAAAATGGGCATCACACTACCTGCTTGGAGGGTTTTCATGAGGAAGATGCTTTGTAAACCTGAAAATCTTTTATAAATGTGAGTTGTTCTAGCTCCAAATCCTATGAAACCTCTACTCATGCACATAAAACAGTCTATATATAAGCTATAGTTCATTGACTTAAGAAAGATCACACTCAGATCAGTGTCACTATTGTTATTGTTGTGCTCATAAGCAACTAACTGAATGAGGCAGATTACATTCTAAAAACACACAGGTTAGGATGGAGAGATGGTTCTGGGAGCAGAAAGATGGCTGTAACATAGAATGGAATGGTCTTTGAGTGCTGAGCAGGCTGCAGCCTCTACACACTGATTGATAGGTATTTTAATCATAGAACTGGAGGAATAAAAAGGATCTCAGCAGTCATGTGGTCTGACTCACACCTGAGCGGGGACTTCCTCTGCAATACTCCCAACAAGCGGTTATCCAGTTTCTGTGTTCCACCTCCTTGATCAAAAACTCTAAACATTCTGTCTGACCCAGAATCCCTCACCACCTTGTGCAGCTGACGCTCATCCCTTACAAGACCCCAGACCTAGATTATTCTCCCTACCAGCCTCCTCTACTACTCATATACTTCTGAATGGGCCTGGAGGAAGTCACACAACTGTGCTAAATGGATACTCTACCAATCTGATCCTAGAATCAGTGGAGTTTATTGAATAGCCAAGTGGCACAGACAGACCTGCACTTTAGGAAACTCCCTTTGGCAGCTGGGTGGAGGATAGATTGGAGTGGGGAGAGATCTGAAGTGGGGAGACCAATTAGAAGGCAATTGCAATAGTCCAGGTGAGAGGTGATGAGAGTCTGAACTAAGGGTGGTGGCTGTGTCAGTGAACAGGAGATGCGTACAAGAAATGTTGTGAAGGTAGAAATAACAAGATTTGGAAACTGGTGTGTGTGTGTGTGTGTGTGTGTGTGTGTGTGTGTGTATTCTGTATAGACTTATATTTGTACATATTACTCTCTCCCTCACCAAAAAAAAAGTGTAAACTCAAAAAGAGAGATGTCTCCATTTTTTTTGTATATTTGTATCTCCATCACCTAACAGTGCCTGGCACATACTAGTAGCTTAATAAATATTTGTTTATTGGCTGATTGTTTCTTGTCAAAGACCTCCAGTAATGAAGAATTCCCTACTCTAGAAGGAGCCCACTTCATTTTTTGATGGCTCTAATCATGAAGAAGTTTTTCTTTCTGTTGAGCCAATATCTTCTAGACTGTTAACTTCCAGTAGAATGTAAGCTTCTTAAGGATAGTACTGCTTTGCTTTTTGTCTTTGTATCTCCAGTGTCTAACATAATGCCTCTTTGGCCCCTTGGGGTCAATGAGAAAAAGTCCCATTTCTCTGCCCTTTCCCATATTTGAAGACCACTATCCTCTAAGACTTCTCTGTACTAAAAAGCCCCAGTTCCTTCAGCCTTTATTAAATCTTCCTATGAATTGTATAATCATCTTTTTAAACCCAAGGTTCTTAAACATTGATACTAGACTGTTTTGATAACAAGCTTTTTGTCATTTTTCTGTTAGGTTTTTTAATGTGTCAGGGTTCTGAGTCCCCTCACCATCTTGGTGTCCTCTGAATGCACACATGGTGGCCAGACTGACCACAGTATTCCAAGTGTGTCCTGACCGCACAAAATCTAATCAGGCTACCACCTCCTTTACTCTAGACACTGGTCTCTTCAAGAAGACCAAGATTACATTAGCTTTTTTGATCTCCTCATGCTATTGACATATGGAGTTCACAGTCCATTAAAATCTCAGGTCTTTCTCACATGAACTGCTTTCTATGTACATCTCCATTTGTATAGGTGATATTTTAATCCACCTATGGATTTATATTTATTATTATCAACTTTCATCATTAGCCTCATATACACACTGGCTTGAGTGTACACACACACACACACACACACACACACACACACACAGAGTTACATACACATTCTAGACTTTCAAGATCTTTTTGGATTTCCAAGTTTGTTATCTAATCTATTAGCTATCTCTCCTGGCTTTGTGTCAGCTACAAATTTGGTAAGCGTTCCTCGAGTGTCTTTAAATAAGTCACACACACACACACACACACACACACCAATGTACAGAATATAACCAAGGACAGAGCTATACAGCACTCTACTAGGAACCTTCCCATTTCAAATTGCCAAATCTGGCAAGATGGAAGGAACAGTAGTAAGAGAAGTTTGGGAGTGATTTTGAAGAAAAGATGATCTTGGTTTAAGATATGTTGAGTGTGAGATACAAGCAGCACATCCAGGTACAGCTATCCAGCAGGCAGAGACTGAGAGGTATGGGAATGGGGGAAGGTATAGAAAAAGGGATTTTTTTAGTCCCTACCATCTACCCTGAAGTCATGGGAGTAGATAAGATCATTAGGAGAGAAAAGTACAAAGGGAAAAGGGAAAAGAACCAGAACCAGAATCTTGGGGGGGGATAAGTACCCTTACTTAATGGCCAAGGAAAAGGAGGAAGAGTAAAGTAGGGTGGCAGATTAGGAGCAGAGAGGTGGTATCAGTGAAGAACAAAGTGTCAATAAAGTCAAGAGAGGAAAAGCTATGAAGAAGAAGGGATTGGTCAATAATGTCAAACCCTGAAGAGGCCAAGGAGAATGAGGACAGAAAAAGGCCAGTGGGCTTGCCTATAGGAAGATCAATAGGGGCAGCCATGTGGCGCAGTGGATAGAGCTCTAGCCTTGGAGTCAGGAGGACTTGAGTTCAAATGTGACCTCAGACGCTTGATGCTTACTAGCTGTGTGACCCTAGGCAAGTCACTTTACCCTAATTGCCTCCCCAAAAAGAAAAAAAAAAGATCACTAGAGATCCTGGAAAAAGTCCTTTCAATAGAGTGGTGGGGATAGAAGCAAGATTTATGGCTTTTTAAGGGATGTATAAACTAGCAAAGGTGACTGAGAATGAGGAGAACCAGGGGGCTGAGGGAAGAGAAAATATCCAGGAAGGGGAAATGTTCAACAGTGTCACAAGCTAGGGAAAGGACACAAAGGACAAGAACTGAGATTTAGCAATGAAGAGATCACTGATCACTTTGGAGAGAGCAGTTTCAGTAGACTGGTGAGGCTTGAAGTCAGATTGCAAGGGGTTGGGAAGTGAATGGGAGGAAAGGAAAAGAAGTATAGATGGTCTTTTCCAGGAGTTTGACTATAAAAGGGGAAAAAGCTATAGAATGATAACTTCTTATTTTAAATAATGATTCTTGCTAACCAGGTACTTTCAAGGACATTCTTGGATAGACTAAGGTAGCAAGCATGGGAGGAAGAAAGTCCAATATTCTTTTCCACCTAACCACATTTCTCACCTCTTCAAGTTAGTGGTAGGTGAGCACTGGCCCCAGACTAGGGGGTTTCAAAGGGCCAGGACCTTCCACTGAAGCCTGAGGGCAGTGAGAGTAGGAGTAGAAACGGGAGCTTGCCCCACAACTTCCAGGACTAGAAGACACCTGCTTTAGTGGTCTCTCTCTCTCTCTCTCTCTCTCTCTCTCTCTCTCTCTCTCTCTCT
>NW_020950417.1:1964774-1979474 GCF_900497805.2 Vombatus ursinus | reverse complement strand
CTCTCTCTCTCTCTCTCTCTCTCTCTCTCTCTCTCTCTCTCTCTCTCCCTCTCTCTCTCTTTCTCTCTCTGTTCTTGTGGGGGAAGGGGAAGGGAAGGGAAAAAGGGAAGAAAGCACCTCCTCCTGGGACACATAGCATCCTCTTAATATTTCTAAGTAGCATCCATTGGACGCTGTTCTTGGAGAGGCCTGGAAGCAGAGAGAGAAGGGTGGGAAGGCTTTCAAGAACCACCAATTTGCCTCACTATGTAGTATTATTTGTCAGTTTGTGGATTTTCCTGGATGATATTGGGGGAACAATGATATTGAAACTTCAAGTTTTAAAAAATGACAGGTATCCTATATAATGTTCAGTTTGTAACTCTTTAAAGTATGATTGCATAAAGAGAAAACTAAGTAATATTAGAAATGGAGAGGCGGCTTTTTAACCTTACAGCATTTTAACATGAAATTATATTCATAGAAATTATGTAAATTTCAAGTGTTTATGAGTCAAATAATTGTTGAACAGAAATTAGATTTGCTGTTGTATAATTATTTCTTGTATTCATCTAAGAGAAATAAATATATCCAGGCTTATGGTTTAAGACATTTTTTTATAGAGGAAAGGGCTATACCCAAGGGAGAAGGTGGCAGCTTGTCACAGATACCCTTGATTCTTATCAAATGTCCACTCTCATCTGCCTTTGTTCACCTTTGGTCAGGGCCTAGGTGCTGCCACTCTGAAGGTCCAAGGATGCTGGCTGACTATCCATTAATGTGGGGTGGGGGAAGCAAAGAATGTCCCAGTGGACAGGGAAATAGGCTGCTGACCCTCTGGAGCCCAGCACTTGGAGGAGGATTAATTCCATGTTTCCTCTGCCCAGGTACCCAGATTGTCTCCAGTGTAGAGGTTTGAAAACTGGGAGCAGCCCCCCATTCACATACCCCCAACCTCCCTCCTGGCATTGGATTTGTCAGAAAATGGCCACAATATTGAAGTCCTAGTGATCCCAGGAAAGAGGAGATGTCTGACACTTATTTCCCCATATTCTGGTAGAGAGAATGATCCCAGACTATTAGCAGTCCTACAGTTTTCACATCACATTCCGGAGTGGACCAAAACTGCTTCCAACATACATACCCATGGTGCCAAACTGACACCTTATAAATTTAACCACACCAGGCAAAACCCCATTTGCCCCACCCCAATTACCATTCTTCTGTAAAGATGACCCTGGATTCTCAAAGACATTATCAGTAAAGCACAAACGCATGCAGGTCCTAACAAGCTGAACAGGCTTTGAGAAGGGCTCCATTGTTGGAATATATGTCTGTCAACTGAGGACTCAGCTAGCTAAATCTGGAGAGGCTTACCACCAGGTTGCCTATAGGATAACGACTTGTTCATCCACGGACATTCTTGAAGACTGTCTCCTAACTTGTGGAGGGACTGTCATCCACATAAGTGGAGGGAATACCCACACTGGCAAAATCCCAAAATCTTGAAGTAATGGAGAGTTGCATTTTAAGTTGTTGAGGACATGGACTGTGTCATGGTTTAGCTTTCATGTTACCAGTATTTAGCACAGAACCTTGTATATAGTAGGTGGTTAATACATGTTTCTTTAGGGAGCAGCTAGGTGGCACAGTGGATAGAGTACCAGCCCTGGAGTCAGGGGGACCTGAGTTCAAATCTGACCTCAGAAACATAATACTTCCTAGCTGTGTGACTCTGGACAAGTCACTTAACCCCAATTGCCTCCTAAAAATAAATAAATGTTTCTTTAATTTATCAAATTCTTTCCAGTCTGAAGATTACAGTCTATGGTGGAGAAAACAGAAATAAAGTAGGAATGAAATGGTTCTATCTTTTCTTTATTATCTGTTCATATTTTTCTGCATACCTCAAGCAAAGATCCTATCCATTCCTTTATGTTCCCCTCTCCCTCAAGAAAGTTGGGAGTTTTTTAAAAGCCTGTTCTGTTGTCTTTCAGCAGCTTGAATGAATCTCTACCAGGAGGCATTGCAAGTGTGAGGAGTGAGTTAAAAGGGGTGACATTATCCAGTTGTGACAGAGTAACAGGAACTTTGGGGATTAGGGGAGGGAACTCTGGGGATTAGGGGAGGCAAATCTGAGCTTGAATTCCAGTTTAATCAATCAGCCGATGAGAATTTCCTAAGTACCTACTGCATGCTAAGTGCTGTACTGGGTCTTAACAGGGATATATAAAAGTAAGATAGTGTCAACTCTCAAGGGGCTTACAGTCTACCTAGGGTATCCAGAATCACAGAGAAGCAAATATAGGATATATACCAAATAAAAATGCATAGTAACTTGATGGTGGGGCATTAATAACTGGGGTACTTAGGGAGTGTCTCTCAAAAGAGATGGAACTTGAGCCTGAGTCTTGAAGTCAACTAGGGATTCCCAGAGGCTGAGGGGAGGAGGAGGAACATTACAGTCCTGGAAGGCAACCTATGGGAATGGGGATGGGGGGATGGAATGTCTGTCCCATATGGGGTCTAAGTCAGCCAGTTTGACTAGAGCAAAGAGTGCATGAAAGGGAATAATTTGCAAGTTGAAAACAATAATTAATACTTGCACCACCTACCTAACAGAGATGTCATGAGCAAAATGTTTTGAAATCAACTACAAAAGCCTATATAAATGTAAATTCTGTCATCAGACTGCAGGAAAACCGATACAGGATGTCCCAAAAGTCTTAGGGGAAAAACTGCACTAAAGGGACACCCGGTATTTTGAAATTTTATCCAAAGGCCCAAATTTTATCCAAATGAGCCCAAATGTTGTCTATGAGTCAGAATATCATAGATTTAGAGTTGGCAGGAACCTGAGAGGTCACATAGTCCAGTCAGTCAACAAGCATTTATTAAGACCTTACTATGTGCCAGACACTAGGGATGCAAAGAAAGGTCCCCCAAAATATTCCCTGCCCTCAAAGAGATTACATTCTAATAGGAGAGACAACATATGAATAATACATCTACAAGATATATACACCAATCCTCTTATTTTACAAATAAGGAACTAAGTCCCACAGGTTAAATGATTTACCCAAAGTCACAAAGGTAGCAAGTGGCAAGGCTAAAATTGGAATCCATCGGCCCTTGCACTGCACCATGGGACCTACCTCTCATAAATCATAGATCATCAGAGCTGGAAGGGAACTTTTGAGGTCATCTAGTCCGAACCCTTTGTTTTACAGATGTGGAAATTGACTTAAGTGATTTACCCATGTTCACACAGGCAGCAAGGGGCAGAATGGGATTTTAAACCCAGTTCCTTCGATTGCATACCCAGCACCCTTCCATTTCTCCCTATGGACTTTCTTATACCATGGGATCTTCTGTCTGTGTTCCACGCCCAAATCAGTCAAAGTTCCACAGTCTAGGAAGAGGTGACTCTGAGAACTAACAAAGGTCTGTCTTTGGAAGAATGCCTTACCATTCCAGGTTCTGCCTCAGCCCCAGTCCTGTTTTTATCTTGGCCAAGCTTAGAATACTCAAGTCTCAGCTAAAATCCTACCTTCAACAAGTAGCCATTCCTAATCCCCCTTAGTGCTATATAGATGTATCTTTGTGTATATGTAAGTGTGTATATGTACAGGGGGTTGGAGAGGTCTATCCCAAGCATGTGAAGACTTCCCCAGAATGGGTGGATGAGAAAAAATTGTTCCAATAGCCATGAAGCAGTCAGTATGGAGCATTTAGAGCTTGGTTAGACATCAAAGATGCCAAAGTCATCCACTGTATCCCAGGCCATTGCCAGTCATCTTGAGTTGTCTTGCCATTAGACTTGGATGACTTGAAGAGAGTGAGACTTAAGACTTTGTGCAACTTTGCCTCAATTAAATCCAATTCACCCTCAAGTCATCACCTGGTGATAAAAAAAAAAAAAGATGAACAATTATATGTTTGTGTATATATATTGTTTGTACATAGTTTTTGCCTATCACCTCTCAGACTGTGAACACCTTAAGAGCAAAAGCTGTCTTTTAAAAATTTATTTATTTTTTGCATCTCCAGTGCTTAGGACAGGGCCTGGCACATAGTAGGTGCTTAATAAATGCTTTCGTGACTTGGCTTGAGTCCACTTCTCTAAGGCTGTGGTTGGTAACTAACACTTTAAACTTTCTTAGTGTTCTAAGATAATTTCAGCACAATTCCCTCCCCCAATCAAAGAGCCTTAAATGTGTTAGTGAGATTTAGTCCGCTCTCAATCCCATGTGGAGGTTTGGGTGCCTGCCATAAGAAGCCGCGGCAATCGGCGGCATCGGTCGGAGCCGGTGCATACCTAGAAGGTGGCAATGCCTGCCTGCTAATTAGCGTTCTGGGGCGTGGGGGGGGGGGGGGGGGGGGGGGCGGGACGACGGACCTGCCCGCGAGGAAAATAAAGACCCCATCGTTAGGGCCCGCTGCATTTCCCTTTGTGTTGCCGGGCGTTGTTAACAATGTTTCACTCTGGTTAAGTAAAACTCTAAGACTGCACTGAAGTGTTAGTAATCGGGGCTCGAGCAGATTCCCGTTCACCCTGCTAATCTTCCTGTGCGAGCTCTAACAATGCAGCACCAAATGAGAAGGAAATGTCAGGTTATGTTTCAGAGCCAGCCTCCTGCCCACCCTCCATCTGTGCTGATGTCAGGGCTTATTGAAACATATGCTGCCTGTTGCTCACTGACCATCTGTTCGCGGAGCTGATGAAGTGTTCCCGTTACTGTGGCAACAGAACCCTTGATTGCCGGTGGCACGGAAAACACTCTCCGCTCAGGTTCCACTTTTATCTGTGCTCTGGAATGGCAGCTCAGGGGTGGGGTGGGCTGGGGTGGGGTAGGCTCAACCTTTTCTTGCTACCCACCACCTTCTTTTTCCCAGTTTTCTCTCTACCTCCAACACCCACCCCTCCCCACATACACACACACATACACAAACGCACACACCTTTCCGTCGTGGCCCCTTCCCCACCAGGACTGAAGCACTTTCGCCTCAGCTCGACTGACAAGTCAAGGGCCAAAGGGGGGGGGGGGGGGGGGGAAGCTTATTTATGTCTGCCTGGCGCCCGGCGCGTGACTCCAGAATGAAACCTTTCCAAAACTGCAGGCTGGTCCTAAGATCTGAGGGCGCTCAGCCTTTCCAAGGGAGCTCCAAGTCCAGATTACCAACTGGCCAAGATGCAGGCTCTGTGGCGTGGCGGATGGAACATCTGTCCACTCCTGATGCTTTTTTGGAGAGCTAGTTTGATGGGAACAAATAGGCTATTATTAACTATTAACAGGAGCTGTTACACTGACTGTAATCCTGGGAAAACCCTTTGCTCTTAGGCACCATAAGGTCCCCTGGATATGTTTGCATCTGGGAGGTGTGCAATACCATTCCCACAAGCCCACGGAGTTAATTCCAGTATCTTTAACTTGAGGGCTGAAAGCACTTGAGAGAAGCTCAGACACAGCCCATGCTCATATTAGGGAGCAATATGCTACCAGCCCCCAAATAGGGAGTAATCATCTGTTACATGACTGGAAACACGAACAGTGTTTCCTATGCTTATCACAGTGCAGGACACATAGTAGGCACTTAATAAATGGTTGTTGACTGACTCAGTGACTTTGAAAAAAGGCAGAGATCAAAACTACTTCAGCCTCTGTCCCCATGCATATTAACAGGAGTTCTAGGCACAAGAACAGAGTAAATTGTAACCCATCATTCTCAATCTCTCTCTCTCTCTCTCTGTCTCTCTCTCTCTCTGTCTCTCTCTCTCTCTCTGTCTCTCTCTCTCTCTCTGTCTCTCTCTGTCTCTCTCTCTCTCCTTCCTTTGTTTTCAAATTGGGAACTGGTGTTCAGAAATTTTAGGTACTGTTCATTCTGTGAATTCAGTCTAGTTTTAGAGGTAGGAAAGGATTATTTCAGCTAGCTATACTTCATTTTATGGAAGTAATCATAATTTCTTTACTTGTAGTTTGGTATAGAAATAGCTTTTTAAAATTCCTAGATTTTAAAGTGATAGGCCTTAAAGAGATTTGCCATCATTTCTGATAGCTGTATTGTGATGTGAAGAAGGAAGGCAGATTTGGGGTCAAAAGACTAGGTTCAGTTCTCACCTCTGGCAATTACTACCTGTGTGACTGAAAACTTAACCTCTGTAGAATCCTTTTCTTTCTCTGTGAAATTGAGGGAGAGGAAGGAAGAAAATATCCCTTCAAGTCTATGATCTCTTAAAGTGCTGAGCATTGCACTGGGTCCTATGTGCTTCAGTGATAGCATAAACTATAAAACATCTGGGAATACTTCAATGTGCCAAAGGTTCAATTTTTGCATTATGAAAGGGCAAAGCATATTTTTATTACACTTGACAAGGAAAGAATGCATCTGGTTATCTGGTCTCATTTGCTGAAATAGGCCAAATTACCAAGGCCTTCTGCAGAGTCAGAACCAGATACTGAAGGCTAATTGTGGGATCTGTTCAGATAATCATCATAACCTCTGTCAGGTCCTTCTTCAGGATGTCAGGGCAAAGGGAGGAGTTTTGATGCAGAAGTGCGAGTAATACAGAGTACATGGGGTGCATATAATCTAATTTAACAGATTCGTTGGAAAGCAAATGTCCCTGAAAGACAGCCACAGAAGAAAATGACAAGCTGGCCTCTTTCAATAGACTCAGTTCACCTCATTTGCCAAAAAACACGATGTCTGCTTTAAGTCTTTTCCAAATTTGCCTTGCCCAGCACAGAAAAGATGGCCCTCTTAGCCCAACTCTCTGTGTCTGCAAGGAGAAGAGAGAGCATCCCTTTGTCTGCTAGTGAGTGGCAAGAGCCCTGAGTATTATACTAAATCTGCTTAAGGAGTTAATTCCTGGCATTAAATAAAAATGCCAAACAGCCCCCCCCGGCAAGAAATGAAGAAATTACATCCGTGCATACATACAAATATGAACAGTATTGCTCTGATCCTCACTGGGCTTTGTTTAGTTTAAGAGAACACTGGCACAATCGTCCCCCTAAACATGGCAGCTCTCCAGTCATTTTCTCAATATCTCTTTTCGAAATGTCTAAGTGGATTCTTATTGCCCCTCTGGCCACAGCACACATGACCACCGGTCTACCCTTTCAGCTGTATGTTCCTTTTCTATTACTGCATCAACCATTGACTCCTTCCCAGACAGACTGGTTTGCTGCTCCCCACACTCTCCAGACTGCCTCTGGCTCTTTGTGAAACCCATTCCATCTTCTGTGGGAAGACCTGGCTCTCTCTAATACAAGGCTCATTTCATTCCCATCCTTCAAAAACCAAGCTCCCAGTGTGGCTTCTCCAAGAAACCAAGCCTCCCACAGAAGACATCACTGGACCCTTGGATTTCCTCATTGTGTGGCATTACAGTTGCCTCCTGTCTTGCATATGTTTAGCCAGATAGTGTAGGTATTGTGCATGCATGTACCTTATTTGACCTCAACTGGAAGCTCTGTAAGGGTAGGGACCACGCCTTTTATTGTATTATATTGTTCTGTTCTATTCTCTACCCATTGCATCTTGTGTTTAATTGGTCTAGCTGTTTTACTGAACCAATGTTAGTGGCAACTTCAACATGTTATAAACAAATGAGAGAATGCTTATGTTCTTAAAACTTGTGAACTATGGCAAACAACTCAAATGTGGTTAATTTTATTAAGCCAAATGTAATTTTCTTCTTCTGGTGGAGTCTCTTTTTTTAGCGGCCGTTACTAATTAATGCAGTTAATGGAAAACACTTGATATATTAAACTGTCTTACTAATAAATAAAATAGTGAAAAATGAAGTAAAATAGTATATTATAAAAATGATGCAAGAAGAATTATTGGAATTTACCTAAATACCCCAGGAGAACACAAGATTAACTGAAAATTTATTTTTATTTTCAAATATGACAAATTTTATTTATAGAATAAATTTTGTGGTTTCCTTAGTGGTTTTTTTTTGTAGGGTGTATTAAACAAATTAAGAATGCTACTTACATAAGATTTTATTGTTTTAGGGGAAAACATGTTATTTCAATGAAATTAAATGAAAAAAACATTTATTAAGTGTTTACTAAATCATTCTCAAAAGTGTTCAGATTAGGTAATAAGGGTGTATTAGATTCAGTATGGATTTAAGTCCTTGTAATCTAATAAGCATACTTCAAATCTTAGTTAAAAGCAGAAATTCTATCATCGTGAACATTTACTGGCTACAATTTTAAGTGGCTATCTTAGAATCTGCCCTTTCCCTTCCGCCTTAAACCTGCACCACTTATCTTTGACCACCAGTTTCAGGGGCATTTTAGAAGATCCCTCTTTTGGTCTGTAAGGTGTGTGCTAGGGCAAGAACCCTGGTTGCTGCTGAGATGGAGGAAACGTGGGCAATGCTGGGGCTCATATGTTGGCATTCCTTCTGCTAGGAAATTCCCACAATGCTTACCCCTAGATTTCCACCGCCATTCAGTGCTTTGGGAAAGTGACCTTCCTGGGCAAAGGCAGAGGCAACAGAGTGGAGGGGAGTTGGTTAGACACTCCGTCTCTAATCCCAACAGTATGATTTTATATGCTAGGAGGGGGAAAAGGGGAAGAGAATTAATGCAGTATAATCAAAAGGAATGTCCCTTTTCATTATTAAATAGGAGCTGGGGCCAGAGCTTTGCTGGAATTCGCAAATTCATCCATTTGAAACACTAGGTGTCACTGTGGAGCTCAGAGGTCTCTGAGCTCTCCTCTCTGGGTGGAGGTTAGCTTCTTGGACCTATGTTCACACCCTCAGCAGTGCCATATTCCATTGGGGAAATTCAAGTAAGTCCCAGTTTTAGGGTTCTGCTTGGAAGAGTTAAGGGACCATTCATAAAACTAACTGTGGATCAGACTCTAAGGAGGTCTTAACCCCACATGCTAGAATTGCAGAGTCCTATTGTGAAAAACAAAACACCTCAGGGCCACCCGTTGGTATATGCTCTGATCTCAACAACATACTCATAGACAGTAGGAATGAGCTCATTTATGAAAAGAGAATAAGGCTTGCAAAATACCACCAGCAGTAGTGGGTAGCAAAATAGAGCATAGTTTTGTTTTGTTGTTTTGCTTCTCAAATAAATGGAGAGAAAGAAGATATCTCTTCAGCCACTTTGCTTCCAGAGGAGGGTAGAGAATCCACTGTCAATTGGGCCCTTCTTTCAACTGGCTCAGTCCATTCTGCTTTCTGAGGTTACCCCAGAGGGAATCCCATTGTTTTCCCCTGTATTAAACTGTCTCTTCCTTGTTTCCCAGTAAGATCTCATTAAAGCCGGTGTAGTACAGCCCCAGACTTTCCCTTACCTATCTCATTCATCTGTGGAACCTTCATTTAACATTCATTTAACAAACATTTATTAAGTTCCCACAACTTGCCAGGCACTGTGCTATGAACTATGGCAAGCAACTCAAATGTGGCTAATTATACCACATCCTAATGTAATTCTCTTCTTTTGGCAATCACTTTTTTTTTTAGTGCATATGATTAATGTAGTTAATGAAGACATACAATTATACAGGAAAATGTCCCTGCCCTCAAGGAATTTGAATTCTAAAGGGTGAGTTGGAGAATGGGGGGAGGCCAAGAAACAATTGAATCTGCCATAGAGTGTTGAGATTTAGAACTGGTAGGGACTTTAGGGATCATCTAGCCCAATTCTGCTTTAAAGATGAGGAAAGTGACCCAGAAGAGTTCAGGGGAGCCAGTTGTTAAATTTACACCTTGGAAATTAGGGCTTGATTTAGTAGTTTTGTTAATTGTCTAGACTTCAGAAAGTGATAGAAAAAAATGTTAATAATGCAAATAAAACTTAAAAGTGTGTTGAGTCTATATATAAACTTGAAAGTGTTATATATAAAGTGAGTATATTATATATAATAAAACTTAAAAGTGTGTTATATATAATGTATAAAATATATAATAAAACTTAATTATGTTTCTATATAAAGTGAGAATATATATAATAAAACTTAAAATGGGATACATATATAGTGAGTATATATAATATATAATAAAATTTAAAAGTCAATTGAATATATACATATGTAGTACATAAAATAAAACTTAAGTGTGTTACATATATTTAATAAAACATTAGTGTGTTGAGTATAGATATGGTACTCAACACACTTTTAAAGTTTTATTTGCATTATTAATATATGTCTTTGTAAAATGTGTGTGTGTGTGTGTGTGTGTGTGTGTAACCCCAGTCCCAAAGAAAGTATGAGACTCTCTCCTTATTGGTGGAGATCACTGTATCTCAAGATACCTGTGTGAAGGGTGAGGCAGAATTGGTGAAAACAGGAGAGAGGAGAGCTCTTCAGTCTTCTTTCAGTTGTGTTCAAATTGCTGTTAGGTCTCTTTAGATTCTACGGGCTTCTGGCTTCCAAAGAGAAGATGGAAGATGCTCACTTCAGGCAGGTGAAGGAAGGACTCTGAGAAGACCTGAGATGAGCTGGTAGTCTCTACCATGTCTTTATCCCCAACTTGCCATACTAGACTTTGGGGACCTTCCCCTTGGATAAGATAAAGAACTCTCTCTCCCTTTCTCTCTCTCTCTCTCTCTCTGTTAATTACCTCACTCCCAATGGGAGAGCTCCTTCACTCTGTATTGTCTGATATATATTCTCTTATGTATACTTTCTCTGAATATGTTTTGCTATCAAATTGGATAAACTGGCTTCTTTGATAATTGCTATGTGTGTTCATTACAAAACTGGTATTTGGTGAGAAGGGAGTTGAACCTTGGATATAAAACCTGGGCTCCTGCTTTCCCCCAATAATAAACAACAACCAGAAGTTAGCTTAAACCTTAAAATCATATCCCTTAGACTAATAATATTTAAGGGAGCAGATATAATTCTAGCCCCATACTCCCTTCACTCTGCAGAGAGCAGAGAAGCCTCCAGCTCCAATCTCCTGACAGGAAATAAAGTCTCCCATGGAGAAGGGGGGGGGAAGAAGAAGGTAAAGATGCTACTCTGTCTCCTTTTGAGTCACACAGTGACACCCCCATGCTTCATGCAGGCAATAGCCCTCTCTACAGACGTGTGTATATCCGGGAGAGCCAGTTAAACATTTACCAGGACACAACTGGTAGTAAACAGTGCCCGTCCTGCTGCTCTAGAGAAAGACAGAAGGTCATGTAGACAAGCAGATAGATTAGATGGATAGATAGATAGATAAGATAGATAAGACAGATAGGTAGGTAGATAGGTAAGATAGGATAGATAGGATAGATAAATAGGATAGATAAGATAGATGGATGGATGGATAGATAGATGGATAGATGGATGTATGGATGGACAGATAGATGAGACAGATAGATAAGATAGATAGATGGATACATAGATAAGATAGATAGGTAGATGGATGGATAGATAGATAAGATAGATAAGATAGGTTAGATAGATGGATGGATGAATGAGATAGATGGGTAAATAAGACAGATAGATAGATAGATAGATAGATAGATAGATAGATAGATAGTTTATTAAGTGCTACTATGTCCCAGGCACAATAGAGCAGAATTCTGATTTGTTTTTATTTATGTTTTTATTTTTTATAGTTTTATAGTTCATGTCAGTGAACTATATTATAGTTTTTATTTTTATAGTTTTATAGTTCATGTCAGTGAACTGAGCACATCAGTCCTGAAGCATGGCTTTCCTGTTTTCTCCCAGACACAGATCATCCTGGCCTGGAACCCACCCACCAAGCCTTCCAAAGAGTATAGAAAAGAAGAGCTTTGAGCTAATCCAAATCCCTGCTTCAGTGGTGGATTGTCATAGATGGGGACATGCTAGGAATATTTGCCCACCTGTTTGGATTCCTGCCATGATCAACCCTGCCACCTGATCACCTGAGGCAGTGTCTTCCCAAACTGTGTGTCACAGGCAACCACAGGAGCACAGCTGTGGCCCTACTTGGCATAGGAGGCTCTCTACCTACACAGTGTGGCTTACTATTGGAGTGGAAAATCTGCTCTCAGGTATTGCCCACCTCTTTGGAAACAGTTACATTCTGCATGGCTACTCGGTTCTGAAATGGCATTGTCATGCAGCTGTGGAAGAAAAGGGAGTGCCCCCTGACGCTCCTCCCCCACAACCAAGTGACCTGGGGTAAGCAGCCTAATAATGGTGGGAAACCAAACAGGTGGACGCTTTCCTGTTGTCTAAAGTGATGGTGGAACCCCAGGTATTTGAGTCAAACAAAGGCTCTGAGAGCAAAGACTTTACAGACACAAATGGTTTCAAAATAATAAACCATCTCAGTCCACAAAAGACTGCCCTGCCTTCCCACCTACCCCCACCCTCCTACACACACACACATACACTAGGCACAGGTCAAAAAATGATGGCCAACATACACCAAAATGTTTATGGCAGCCTTTTTGGCAGTAGCAAAAAACTGGAAACAAAGTAAGTTGCCCATTGACTAAGGACTGGTTAAACAAAATATGGCACAGGAATGTAAGGGATTATTACCATGCTGTAAGAGATGATGAATAGACAGAATCACAAAAAAGATTTGTATAAACCGATGTAAAATGAAGTAAGCAAAACCAGGAAAATGACATGCAAAATGACTACAACAACGTAAGAGGAAAGAATAATACAATCAAAAATGAATTCCAAGAAATTATAATACACAAGCTTTACTTGAAGGAAAATATATAAGAAGATGCTTCCCCTATTCCTTTGAAGAAGCAGAAGTCCACATATATACCACATAAAATATTAGACTTTTTTGATATTTGACTGGTTTTGCTAAACTTTTTCTTCTTTTTTTTGTTATGGAGAAATGACATTTTGGAAGGAAGGACATAGAGAAAAACATAGGTGATTTGAACACAAAATATTTCTACCAAAATATATATATATATATATATATATATATTGTTTTGTTTTTTTGTTTTTGGTGAGGCAATCAGGGTTAAGTGACTTACCCAGGGTCACACAGCTAGTGAGTGTCAAGTATCTGAGGCCAGATTTGAACTCAGGTCCTCCTGACTCCAAGGCTGGAGCTTTATCCACTTCACCATCTAGCTGCCCCAAATATATATATTTTTAAAAAGAAAAAAAGTGATTGCAAAGCATAATTGAACGTGATGGGTGGTTCTGAACACAGTAGAGCTGATAGAAATCTTGCCTACCCAGGAGATGTTACACAATTTAGGCTGTCATGTCAGAAGTTGCTTTAAAATTTTATTTTTGGTGAAAAAGAAAAAGACATCATCACAGACCATATTAGCCAAAACCTCAAAACAGTCCTTTTGTTTGTGTTTTTGTGACCTGAATTCTGAAAGGCTGTAGGCCTGGGGGAATTACAGTTAACTGAATGAAAGGTTATATGAATTGGTACATAGGAGAAACTAATAAATCCTAGTTTTCCTAGTTCATTGTCCAATTTCCCACCTTCTAGCTGTCCCAGTTCAGTATTGCTGCCACTTCAATGCAATTTAATTCATTTCTAAAATCATTTGAGAAAAGCCCTGTTTTATTTGCTAGAGATACCCCCAAAAAAAGTAAAGTCACAGTCTCTTTCTTCAAGGAGTTTACAATGGAATGGGGGGGATAAGATGTGTATACAAGAAGCAAATAAGGAGGCAGATACAGTAGAGGAAAAAGGATGCTGGGTCTGGATTCTGAGGTCCTGGGTTCAAATCCCACCTCTGATTCTAACTACCCATGTGGTCAAGTCATTAAAGCTCTGTGGGCCTCAGTTTCTATAAAATGAAGAGATCAGACTGGATGGCCTCAGAGGTCCCTTCCAGTTCTAAAACTATGATCTTGGGCACTTTAACACAAAGTGAACTCCAATTAGTGCAAAAGATAGGCCCAGGCATTGTTATAAATTTAAGAGGGAGAATTCTACCTAGGAGGATCGGGGAAGGCTTCATGGAAGAAGTGGCATTCAAGTCGGGCGTTGAAGAAAGGTAAGGATTTTTAAGGGGGAAATAGTGAGGGTGGCTGAGGGAACCTATTCCTGACCTGAAGGCCAGAGGTTCCAAGGTGAGGGGAAGCCAAATGAGATCAGGGTAAGTCAAATGGTACCATTGTAGTCCACACTGGGTGCATGGTGAAGGAAGAAGGAAGAGAGAAGTCAGGAAAGGTTATGAAGGTTATGATTTTAAAAGGCCTCCAAGGCCAGGCTAAGAACTTTCTATATCCATTTTCTATTAGGGAGTCACTGAAAATAATCCATTTTTCTTCTTTGGTAGGGAATTTTACAAAATTACTTCCCAAAATTCTGAAGAAACCCTTTCCTAAGCCATAGAGAAAGGGTTTCTTCACATTTTTTTTTTACATCATGGACCCCTGTGGCAGTCTGGTAAAGCCTATGTACTCCTTTCCAGAATAATTTCTTTAATTTAGATTTTTAAGTTAAATTAATTTTTATTTCTAAATTTTAATTTTAAAATTAATTAAAGAAAATGCTAAATTTCAGTTAAAGGTTAATAGGAAAAAAAGGTGTCTTTTTTTTCACTATCTTAGTTCATAAACCCCTTGAAATCTATCCCTGGACCTGTCTATGGATCCCAGGTTAAAGATTGCTGCCACAGAAGATGAGAGAGAGAAGGAAGGAAGGAAGGAAGAGAGAAAGAGAGAGAGAAAGAAAGAAAGAAAGAAAGAAAGAAAGAAAGAAAGAAAGAAAGAAAGAAAGAAAGAAAGAAAGAAAGAAAGAAA
>NW_020950417.1:1942535-1964764 GCF_900497805.2 Vombatus ursinus | reverse complement strand
AAAGAAAGAAAGAAAGAAAGAAAGAAAGAAAGAAAGAAAGAAAGAAAAGAAAAGAAAAGAAGGAAGGAAGGAAAGAAGGAAGAAAAAAGAGAAAGAAAGAAACAAGAAAGGAAGGAAGGAAGGAAGAAAGGAAAATGAGGGGCAATAGAGCACAATGAACTTGTCCTATGGTCTGTCAGACTGTCCATGCCAGGGGTCTGGAGCCTGCTTCCTTTTTAGAGGCTTTGCGGTACACAGTAGAGACAATGCCTTCATTTACTGAGGGATCCCATCAGACTGCCCAAGCTTCTGCACAGTCTCCAGCGGAGGCACAGAAATGGCCCCACCTGCCAGGTGATTTAGCATTCCGGTAGTTGTAGTCCCTGAATTCAGAAAGGCCTGTGAGTCTTTTCAATATTATCTTTCAGTCAATTAGACGTATGTCACCTTCCTAAAATGCCTTACCTTTGGTCACACTGTGGAAAGCAAGGAATAGAAAGAGGAATAGCATTATTCCTTTCCCTAAAGATAATTTAGTGAAGAGACAAGGTGTGTGTGTGTGTGTGTGTGTGTGTGTGTGTTCATGAGTAGTATCACCTGGCTTATGTAACTGTGTTTCCAAAAAAAAGTAGGCAAATGAAGAATCAGACCAAACATAACTTTCTTCTAGAAAAACTGCTTCTCAGATAGATAGGAGATGGTTATTTTTATTCATTTTAATTCAGTGAATATTAAGCATCTACTACATGCAAGGCTTTAACTCTTGATTCTTGGGCCTCACCACCCCCAACATACCCAGACAGAAACAGATGCTCACACACAAGAGATATACAAATTGAGTAGACATGGATGCAACATTACATTTCTGAAGGGTATACCAACATCAATGAGATCAGTGATCTGCTAGAGTATTGGCCTCTGTAAGTCACTGTTATTACTATCGCAATTTATAGGGCACAATGACCAAAAGAATTTATCACCTAGTAGTCACCCTACTGATGAACCTAGCTCATTAGATTGTAGATTTAGAACTGGAAGGGGCCTCACCGGGCCACCTCCAACTCCCTCATTTTACAAATGAGTAAATGGATATCAAGGGAAGTTAAGCGACTTCCCCAAGGTCACATAGGTAGCATGGTATTTGAACCCTGCTCTTTCTAGGTGACTCAATGCATTGCCAGTACTGCTAAAAGCCTGTCTAGCATAGAAAAACCTATAAAACCTTATAGTCTCCTGGTACAGCCTTAATGAACCCAGAGTAACCGCCATGCCATGACTGGAATAGGACTTTGTAGAGAAATACTACTATTCAAACTCCCAAAGACTTTGTGAAGATGATTACCACTACAAAGTCTTACTACCCCTCATTACTATTACTATAAATTCACTTGAATAGCGCATTTTAAGGTTTATATGGAGCTTTCTTCATAGAAACCACATAAGACATCATTTTACAGGTAAGGAAACTGAGGCTAAGAGATAAAGGGATCTGCCTGTGGTTACACAGCTCTTAAGTATATAATCATAAAATAATAGAATTTTAAACTATAAGGAACCTTAGACCTAAGTCCAATTCCTCTCAGGTTACAGATGAAGAAACTGAGGCTAAGAGAAATTGTTGAGTAACTTTCCTAAGGATTCAGTGGCTTTTGTCAGAGAAGGTCTCAGGCAAGTAAGAGAAAGACATGTTTCTAAGAATGGTAGGTGAATACTAAGACTAGGAGGTCGTCACTGATTTTTACATTGCCTTTTTTGCTAGGTTCAAAGTGAAAATCTTTTAAAATTTTAAAATTATTCAGCACCCATTAACAGTCTTAGTACACAAACAAAACCCTTAACGCTGTAGCAGATTGATTGGAAAAAGGCATTTTTTTAGATGGGGGGGGCTTAATTATCATTTTTTTAAAAAAACTTGCCCAAGACTCAAATGCTAAATCAAAGTTTAGAATCCAATAGTAAATTTTATATTTGAGGTTCGGTTTGGGAGGTTTTTTAAAAGGAATCTGTGCTGGTAAAAAGGTGAAAATTCAGTCTTTTTGAGCAGGCAAAAGTGAAAAGTCAAGGTGCAGGGTTCAAACCCCAGTTCTACTCCTCCCTAGCTGCCTCTTCTCCTAACTTTGGACACATCACTTAGTTTCCATGGCTGCAAAAATGGACGTGACAATATGAGAAGCAGATGTATCACCTCAGGTGACAGAATGTACTTGGAAGGAATTTGAGGCCTGGGTAGAAAGAAAGCCTGGAGTGCCTGCTTGAACACTTTCAGTTTCTGTGGACAAAAATATTTCCTAAATCTGATTATGAATGAAAGGAGATCTTCAGAGTCAACAAGTAAGGACCCATCCCTACAGAGGGGAAGGGGAGAAAGAAAGGGGAAGAGTTTCTCTTCCTCTAAGAAAGACTTTTCAGATTTTGGTCTGATTTGAGGGACACAACATTTAGATCCTAGAGACAATAGAAATTTTTCTAAAATTTTTTTCTCACTTTGGCTTTTTCAACAAGAAATTTGTAACAATAAACTTTCCTAATAATCAGAAAAATCATTTTTCTTTTGTGTATTATTCAGAAAAAAATTAAAATCCACAACATGGCTGCTTGAGTGAAGAACATTTGTAGGCTCAATCACTAGTCAATGTGAACTTGGATAAAAAAAATATTGTATTGTCTAGTACAACAATAATATAGTTGCACCTAGCTTTTTAATGGAATTCAGTACAGCATTCTCTATAGGCTCTGATAGAAAGTATTGAATCTTTGCAATAAAATTCACATGGGCAATATACACAATACTGATATATATCCTATCTCTAAACTGTGAGAAAGATTCTTCAGAAATGAATGTGATTTCAATTAAAGAAAAAGAAAACTGAGCAAGTCAACCCGAAAAGAGCTGAGTACCACTAGCAATAGGTACTGGAAAGTGGGCACCATTTCTGTTCCTACTCCTAGAGAGAGAGAAGAACATAGCACAGTGCTTGCATAGCACAGTAATTGATTAATAAACAGCAGTTGATTAATAAATGCTTGTTGAGCAGTTGGTTTAAGAGAGAGGGAAGAAGGGATTGGGCCAATTTCCTCAATTCATGTTCATCATCAGTTGTTTGGGTTTTTTTTTCAATTAATGATTTTAAAGTACTTTGAAATAACATAACATCTCAAGTGTCTGGCTACCTCATCTGTTTCTCTTTAATCTCTCTGCTAATGGGACTTCAGAGGTCATATGAAGAACCAGGGTCCTGAAATGCCCCCAAACTCTTTTTCTGTGTCCAAATGTTCAGACCTGTGATTTCACTTGTTCAGAAATGTCTCTTGACAAAATATCTTTAGAGAGTTCAGCCTTAGAGAGTTATCTAGGTAATTAAGAGATCACCATGTTCTTACAGCAAGTTTATGTGTCAGAGACAGGATTTGAACCTGGGTCTTTCTGACTCCCTGTCTCTCCTTGCAGTGACAAAAAGAATAATTAATAATTCTAATCTGTGCCTCTTTAGATTATGCTATAGCCTATCTGCAAATGCCCCAAAAGGCTATGGAAATTGTTTCTAATAAAGGCTTCAAGATTTCACACCTACCTCTGCAAAGGGCTGGACCCCATCTACAAGGAACATCATAATCCTGTAAGAGTCTTCTGATTTCTCCTTCTGCATATTATGTGTGTGTGTGTGTGTGTGTGTGTGTGTGTGTGTGTGTGTGTGGTATACTCAAAAGGACGCTACTTTTTGTGCCTTAGGTTCTAACCTGAGTCCTCCAAAACAGACAGTGAGCTACCTTTCCATACAATGAGTCAGACAGAGTTCAGCCCAAGATTGCAAAGAGTCATGAATTGAATAAAGGTCCCAGACTCTGGAGAAACCAGGTTCTACCAATCCAGGGCTGCCTTTCAAGGCAGCATCTGTGCTTAGCATATGGCAACTATTTATTATAGTTCAAGAAACAACAATTCCCATGATAACTGGTTCTCGTATATCAGGATGGTTCAGTCACAGTTTCCCACAACAATCTGCTTGTCTGGTATGTGTGTGCCAATGCCACCACAGTCCAAGCAGACAGTTGTCTACATTTAGTCATTTACTGAGGGTAAACAGACATGACTTGAGTGATGGGAGGGGAGGGAGGGAGAAAGAGAAGGGAGGGAGGGAGGAAGGGAGGGAGAGGAGCTGCTAATTTAGTCTGGCTTGAACACTGAACTGTGAAAGAAGGCTCAAATACCAAGTGGGCAGTATTTACAAAGCCCTCCCACCCTCTAGCCCACCTGCTCCATACATACACCCTTTGCCTTTCTCCCAGGACCCATCTTGAGACCACTGGTGTTTCCTATTTGCTGAAGTGCCAGGAAGGATCTGTTTGTTCTAAAGATGCCTGGTCCTCTCATTTTATATCAGCACCCCGTTATATGGAAGAGAATAGACTGCTTAAACTACCTGCAGCAGCTTGCTGATGCAAACTCAGGGCGAGGCGGTACTTTACCAAAGACATCCTTTCAACCAGAGTTTGGATGATGGGAAAGGAAACACATGGGCATCTTTGCAAAAGCCATAATTTGTGGTAAAGTCACCTCTCCAGCTTTCAACTCCCCAATTATCCACTCTGACCCCTCACATTAAGTAGGTTTAATTGTCAAAAGAAAAAGAAAAAACTCGGCCACTTCATTAAAGTCACTTTTGAAGCACATTAAAAAAAAGTGCCAGTAGCCTTCTCTATAGCTCCTAGCATTCATGTTGTTTATTTATCCCCTCTCGAATCTTCATGTACCTCCAGGTTACTGATTGGAGACTGATATGAATGTAAGATTGTGTTGATTTGATATATAATTGCACTTAAAAATGGGGTTCAACTGTAATGCTTTTTATATTTGATTTTGTACAAACAATTTTCAGTTCAACCAGTGGAAAGCTGCTCCTTACAGCAGATGAATATGTAATTAGTAGAAATAATGGAGCCAGAGTCAGCTGCAAAAGGCACTTCTTTGCCTAAATGTGTGAGGACTCCAGGCCGGGGCACTTTATTTGGCTTCCACATTGTTAAAGTCTATTAAGTTAAATTATGAGAAGTGTTTTGAAGTCTTTGACACAGAATTTGAAGCCTCTCTTTCCTTATTTACATTTCGGCATCTATCTGGGTGGAAGACCTTTTTCCCACGAATTAGCAACTAGGGAAAACAAACTGTAATAGAGAAACAAATACTTATTTTGAGCACTCACTCATGCAAACACCCCACCTTTAAAAATACATGCATATTCTCAAATACTCCCCCAAACCCCCTATATGAATTTCCTGACTAATTTATTCAAAGAACATAATTGGTGTATCCCCAACTGTTGGATAATTTGCAGTTGGAAATGCATTTGCTTGGCTTCTTCCCACTGGTGGCCGCTGACAAAGTGTCAAACCAACGGGCCTTTGATGGTTGTTTTGTGTGTGTAGGCGTGTTCCTGTGTGCCTGTGTGTTTGTGTGTAACATCCAAGCACATGCCGATTATTTAGATTTCAACACATACTGTGGAAATTTTTGTTTTCCTAATAAAAGGAATTATCCTAGAGCTTTGCATTTAAAATGTAAATCTGGAGAGGGCTGGCTGAATGCTAGAGGTTTTCCCATTGGGGAATGCATTAACTATTGGCCTGGTCGTAGACCAGCCTCCCCCTTAATATAATTCAGCTTCAGAAAAGAAATTGCAGAAGAAATCAGTAAGATAGATAGGAGAAATGCCACTGAGTACAGATGTGTATCTGCATGGCCTGTGCTGAACTGAATGTGAAGAGAATTTAAATGCCATGGAGCAAGGATCACAAGTTTAAATTCTATACCTCCTCCCCACGCCCAGCCCCAAAGCATGGAACCCACTTAACACAAATCTGGTTGAGATCACCATGGCTTTTATCACTCCCTTTCCCCTTCATCCCCAAGTCGTTGATCATGGGGAATAGATCTAGAGGGCTTCAGAGTTCATCTGGTCAAATTTCCTCATGTTACAGTTAAAGACTCTGAGGTGAATTGAGTTCCCCTCAGTCATCCCACCAGTTATGGCCAGAAGTAGGTTTCAAACCTAGGTCTAAAGTTCACTATTCCTTCCATTCTGCTACAGTGTGGGGTAACCTCCCTCTTTTCCTGACTGCTGACACTTTACTACAACTATTGGGCCCTAGCCATTAGACCTAGCTACCATTTTGTATGAGGTTTTAAGACCTGCAAAATGCTTTACATATATTATCTCACCTCACAATAACCTGCTATTATTATCCCCATTTTACCGATAAGGAAGCTGAGGTAAACTGTGGTTAAGTGACTGGCTAGTAAGTATCTTGGCCTAGATGTGAACTAAGTAATATCTTTCTGACTCCAGGCCCAGTACTCTATGTACTGTATCACTGTTATTTCCAACTAACTGTAAGTAACAGTTATAGTATGCTAGTAATGAATGGTAGCAGCATAGATGAAGCTTTCACTCAAACTTTGAAGTTTGAAATTCAAATCGAAAATTATGGAGAACCTCTTATTATAATGACAAGCATGTAAAGGGAGGAGGGAGGAACTCCTTAAAACTTTGCTTGGAGCCACAGAATTTCGTGGAAAGCTAGGTGACTGGATGAATAGAGTGCTAGAACCAGAATCAGGGAGACCTGAGTTCAAATTCAGCCTTAGTCACTTATTAGCTGTGTGAGCCTGAACAAGTCACTTAACCCTGTTTGCCTCAGTTTCCTCATCTGTAAAAAGATCTGAAGAAGGAAATGGCAAACAACTCTAATAACTGCCAAGAAAATCCCAAATGGAGTCAACAATCAGAATTTAAACTTACATCATGGGTTGTTACCAGGGAGGCGCAGAAAAAAAATCTGACTCAGTATTACTTTACACTTTGAGGGAGCACAGAGACAGTAGCTTGAAAAAAAAAACACACCTCTGGACTAGAAATCAGGAAATTGATACTTTCGCCCCAGCTTGGTATCTAACCAGCTCTGTGACTTTCTGTCTCAGTATCCTCTCTACAATGTGACCCATTCAATTCCATTGAAAAATCACTTATTAAATACCTACTATGTGCCAGGCACTGTCCTAGGTGCTAGGGATATAGACAGCTGGCACCAGCACAGCTCAAGAGAGTCAATTGTTAAATTTTCAGTGTGAACATTTATACCTTGGAACTCAACAAATGCTCCAAATCAGGGCTTGTGTTATTGTTTTGTTGATTGTTTAGACTTAAGAAAGGGATGGAGGGAAATGTTAATAATACAGATTAAATTTTAAAAGTGCACTGTGTTTCCCTTTTCTCTTCAGAGAGCCAGTTGTTAAATATTTACCAGCATACCCTCTGCATACAGAGACAAAAAATAATTCCTGGCCTAAAGAGTTTACATTTCTAGCAATAGGAAATGACGTGTACACAGATAAATAAAGACAAAATATACGGGACTGTAGATCCAGAGCTGGAAGGGATAGCAGCGGTCATCTGATCCAACCCCTTCTTTTTACAGATGAAGAAACAGGCCCAGGGAAGTACATTGACTTGTCCAAGGTAACGCAGGTAGTAAGTGTCAAAATCAGGATTTGAAAACAAGGCTTTTGACCCTAGAGTTAGTGCTTTTTGCCCTATACCAAATAAGAAGTAATTTTTGAGGGGAGTGAAGGAGCATTAACAACTTGGGGGGGAACCAGGAAATGCCTCTTATAGGATGGCCATCAGCTCCAAAAATATATCATGGCACAATGAGGAAGGTTATCAGTCAAGTAGGAGTCTGCTGGATGTTTCCTCCCTTCACCCTTCTGACCTTCTACTTCCCCATTCCCTTTAATTATCTTCCCCTAAAAGCCCAACTCAGAGGCCTTATTATGAATTCTTAAAGATTCAGCGGTTTTTATACTTGAAATCTTCATCTTAATTGAAAAGAAACCAAGGCCTTTCATAAAGCAGACAAAGGAAATTCATAGACCCTAATTTTTTTTCTAGTTTTAGTTTATCTATAACAAGCTGAAAACCACAGTCTCTCAAAACAAGCCAGGACGGGGAGTAGGGGGGGGGCATATGAATTTTCTTCCTCACTCCCCATTCTACTTCTGCCCTGAGTGCTCTATTTTCTTGGGGGTAAAATATTTTCTTTTTTCTTTTTGGTACAGGAAAGTATCAAATATGGTGTCCTCGGGCCTATGGGAGTGTTCAGATTGTGTCCAGAATGCCTGGGAGCCAGTTATGTTTTGATGAGAAACCCTGTTTAATGTGCTCCATTAGAAGAGACTGCTAAATGTGGCTCGAAAAAAGCACGGTCTGTTTTGTGCTGGGGAATTAAATCATGCTCGTTTGGATACATGGCTGGCACAGGTTTCCTCCGCTGCTGGCAGTAAGGCTCAGCAAATCTCATTATGAGATTTGGTATAGACAAGGCAACCAGCAAGATTTTTTTTTCTCCCTTTTTTTTTTTAATTATTCATTAAAATACAGTTGATGTAGTGAAGCCAGGGCCTAATTGCCCAAACTAATTTTAGTATCACCCCCAGGGGGCAGATATTCTGTTTTGACTGTATGATTATTATTATTATTATTATTTTTAATTCTAGGCTAAATGAAACAGATGCTTCTCAATAAACTTCTTTGGTAAACACACTTGGATAATCCTCAGCATGACTGTAAATGTCTGCAGTGCTGGAGAATATAGCTGAGTTTGGGAAAGACAGAGGTAGTCATAATGATTTAAGGGACCTGAATATCAAAAATATAGTTAGGATCTTTGACAGCAGTGGGAGGGTAGAGAAAGAAGGGGCAGAAGCGATCCTTTTTGTCACAGTTCATTCCTGGTCCTGATGTAAAGGACAGAGAATGAGGAAGGTGTGAGTTCAAATCCCACCAGTGATATATACTGACTATGAGACACTGGGCAAGTCACTTAGCCTCTGTATACTCATAAGTAACTAATAAAAATAAGACTTAACATTTATATAAGGCTAAAAAATATGCTACATGCTACCATTAGGCTGTGAGCTCCTTAAGAGCAGGGGTTGGGTTTTTTGGTGGGTTTTTTTTGCCCTTCTCTGTGTTTCTAGCACACAGTGTAGTGCCTAGCACATTGTAGGTGCTTAATAGCTTGTTGACTGACTGTGTGTGCTTTACATATGAATTTGCATTGGTAGAGAGAGAGTTTTCTCAACGAGGAGGTTCTTACCCCTAGGGAAATCACAAGCCCATACCAAAACAGAACAGAAAGAACATCTCTGGTCCATGTTTAACCATGAAATGATTCAAAGTCTGCCCTAGTTTTGAGTGAAAAAGGAGGGGAGAGGATGGGGAGCAATGGTTGGAGTTGGGGAATGGAAAGAGGAAAGACTTTGTTTAGTTATTGTTGTGTTTTAATTTGGTTTGAGTTAAATTCCCTTTGGAAAGAAATAAGGCATAGCAAAGCCTTGTGGAACAGGTATTGCTGACCCTTAGTGCTATCTTTCTGGGCTTGTAGCTAGCTGAGGAAGGGCCAGTTACATGTACTTGTGTGTTCTGCCCTGCATTCCTCTCACAACCCGTTGTACAAGTCAAGTGTTGCCCTTTCTTACAAGAAAGGGAGTAGAAAGGAGTAGAAATCTAGCTTTGAGCACCCTCTTCCAAAGATGGACCAATGTTCTGCCATCTTGCAATTTGGAGAAAGGGGCTCAAGAAAACTGATCACATAACAGTTGGCTCTCAAGGGTGAAGGGCACAGATTTGACCAACTCTATGTTTCAAATGGTGGTCTCTAGTCCTCCCCTGTCTTGAGTAGCGTTGACTCAGGATGGGTTTCATTTGGCTTTCAGGCGCCTGCCTCTGGTTCTCTGCTCTCAGCTCTGCCAGACACAACCTCTGTCTCCATCTTTCCAAAAGACATGTTCCTCCAATAAATCCAATTGATAGAAGCTAGAGGCCTTCTTGAGAGAAGTCAGAGAAGAAAAGGAAAAAACTAAAACAGCTAAGAACGACCTTGGAAAAAGGGTTGTTGTTATTTTTGTCCTTTGTTCTCAGACAGGACCATATCATCAGGGAGGTGAGCTAAAGGGTATTAGGATTGTCATTTGAGTCTTGGTAAAATCTGGAAAATACTACTTTCATGCTTTACAAACTTGAGAATAAATCCCCCCAGAAACTGGATAATAATAATAGCTAATATTTGTTATCATGCTTGAAGGCTTGCAAAGTGATTTACATACATTGTCTTTTAATGAACATAGCAATCTTGTAAGGTAGGTACTATTGCGAATCCATTTTACAAATGGGGTCATTTGACTTACCCAGGATCCCATAACTAGCAAGTGTGTGAGGCAGGATTCAAACCCAAGTTTTCCTGACCCAAAGCCCAGGGCTCTTTTCACTATTCCACTCAGCATAATTTGGAGCTCCCCTAAAGAAATATGTCTGATCTGAAAACTAGGATCCTGAAAATTGGCCCTGGATTTGAAGTGAGTTCAAACAATGTAGTGACTATGTAGTGGTCTTCTTTTTTGCTCCTAACCTGTGATTTCAATGTGATAAAGAAGTTCCAATGAGGAAACTCCATTTATCCATGCAAAATGGCAACCTTCCTACAACTAGCAGTCTTAAAGAGTTGCCTGGTCCATGTTTGTTTGTCCTTCATTCTCAAAGAGAACCATGATATCAGAGGGGTGATATTGTGACATGCAAGTGAATTGGATTTAAGTGACGAGGGCCGTGCAAAGTCAGCATCCTCACTTTCTCCTCCAGAGCCATCTGGGCTACTGCCAAGATTTAGATCAGGATGACTGGAGATGGCCCTGGATGTATTGGGAGACCTTGGCCTCTTTAAGCTAAGGTCTTTGACGGGTCCTATGATATATACCTGGAATATGTTCAAGGCAGGGTTTGAATCTAAGTCTTCTTCCACTAGTTAGGGGAATGATGTCCATTGAAAATGAAAATTTACATGGATGTGGCATAAGTCACACACACACACACACACAGATGCACATACACACACACACACACACACACACACACAAACACACACCTCACAGTTCCACAACATAGAAACCAAATAAATCAGAAGTTCTTGAGAACTTTTTGTTTTTTTTAAAAAAAAATTCTTATTTTTGGAAAAACTAGGATAAGGCCTAGGGGTAAGCCAACTACTTTTGAGTGGCCCTCCAGCTGTTACATGCAACCTCCTCTGACTTCTTTCTTCTGCCTCTTATATAATATTATATAATAATTGTATAATAACTCAAAACTCATTCATATTCCTTAAGATGTGATTTGTCCAGTTAGCCCTTAACCATGCCTAATTCCTTTTGCTGTTCTCTAAATTAGTTTAGGAAGGATTAAAAGCATGACATTTTAAAAAATCACCTCTGGTTTTGTTTCCACCTACAGCAATGTGCCTTTGCATTTCCAGCTTCTCACTGAGGCTGGGAAATTCTCACTAATTCTTTCTTTTCCGTTCTCCATATCCAAAGCCTCACTCCCAGGTCTCTTAGCTCTTGTGCCAGTTTCCCTTCTAGGAAAAAAACAGGGTCCAGAAGATGGGTTACATGGGCTCTTAATCTGGGATCTGTGAACTTGTTTTTTTAAAAAATATTTTGATAAATATATTTCAATATAATTGGTTTGCTTTGTTTTATATATATAAACACATATATTACATCTATACATACACACATTATATATTATGTATCTATCTATATTTGTGTGTGTGTATATGTATATAAAACCATATTATTCTGAGATTTCCATGGATTTTACCCAACTGCTGAAGGACCACAAAATGTCACAAAAGTCAAGTCAACAGGTGCTTACTACAAAAAAAAAAGGGGGGGCGTTAAGAACCCAGGGATTAGAATTAAGTGGTTCAAGAGCTACTGTACAATGCAAGAAACATTCTAGCTGTACCTATAGGACCAGTGGTGGGCCTGAGGCCAGATTTCCTATAGTTCCGGGGGAATAAGCTCCCACTGGAAATGCCCTGAAGCTTATCCTGGGAACAGGATCTTAGCTCTCCTACTAAGGATGATTTTCTTGAATGTCAAGAATTGTGCCACCCTGGGCAAGTCACTTAACTACTGTTTGCCTCGGTTTCCTTATCTGTAAAATGAGGATAATAACAGCACCTGCCTCCTGGGATTGCTTATGAGGATCAAATGAGATAATATTCGTAAAGTACTTAGTGAAGTGCCTGGCACATAGTAGGTGTTATATAAATGCTAGCTGTTCTTATTAGCAAAGTTAGGACTTGAGCTGAGGTCCACACATTATGCTACACGGTCTCCCTGGGAGAATATTCTCCTTCCCTTCCTCTTCCCCTCTCTCTCCACACCACCACTCCCCATGTACACACACAGACAGATGAAGAACATTCTGTGGCCTAGAGGATTAGGGAACACGGGTAAAAAGACTGGCAACTCCCCAGCGATTATCTGAGCTGGGACTGGAAGGCACATTGGTGAGTGCAGGGTGGGGGGGGCTGCCTTTCACTGGCAGCTGATGAAGAGAGGGAGGACTAAAGGGCAGGACTTAATTGTATCTCTAATTTCTGGCCATATGACAGCTAGAGCAAGCATCCATGACATGCATAGTAATGGAAGGAGACTAGACAGGAACTGCATGAAATACCAGTGTCTGGTCTACTATCAGAGATGGCACCCCTAGTGGGTCTGGTCTAAGCAGGTTTTTCTCTTCTTTCCCAGCTTCCTCTGCACCCACTTTCTCCTGAGTGCTTTATTTATTGGTTCAGTTGCCAGTTCTCTGACTTGGGTGAAAGCAGGGCAGGAATGATAACATTCAGGTCCTCTCACAAGATGGCAACAGACGCTCCTGGGTGGGGGAAGGGTAAACTATTTCTGATCATCGACAGTTACCACCAGGAATTGCCTAAAGGGGGGGGGGGGGGGGGCTACTGAATTGACCTGTGTGGGACTGGGGAAAGGGGAAAGGAAGGCTGCCATCTCTGTGACCCCTCAGATGGCCTTGGAAAACTTCAAATGGACACTCGATGAACTTCTGCAGAATTGGGAAGTGCTCTTTCTTTCTGACGGGGGTGAGCCAGGGTCTCCTGGGAGGAAAGAAGAATAAGAAGAAAAGAAAAACTGGTTTGTCTCACCAGTTAGTGGCAGCTGTTGAGGTATATAATTAATATACAAACACACGAACACAAAGACAATGGCGCCCAGATACAGCAACATTGCAATTGCTGCCATCAACAGTTTCCCAAAATAGTGTTAAAATCTATTCAATTTACTAATTACATATTCTCTCCATAATGAAGGTAATTGCTGCAATTCTTCATAGTCACAGCAGATCTATTAGGATCCTTAGTGGAAGCACATAGGTAAATACTACTGTAAGATGTGTTATAATAAAGAGGATTGTCAGAAATAATAACCCTAAAGATCATATAAACAGATTTTGAGATTATTTTATGAGATATGTTTCTATTTGACACAAATGCTGTAATCACTAAATTGTTGGCACTCTACAATTACAATATTGATTGTGATCGCAATTTCAAAGTCATAACACCCAATAGGGCCAAAGACATTCAAGGGAAAAGCACCAAAATGCTGAGAAGGCCCATGACAGCACTAGGCCCTAATGATCTAGAAGGAGGCCCTAAAATATTTAGTGATTTTCCCAAGATCACCTAGCCATAGTAAAAGTTAATGGCAATGCCAAGACTCAGACAGAGATCTCATGACTCCCCAGTCCAGTGGTCTTTCCTTTGATATCACACTTCTCCCAAGAAAGAAAACTTAAGGTCACTTTCCTTCTTCATACAACTCTTCCTAGATACATACATGGTTGGAGCTGTAAAGGATCCACTTGCCTTGTACAAACTGCCCATTCGACAGATGAGGAAACTGAGGCCTAGTGATGTTAAGTGGCTTACTTAGTAAGCTAGTAAACTGCTAGTAAATAGCAGACCTGAGACTCAAACTTAGGGCCTCTTGATTATTGTTTCCAAGACTCTTTCCATCACACCTTGCTCCTTCTGGACTTCCTTCCTGGAAGCTACATTACATCATGGAACAGAGAGCCAGGAAGACTTGGTCCCTGTCTCAGCTCTGCCACTTATCAGGTATGTGATTATGGACAAGTAATTTAAACTCCAAGCCTCATTTTCCTCATCTGTAAAAGAGGGATAATGACAGCACCTACCCTATGGGGTTTATGCAAGGCTTAAATTATATACTTTTTAAATTTAAAATAGATTCTTATCAATCCATACCATAGATTTCCTTCTGTATTCCTCTCCTTCCCCATTCCAGAAAACCATCCCTTATTTAAAAAAAAAAAAAGATTCTTTCAAAAGATGAAGAGAAGAAAAAAATTCAGCAAAACTAATCAATACTTTTTTTTAAAACTAATGACATATATACATGCAATGTTCTGCACTCATGTATCCCTCCTCCTTCTCCTTCCATCTCTGAAAGGAGTAAATGAGATGTTTTCTCATATCTCTTCTGTGGGGACAAACTTGTTCTTTATGTTTTCTACAATTTCATTTTTTTTCACTGTTTTGTAGCTGTAATTTCTATTTACATTGTTGTAGTCATTGTGTATGTTATTTTCTTGGCTCTGTTTACTTTCCTTCAATTCATGTAAGTCCGTGTTTCTCTATATTTAATGTATTCTTCGTTTCTCCATTATATTCATGTACCACAATCTGCTAGTTCATTTTCCAGTCAGTGGGTATCTGTTGGTTTCCAGTTTTTTGCTACCGTAAAAAAAAAAAAAAAAATGCTGCTGTAAATATTTTGATGTATATACTGCCTTTTTTTTTTTTTTTTTGGCTAGGCAAAAGTCACTTGCCCAGGGTCACAAAGCTAATAAGTATCAAGTGTCTGAGGTCGGATTTGAGCTCAGGTCCTCCTGACTCCAGGGCCAGTGCTGTATCCACTGTGCCACCTAACTGCCCCATGCTTTTCTTTTTTTAGAGTGACTTCCACCCCAGCAGATTCCTAGCACTAGAATCTCTGGGTCAAAGGGTAAGGTATTTTAGCTATTTTATTTACATAACTCCAAATTGCTTTTCAGAAGAGTTCTGTAATTTACAGCTCCACCAACCATGCATCAGTGCCTATCTTTCTGCAACTCCTCCCACACTGACCATCCCTGTCATCTGTCATCTCTGTCAACTTGCTGGGTGTGAGGTAAAATCTCAGGGTTGTTTTCATTTGCATTTCTCATATTATTAGTGATTTGGAGCATTCTTTCATATGATTGTCATTCATTTGCAATTCTTCATTTGACAGCTGTTTATTCATGTTCCTTCACCTCTTAACTATTGCAGAATGGCTTTGAGTCATATATTTCTAGTAGTTGTCTACATGCAACATATATCTTAGATAACAAATCCTCGGGGATGATGTAGTCACGTACTTGTCAAACTTTAAGGCACTACATAAATGTAAGTTATTATTCTCCTAGGAGAAGAGTGCCCCACCTTTGCTTCTCTATGCTCTAAGTCAGAGGAAGAAAAGTCAATAAGGCTGCTAAGTGGTTGCCAAACTTGACGCTTATGGAAGCTTACAAGTCTACCTAAGAAATTATTTATTTCCCTTAGGGCTTTGTGTCAGGTATTACATACACAGGTGGTGACTCTATGTAGAATCACTCTGTCCACTTGGAGAAGGCAGCCTTTCCCTTTCGTGCCATCTTGCTCTAGGCTCATGACCATCTTTTTTTTTCACCCCTTTTAGTTGGCTCACTAGGTCTCTGAACTTCTGAACTGACTGCTGAGATAGCAATGATTTACACAGTGAAAGGCAGCACTCTTCCAAGGCCCTAAAAGAAACCAGGAGAGTCCAAAGGAAATTTCTGAGTAGAGACAGCTTTTATTTTGTCACCCATAGAATGCAGAGGATGAAAAGAACTTAGAAGAGCTCAGGAACAATTTTTTTTAAAAAGGCATATAATCAATTAATCAAGAAACATTTATCAAGCACCTACTAAGTACCAGGCACTGTGCTAAGCACTTGGAATTCAGAAAAACAAAACAATTCCTACATTCAAGGAGCTTCCATTCTAATGTGAGAATAGGACAAGTAGGTAGTATGCATATTGGGTAGGATACTAGACTTGGAGTCCGAAGGAGCGTGTCCAAATACCGGCTGGAAGGTGGACCATATGACCCGTAGGGTCTATTCCCGCTGTGGTGTTTTGTGAACCTGTGGTTCCTCGGAGTATATGGTGAAGTCATTTCTGGAGGCATTGGAATGATAGGAGGCCCCTTTGGAAAAGCTTTACTTGGTGGCCCGCAATCTATAGTTCATTTCTTGCAGCTACTTTCACGCCCATACTCCCTAGAGAAACATTAAGCAAGGAATATGTCATTTTTCTCAGGTTCAAGTGAACTCCTAAATCAGGTCCTTTGTGTGTGTGTGTGTGTGTGTGTGTGTGTGTGTGTGTGTGTGTGTGTGTGTGTGTGTGCGCGTGTGCTTACAGTTGGTTTAGGAGGACTGACTAAGAGAGCTACTCAATTACCATCATTTTTTAAAGGAATTTTTAAAGGAATCTGAAGCCAAATTTGTTGAAAGACATTTTAAGGTTCAATTATTTTGTCACAAATTGCACATGGTGATGGCTAAACTGGCAAAATTCATAACAAAACAAAATATTGCTTTCACAATTCTACAATGTGAACACTGAGGGAATTAATAGTAATAAGAGCTAACCTTTACATAGCATGCTCTGTGTATCTGGTACTGTGCTAAACACTTTAAAATTATTATCTCATTTGATCCTCACAACAACCCTGGGAGGCAGGTGCTGTTATTATCCCCATTTCACAGAAGAAGAAACTGAGGCAAACAGGGGTTTAAGTGACTTGTACAGGGTCACCCAGCTAGTATCTGATGCCAAATTTGAACCAGGCCCAGCATTCTGTCCACTGCGCCATCAAGTTGCCTCCTGCTACGAAATGACTATCAGTTCTCTGAACCTCAGTTTCCTCAGCCAAATGAGGTGACCTTCCTGCTCTGTGATTCTGGGAAACTAAGTCATCACATTGATCCCTGCGTCCACGAAGAGAAATGCTGAGCCCAAGGCAAGATCGGGAGCCAGAGTCCCCACCCGCCTCTGCTTTTGGCAAATAAAAAATCACATCAGTCAGTCAATAAACATTTGGTAAGTGCCTGCTACGTGCCAGGAGCTGTGTTAAGCACTGGGCACGCAGAGAAAGGCAAAAGAAAGACAGTCTCTGCCCTCACTAAGGAATTCACAATCTAATTCATCTCTCTGGACTCAAGTTTCCTCATCTATAATAATAACAGCTAGCATGTAAATACTTACACAAAAAAGGTTTGCAAAGACATATAAATGTATATGTGTATATATATGTATATATGTACACATATATAGGAATGTATAATTATATGTGGTATAATTATATATAATATATATAGTGTAAGTTTCCTCATCTATAATAATTATTATAACAGCTAGCATTTACATGGCACTTGAAGGTTTGCAAAGACATATAAATGTATATATGTTTGTATACATATATGTATACATATATATAAAATATAATTATATGTAGTATAATTATATATAATGTATATATAATGCAAGTTTCCTCATCTATAATAATTATTATAACAGCTTGCATTTATATGGCACTTTAAGGTTTGTAGAGTTATATCATAATAATAAAATAATTGCAGCTACCTCACAAGGTTGTTGTGATGGTCAAATGATATAATATATATAACATTTATAATTTTCCATATTACATTTAATAGCTAGTATTTACATGGCACTTGAAGGTTTGCAATGTTATATCTATATACATATATGTGTTTTATATATACATATGTATTACACATAAGTTTATATACATAACACTTTACAAATATTAGTGTCATGTAAATGGTAGCTGCTATTATGTATATATGTGTGTGTGTGTGTGTGTGTGTGTGTGTGTATAATATAGATATAGATATAGATATATAAAATCATCACAACAACTTTGTGAGTTGGGAACAATTATTACCCCTCCATTACAGATGAGGAACCTGAGGCTGAGAAAAGTTGAGTGACTTGCCTAGCTTCACACACCTGGAAGGGTCAGAGGCCAGATCTGAGCTCCAGCTTCTCTACCAATGCTGAGTCCAACAGTCTTTGCACTGAGCTGGCTGTGGGGCTGTTGGAGTCAAAGAATTCTAGAGTTAGAAAGCTATTTAGAGATCACTTAGTCTAACTCCTTCATTTTACAGATGAAGAAATTCATGCAAAGAGAAAGGGAGTGCTTAGGCCATGGTTACTCAACACATTAATGGCAGAGAGCAAGAGAGGCATTTTAGAACATCGGACCTGAAATCAAGAAAACCTAGAAAACCAAGAAAATCCTCACTCTGCCAGCCACCTGCTCTTTGGGTGACCTTGGAGAAGTGTCCTACACATCCCTTGTGCAGCTTCCCCAGCCGGTGCCTATAGGGTAGGATCTGACAACCTACCTGGTCCAAACATCCCCCTGAGCACCTGAGATTCCCACCGTTAGTAGCATTTCTGAATGACCTTCCTAAGAGAAGCTGAGCATTTGAATTGTGTTACAGCAATAGGTAATCAGCTATGGATCTCCCATCAGCCCGACCACAGATTAGTTTATCAGATCAATTCCTCGCTACACTTGCCCTGTTTGGCGTTTGAAGCCCTTCACTACCTGGCTCTGATCTATCTCTGTGGACATATAACATATGACTCCCCTTGACACGCTCCATGGCCCAGCCACCTGTCCTTGCAGCTCTTCACACGTGACATTCTACCTCTTGTATCTGTCTTTGCATGGATGTCCTCCTTTGCCTAGAATGTCCTCCTTCTGGCCCAAGTTCAGTTCCCCAGTGCTACCTCCTACATGAAGTCCTTCCTGATCCTGCCAGAGGCCTGTGCCCTACTCCACCCCAAAATTAACTTGAACTTTTCAGTATATTTTACACATAAATATATGTGTACATTTTGTCAGCCCTGATAGAATGTAAAGTCCTTGAGAGCAGGGACTGTTTCATTTTTGTCTTTATGTTTCCATTGCCTGGCACATAATAACCGCTTAATAGATGTTTGTTGATTGATATAGCAAGAACAGAAGAGCTGAGGGAATGAGACGAGAGAAGTTTGAGGGGGAAAGAAAAGAACAAAACTTTCCTCTGTGCCTCAACCCCATGATGAGCACATGGAGGGTATATGTGAATACTGACAGTATGGTGGATGTAGGACAGGTATCCAGAAACCGTCTTTGTCCACTCTATGGTTTTGCCTAAAGACCGTGTCAATTCAAATATGGAAAGAGACAGTTTAGGGTAATGAATAGAGAGCAGGTCCTTGAACCCTGGAAGGTTTGGGTTCAAGTTCTAACTCTGACACATACTAACTGTGTACCCTGGGCAAGTCACCTAACTTCACAGTGATCTAGGTAACTTCTCTATGCCTATAAGTTGCAGAAAAGGTCTCACTGGTCAAAGAAGTTTCATTATCCAGACATTCCCTTACCAATGAAATCATAGGTCCATTCCTTATCCCTATTTTTGAACAGGATAAGTCATGGACAAAAGTGTGAAGGAAATATTTGTCTTCAGTTTCCAGCTACCCTAACTCTTGCTGTCTCCCACTTCCACCCCTTATCCCTCAGTACCAACACCCTCTTGCATCAGACCCTACCCCAGACTAATATTCCCTGGTTAGGCCCAAGCTCTGAACCTTCTTCAGTCACTGCCACTCCCAATCATCACTAAGCCATGCCTCCGTTGACTGAATACCAGCTAAAAGTTAAACCATTATTCACATGCTAATGGGTTACACTTATCAGGTGGTGTGTGTGCATTTTCATATTGCTCCTCTTGTGGACAGTTTCAGGTTGTGAAAAGGATGAGGTTGGAGTCATTCTTGGAGCAGGGAATTTTCCAGTGTCCTTCAATTCATAACACATAGGCATAAAGTTGGCCATATGTGCGTATAAAAGAGAGAGGTACATTTTAAGCTGTAGGTCTCTCCTACCTAAATCTTTTGCAATCTTACTTCCATAACTTCAACTATCACCTCCACACAGATGATTTCCAAATCTATATTATCAGGGAAGTGAGGCCCATAAGGAACTGGGTGGTGCAGTGCATAGAGTGCTGGGCCTAGAGTCAGGAAGATCTGAATTCACATCTGACTTCAGACACTTACTAGCTATGTAACTCTGGACAAGTCACTCTGTTTGCCTCAGTTTCCCCACCTATAAAACAGAGATCATAATAGCCTACCAAAGTGCTTAGCACTGTGCCTGACACATAGTAGGTGCTGTATAAATGCTTATTCCCTTCACTAAAATGTCTCCACCTCCCATAGCTCTAATTGTTTTTACTTTCCTGATTTTTTTTAAATTTTGATTTCTTTACTTTCCTAATTGTTAGGGGAATTTTTCCTTTCATTTTCCTTTCATTGAGCTGAAACATCCCTCTCTAGAACTTCCACCCATCATTCCTAGTTCTACCATCCAGAGGCAGGCAGAGCAAATCTAACCTCTCTTCCACGTAACAAAGTTTGGAATATTTGAGGTCAGCCCCTAATCTCCTCTTCTCCAGCCTAAACATTCCCGGTGCTTTCTATGCATGCTTCCATGGCATGAGGTCAAGGCCATGTACCATTCCAGACCTCTAATCTTAGGCACTCTTCAGCTTATTAAAGACCTTCCTAAAGTGTGGCACCTGGGTGGTCGGACAAAGTAAGAGGACAATGAGATTATCGCTGAGGTCCCTTGGCTTGGACTGAATGATCAGCCATTAGCTATTTGGGGTACCATCAAGCAGCCCTGGCTCATAGGAAGTTAGCAGGCCAATTCAGTCCCCACAATTTTACATGAACTTCTTTCTAACCACACTTCTTCTGTCTGGCACTGGGAAAGCTGATTTTTTTTTTAACCTAAATGTAGCCCTATAAATCTTTCCCATTTAATTTTATCTTATTAAATGTGACCCAACATTCTAATTAGATCTTTGGGGATCCTGATTCTATCATTCAGACAGTGTCCCTCCCAGCTTTTTGTCAGCTATTTGGTGAGCAAATTACATGTTCAAAGGTATGATGAAGGTATCTTCATCAATGTCATTGGTAAACATTTTAAATAGCAAAGGGTTTTTACTCATACTCTTTCCCTTCACCTGAAATTCTCAATCCCAGCTTGATTGAATTCTCCCATAATTTTGAAAACTCAAGTAAAATGCCATCTCCTCCAAGAAACCTTCAAGTAACATCCTCACCATCCCCCAGTAATAATCTGCCTTGGTTCTCACTTTGCTTGTACCCTTCATGTATATTGTTTTGCACTATAGTTTGTGTGTGTGTGTGTGTGTGTGTGTGTGTGTTTTATACTCAACTTCCATAAGTTCAGGGACTGAGCCTTACATAAACTTTTCATTTCACTCATAGCCTAACAGATCTATACACATAGCAGGAACTCTTAAAAGTAGTTATAAAATATTTTTATTTCATTTATTCATTTATTTATTTACTTACTTATTTGTTTTAAAACTAAAATTTTTATTTTAAAAAAAAATACTTAAACTGGCAAGGCAGCCTTCTTGATCTTGATCCAGAGCTTAACACAGTGCCTGACACATAGTAGGTATTTAATAAATGTTTAAAATTGAATTGAATTGATCTGCTTTCATAGGCCAAGTCAATAATGGCTACAATAGTGAAGATTTAAAGGTTGAGGGAGAGGGCTGGTAAGAAATTTTGTGAAAAAAAAAAGAATAGAAATTTTGTGGTAGGTGGTGGTTTTTATTAGTCCTCAGTCAACAGGGCTTAGGATTCAGCTCTTTATGTGGGAAAAGTTAGCTCTGCTAATCTTTTCCTATTGATTCCATCGGAACACCCAGTGGCAAGGCTTTCCTGAGCTCACAGCTCTAAGGATAGATTGAGGATGAGAATTAAGTCATTTGTATCCAGCAGCCAAAAAGAAGGAAGATTCCAAAGTATTGGACCAACATGGAGTTGACATCACTTGGGGTTGAATCCTTCCTCAGACATACCCTACCTGTGTGAACTTATGCAAGCCACTTAACATTTTCAGACCTCAGTTTCCTTACTTGTACATTTAAAGCAGTTGGATTGGGGATAACTAGGTGGCCTAGTGGATAGCACACTAACCCTGGAGTCAGGAGAACCTGAGTTCAAGTCTGGCCTCAGACACTTACTTCCTAGCTGTGTGACCATGTACAAATCTCTTAACCCTGGATGGAAAGAAAGAAAGAAAGAAAGAAAGAAAGAAAGAAAGAAAGAAAGAAAGAAAGAAAGAAAGAAAGAAAG
>NW_020950417.1:1937032-1942525 GCF_900497805.2 Vombatus ursinus | reverse complement strand
AAGGAAGGAAGGAAGGAAGGAAGGAAGGAAGGAAGGAAGGAAGGAAGGAAGGAAGGAAGGAAGGAAGGAAGGAAGGAAGAAAAAAAGAAGTGAAAGGGTTGGATTAGATGACCTCTAAATTCCCTTCCAACTCTAAATCTATGATTCTATGAGAAGTCTCATAATTCTCAAAAAATAGTATTGGTCTGTCTTACTATAATTCAGTCTTTGGCCTCTTAGTGTCATTGGATGGGGAGGGAAACTGAGTTTTAGGTCAATAAGCTTAATCACTCAAGGTCTTTCTGGTATTTTAGTAACTTAAGCTTTTTGGATGAAGCCCAAGAACGATGCTCCCAGATATTGAACTCTCTCTCCCTTATACTATACATAAGAGTAACAATAAGTGTTAAGCAATTCCAGGGTATGTACAAAGCATCTGGATTTCTTTAATGTTCTGCTATAATTTGTTCATAAATTCATCCAAATGCCACTCTCCCTATTCATTTACATCTTACAAACTTCCACAGTGCTGAGAAAGAAAGATTCTCCTAATCCCATCCTCCAGGACGCACAAACTAGCCCAGATACTCTCTGTTAATGAGGACAATATACTGGCTGGCACCTAAGGAAAGAACCTAAGGAAGAGTCCTTTGCCGCTCCTACATTCCTTAAACCAGTCATATTCTGAGGGTACCTCTTGGGTACAGATCAGAATAAGTCTGGCTCAGGGCTCCCACAGAACATCAATTGCTGTCAGTTCTGGCTAGCATAGCTTTACATCATCCTCATCTTATCCTGAGGAGCCAGTGTTCCATTCTGAGATCTCCAAGTGCCAGGGAAACATTTTTAGTTCTGAGATTCTCAAGTGCTAAAACCTGAACCCCAAACAGCCATCCACTCCAATCCCTAGACAGAAGAGGAAAGAACCAGGTTTCAGAACCAGTTCCATCTCTCCAGGGTTCTCAAAATTGGTGGTCACCTAGGATAGCCAATATATTACCCACCCCTTCTCCTCCACTCTCAACTTTTGGGTTACTCTAGTTTAAAGCAGATACGCCACAGAAGCCCATAGCAATCCAAATTCACAAGACTTGGCTGAGCCAGCAGTGTGTTGGAGCTACTTCCTACTGGCTCAGGAAAGCCAGTTGTTAAATTTTCAATTTGAACATGTATATCTCGAAAACCAGCAAATGTTACAAATCAAGGTTTGAATTATTGTTTTGTTGATTATATAGGCTTAAGAAAGTGATGGAGAAAATGATAATATGGCAGATTAAATTTGAAAGTGTGTCATAGGTGAATTGTTTCTTTTTTCTTTCAGAGATCCTGTTATTAAACATTTACCAGCATATCTGTGGCCCACAATCTCAATCAAATGCCTATTTCACTAAATGCTAGAGTGGGGAGAGGAGGGAGTGGGAAGGAGAGGTGAGTCATAGAATCATAGATTAAAGGCTCCAAACCCCTCTTTGTACAGATGTAGGATCCAAGGCCTATGGAGGTTAAGTGACTTGCCCAGACTATCAAGAATAGTAAGCATCAGAGACGGGATTTGAACTCAGGTTCTCTGACTCCAGAGGGAAAGGGAAGGAAAGAGAATAAGCATGTGTATAGGACCTACTACATGTCAGACACTGTGCTAAGCACTTTACAAATGTTATCTCATTTCATTCAGAACCAGTGTTTTTTTCATTGCACTTCAATGCATCCCTCCCAAAGCCTTTACCATTGGCCTTTAGTTTAAAGGAGTCCCTGCATGTAAAAATAGGAATATTTCATTTCAGCATTATCACCAACCTTAACTATTAATAATTAACATTAACTATTAACTTTCAACATTAACACCAACCATCTATTCCTTTCCTACTTTCAGGTCTCACTTTTTCATTATCACTTGCCTCTAATTAATATTCTCAGTGGTCTGATAACAAGCACAAAAATGCTTTTAGCTTTCACTAAATATATGGCAAAAAAAAAAATTTTAAGAAAAGCTTCCCAATTTGCTGGCATCTTATTTCAGGGGATCCCACTGGAGACTTTCTGCTCTTCCCCAGCCCTGGCCGCCATGTTTTTCCCGGGCAGGCTGTTGTTCTGCACAATCAATGTTCTTGGCTTCCATAGACTCTCAGATTCATAGATTTAGACTTGAAAGAGACGTTAGATGTCATGTAGTCTAAACTCTTCATTATGTAGATGAGAAAAAAGGCTAAGTAACTTATCCAAGGTTACCCAGAGTATACAGCAGAGCTGCCATACTTCTCATAAAGCAAAGCACTTAAGGACCATCATGAGGGTGATAGCTTGACTTTTGAGCAAATTAGATTTAAGAGAGGTAGAACTGAGCAAAGTCATCAGCCTTATTCTCTCCTCCCCAGGCATCAGAGTCCAGTGGCAAGACAAGAGCCAAGACAACTGGTGATGGCCCAGATACCAATCTTAAAGTGCTATATGAGTGATACTTATTATTATTACTCTTTTTGTTGCTTATCCTGAAGATTCTGAGACCAGTAGACTGGCCAAATATCAGATTCACAAAACCTTAGCACTAGAGTATCTAATCTGACCCCATCATTTTACAGATGAGGAACTGATGACTCCTACAGGCAAAATTACTACCCGAGGTCATGTAGTTAGGGGCAATAATGGCGTCAGAAGTGAGATCCCCTGACTCCCAATTTAGAGTTTCTCCCAATACTGTGATATAATTCACCGATCTGGGTGGGAGTACTGACTCTCACACTACAAAGATTTATAACATTGCCAATACCATAAGACAAAATAACAACCAGTGTCTCACCATTCTAGATAATGTAGGCATTGATTGGTTTTGACGTTGATTTATTAATTTAGATATTTACTGAGTGCTTACTATAGACAGAGCATGCATGGTAAGGAGGATAGAGAAAGGGAAAATGTATGCTATGAAGAAAGAAAAGAGCAAGAAGAAATAGAAACCCTGCTTTAGTTTCCTGGTCTAAATAAAATCTTTAAAAATCACATATTGTGAGCTGCTAACTTCAACCACACATTGGGAAACGTGTTTCATTTTTCCTTGGCACCAGAATAGCTTATTGGTTCAAGGTAGAAGAAGAATGTTGGGGGTTGTAAATTGCTTCACACTTTGTCCTTTCCCGCTTTTAAAAGTGAAAATAATACAGGGATGGGGAGGACCAGCCCTCTGTCCCTGAATAAACATTTATGCTTCGAGCTCCCATTATTGGAGAGGTGTTAGGATAACATTCTGATGTTGATGCCAGGCCTACCCCAGCACTACCCCCCCTCCTCTGGAGGTCCTGCTTAGAGGGCTTTGAAGTGCACACACTCTCACCTCAGCCCCTCCACATGGAAATAAGATCACTAGAGCAGGCAAGAAAGAAGCTGAGAGTTGTTTGAGAGGTGAGGGGTGAGTATGGAGAGCAGAATAGGAAATCACACCTTTGAGATAATTATTCACTGACTGTGTAGAGGTCTCCCTGAATAAAAAAGGAGAAAGAGGCAAAGTAATATAAAAAAGTGTGTGTTATTTTATGAATCACACACTTAAACGTATAATAAAAGAAAAGGAGAAAATGAATGAGTTTGCAGCCAAAGGCAGTTTATATCCCTAGGCTTTTTGGGTCCTTTGTTTAAATGGACCTTCATCCCATTCCAACAGGTCAATATTTTAAGAACCATGCTTGGTACCAAAAGACCAACTCCAAGAATCAGAGGACTGAAAAGGGCACTGGGAGATCTTTTAGTCCAAAATGCTTTCAGAATGCTGAGAGTCCTCAGGAGAGCTGTGGTATAATTTGGCACCAAAGAAATTTTTGCTTATGATATGAATTAATCATTTACTTTGATATTCTTCATCAGTATCTCTTGAATTCTTTCCATTAATTCTAGTGCACATGGTGTAGGTCTTTTGTCCTGCCAATATTGTCTTCAGGACTAAAAATGTTTGAGAACCGTTCCTCTGGTACTTTATATCTCTGTCTCCAGTTAAGATGATGGCACCTTTACCACTCAACAAATACTCATTCCCAGAGGAGATGCTAGAACCTCCATTAATAAGGTCCCTGAAGTCTCACAATCCAGAGTCCTAGGATGTCATAGCTGGAAGGGAACTTCAATCTCAACCCCTGCATTTTACAGATTTGAACTATGTCAGAAAATTCTTTATGTCCAACCTAAATCATTAGTCCACAAACATAAGCCCTGTTATTCAGTTTCAGACAGTTCTGTAGGGCAAATTTATTGAATTTCAGATTACTCTTTATGGTATCAGTCTAGTGTGTTATCACTTAGATTGTAAGCTCCTTGAGGACAGGTATTGTGTAGTGTTTTTACCTTTATATGGCTGAATTCCCTAGTATAGTGTGCTTTGTAGCACAGTGGATAGAGCACTGGGCTTGGTATCAGGAATCAGCTCTATGAGTTCAGAACCCAGCCTCAGTCACTTACTAGCTGTGTGACCCTGGGCAAGTCACTTAACCCTGCTTGCCTCACTTTCCTCATTTATAAAATGAGCTGGAGAAAGAAATGGCAAGCCACTCAAATATCTCTGCCAAGAAAACCCCAAATGGAGTCAGGAAAAGTTGGACACAAGTAAAACAACTGAACAACAATAAACATTGGGAGTGGTGGAAAGGCTATAGCACAGGAGGGAGGGCCTGGATTCATGATTTCATTTGGTGTAGGGAAATCCCAGAAAGGAAATACACTCTACCAATGCAGATCTGCTGGTCATCTGCAACCTAGACTATTGGAGAATTGTCTGGAGAACTAAAAAGTTCAATGATTTGCCCAGTGGCATATAGCCTATATGTGTCAGAAGCAGAATTTAAACCCAAGTCTTCTGGCAGAGCTAAGCCTGGCTCTCTAGCTACGACAGTATTGCCTTGAGCTTAGTAAATACCTGATAAACACCTGCTGAATTCCATTGAATTCACAATATGCTGCCATTTAAAGGCACGGGATTAGAATAAGAGATTGACTTCTGATCTTATCTTTACTATGTACTAGAACTGGGATCTTGGGCAAATTGCAAAGCCTCTCTTTGCCCTGTGTTCTCATCTCATCCATAAAAGAGGGATTGTAAGTTGTGCCCTGTCTGTGAAAAGTCAATTTAATCTTGTTCAAATAACACTGCTCTTAGGTAGCTCTTACAGGTTTATGAGAGAAAATTAAAGAAGATATGTAAAGTACTTTGGAAATTCTGCAGTGCATATATACAGATGTGAGATGGTATCATTGTTAGCATTAAAGCTGCCAGAGATAGGTAGGTAGCAGAAAGAGACAAGGCAGAGCAGCACGGGTAAGGTAATGTGGTCCAGTGGAAGGAGCCATGGATAGTCATGAGATCTGGGTTCTATTTCCAGCTCTGTCTATGTGTGACCTTAAATAAACCAGTTAGCTTTGGGGGGTTGCATTTCCTCATTGGCAAAATGATGATGTTGGACTAAATTTCTATGGTCCTTTCCCATATCACACACACACACACACACACACACACACACACACACACACACACAC